>NW_022990032.1:195158-578102 GCF_902827175.1 Gymnodraco acuticeps | reverse complement strand
TTCCATTGATTATGCAGGTTTGGGCCCTGGCGTCTGCGGCCACCAGCCAGGACCTGAGTCCGGACTCGGACCCGGACACGGAGACACCGTGGGCCAGACACCCATTCGGGCGCCACCTGCTGGAGACTCTGTGAGTTCACTTCACGATGAAGGTTGTATTTAGCTTTGTGTAGAGGTGGAAGAAGTACTGTTGGGGTCGGCGGGTCTGGATTCATTTTTTTTCTCTCACTATTCATTCAGACCTACTAATTGACCAATCAGGAGCTATTGAGTCTTTGTACGTTTACCGCCAGGCTCGGATCCACCAAGGTCAGCAAGGTCTCACCTCTACTAACTGAAGAACCAGGTTCAATTAACTGCTGTTTCCAGACGACACGCTACATCTGTTTAAGCGATCCTGTAGGATTCTAGTATCTGTAGTGAGGTGTGACCCTGCCTAAGTGTGACAGTCGTGCAATCTTACCTTAAAGCAGGAGAGGACAGCGCATAATTCATTTAGGTTACCCCAGTCCAAATGGGTGGGATTGTTTTATTTGAAGAAAATGGTCCAGAATTGTACAGGTTTTTTTTTCCTTCTCTCGTTACATTGTGACAATCAAAAAAGTCATACCCCCTCTGCCTACATTTTTTAAGACACCATCACTAATTCACATTTGTTTCCTTTTTGTTAAAACTCCCTGCATGTCTTCAGAGGAATTTCCTCATGATGACAACGGGTAAATACGATCTAGGGAGAGACTCCCAGTTATAAAGCCTAGGATGGATCCCTTTTTGACCATAAAACCTAAGATGGATCCTTTCTGAGTATAAAACCTAGGATGGATCCCTTTTTGAGTATAAAGCCTAGGATGGATCCCTTTTTGAGTATAAAGCCTAGGATGGATCCCTTTTTGAGTATAAAGCCTAGGGTGGATCCCCTTTTGAGTATAAAGCCTAGGATGAATCCTTTTTGAGTATAAAGCCTAGGATAGATCCCTTTTTGACTATAAAGCCTAGGATGAATCCTTTCTGAGTATAAAGCCTAGGGTGGATCCCTTTCTGAGTATAAAGCCTAGGATGGATCCCTTTTGAGTATAAAACCTATGGTGAGTCCCTTTAAAATACTCCTCAGAGTGAGTGAAGAACCCTAAGACCTTTTTTCCTCTCCCAGCTGCTGCTTTTATATCATACCAACAGAAGCAGAAGCTAATACACACCAACAGACCCATGTATGTGGAGAAGAGTCATTGCTTCCAGGTGTGAGACTGGACATGTCCAGACTTGCCTCAAATACTAAACTAAAGCTTACAGTAATATCCCGTTGAGTCAGGGGCCTCCTGCTGAGAGAGTAAGGGTGTCTTCCCTCTGCTGAATAGTGACACCTTCAGTGATAAGCTATATCAGACCTTACACTCTTTCATGTCAGTTTACCAAACCATGTACCTTTAGTATATAAGTATGTGCATTTTACATTGTGGATTCTATTAATTTTCGTTTTAATTATATAACCTAATATGGAAACCTTAACAGTACTCAGATCAATATCTTGAGAAAAAAGTACTAAAAGTAAAAATACTCAAAAGTCAGAAAACAACAGCAAATCAACATTACATTTATTTAGCTCACGCTTTTATAAGATAAGATAAGATGGAACTTTATTTAACCCTGTGGGGAAATTCAGGCGTGTATGGCAGCAACAGGTCAGAGTTAAAAACAGCATTCACACAAGGTAAAGACAAAATAGAATACAAATTAAAATAATAATATATATATATAATGTATCTAGAGAGACTTACAATAAGCAGCAGTGGAAGAAGTTCTTAAGTAAAATGAATACCACAATATAAACCAATCAAAAAATCCTGCAATGAAAATGTTCCTCAAGTAAAAGTAGAAAAGTATTGGCATCAAAATATACACATCAGTCAACTTTTACTTATATGTATATTTTGATACTTATTATGCAGCATTTCAGAATATAGAGATACTATATTATTGATTTTAAATGTGAATGTGTTCATCCAATCCAATCCACTTTATTTATATAGCACAGTTTAAAAACAGAGGGTTTGCCAAAGTGCTTCACAATGAACATAACATTATAATAAAATATAATATTACACGAATAGATAAAAAGCACACATAAGAATAAATACAAGGCACATAAAGGCTATGGACAGACAGTAAAAGCATACAAATAGGTATGACATAGCTCAGACTGACTGGTAAGCGAGGGAAAAGAGGTGGGTCTTTAGGCGGGACTTAAAAGCTTCAAGAGTGCTTTTCATCACTGTAAAGGTGCGTTTAACCTCAATGCATCTTCATTCATCTAATAAACCACCTAAATCTGCTTTAATCTAAATGTAAAAGTAAAACAATAGTCGTAGTGGAGTAAAAGTATAAGGTAGCACATAAAGAACATTTGCAATTGAGATATGTATCTTCTTCAAAGTCTGTTTTACTGCTTAAAAACAGCTGAGTCATGACATAAAGTTATCATTATAGTCAAATAAATGTTATTTATATAACCTATATCACACATTTTGTGTTAGGGTGCTTTAGCATACGACACAAGTGCCATAACATACTTCAACTGCTGCTTAATGTAATATGAAGCATTTAAGACAATAAATCTGCATTTCAAGTTTCAGATTAAAGAGATATCTTTAAAAGTAGAAGTACTACAGTGTATTACTCCATTACATGTACAATTGCGTAATGAAATGACTTTCTCCTTATTCACTTACCCTTTAATCGGAAGTGTTATATCTTATATTGTGCAGTAATTAATAAAATTAAAAGAAGTTGGGAATAACCCATTAAGATGTCATTTCCAACAACGATAATGCAATAGAAGCAACATTAGGCTAAGCATTTCATATGAAAGTCAAATAATAATGAACGCAACAACAAATATTTAGGCGATACAAATAATAAAACATTTCAGAAAATATCAGAAAATAAGATTTACAAAATCAGGAGATTATACTCCAGACATTTCAATTCACATATTTTTAAAGTTGGATTATCCTTTCAGAACACAAGCTGCTGTATTCACAGAGCCTCGTCCAGCTTTAGTAAAGCATCAAACAGCGAATATAACAAAAAGAAAACACCGTCAAAAAAGAAGCCTATCAATAAAGGTTAAACATAAAATACACAATACAAACAGAGATTTGTAATGAAGTACCAAAATAAGAGGAAAAACTAATCTGATTCAATATTTACAGACGGTTATCTAATTCAAATGTATTTAAATTTATCGTTTTACACAAACTTCCTGCAGTTATATTGCATTCACTATTTGTGTTATTTGATCAGTTTTGCTGTTAGTCTTCTTCGAGTCCGTAGCAATCTCAGATGTCGTTCTGCCAGTATCGGGCACAGGCCACAGCTGATGGGGTAGGTTCTGCCAGGTCTTCTGGACCGCACCGGGGGGCATCAGGACATTCCAGTAGGTGGGACATTGTCTGCACTGATCCACAGCTGCATGTGTCTTCTGCACCTCCCCCGTTCCACACGCAGTCTGTTAAGTGACTTCCCGGTTGTCCAGCCAAGGTCGTGGCCACTAGCGAGGCTTTCCGTAGGTGTGATTCCTCTGTCCAGCCATTCAAGAGCTCGTGTGTCATTTCTTTGCCATTCATCTTCCCAGACATTGGTCCTTGCTGCTTGTTTGGTTGTCTGGAGGGGCAGGACTGTCTGCAGAAAAATGGCTCTGGATCAGAGCCTGCGTGGGGGTGCTACGTGGCCATGCAAGGGGTGTCTGATGTCTGTCTCCTGTGTTCTCCGTTCATCTTGAGCGATACCTAGTCGTCTGATGTGCGGGGGAGAGATGCCGGCTAGCGCGTAGAGGCACGGGACAGGTGTTGTCGCATCCCGTGATGATGCGGCAGGTGTCATTCAAGGCTGTGTCGACCAGTTTGGTGTGACGTGATCGGCTCCAGCTTGAGCAGGCATACTCTGCTGTAGAGAAACACAGGGCCATGGCAGTTGCACAGATTGTTGGTGGATCTGCGCCCCACTTGGAGTTCACTAGTTTGCGCAGGATGTTGTTGCGGGTGTTGACCTTGGCTTTGGTGTTCTCCAGGTGTTTCTTGAAGGAGAGTGTCCTATCCAGTGTAACACTAAGATACATGGGATGCGTATGGTTGGACAGTTGTGGCCATCCCAGGTGACGCTCAGTTCTTTTTTAACGTCTCGGTTCCTCGGGTGGAAGCTGCATAGTTGGGTTTTTGATGGGTTAGGTTTCAGGTGGTTGTTTTTGTAGTAGCTTGACATTTCTTGGAGGGCACTTTCAAGGACAGGCTCAATCTTCTGGAGGTCTGCTTGTTGGGTGGTGATGCAGAGGTCATCTGCGTAGATGAAACGCTGGCATTCTGGGAGTTATCAATCAACAACTTTATTAATCCTGCAAGGGGCAATTGGTTATGAGCAGCAGTTTATGTCATGTACACAGGCAGGAACATACAAGAAGAAAACATACAGATACACCCGGGAGCACAGATGTGGATCATTCCAATTTACACTATCAATAGTTCTGGCTGGTCGTTTGTGTATATGTTGAACAGGAGGGGGGCCAGTACCCTACCTTGTGGGAGGCCGTTCTTTTGGGCTTTCCACTTGCTCCTCTGGTAATTTAACTGGACGTAGAAGAGCCTGTTGTTGAGGAGGCTTTTGATGACTTGACACAGATTCAGGTCACCAGTCATGTCCAGTAGTTTCCTGACCATTGTACGGTGGCATAGGCAGCAGAGAGATCTATGAATGCTGCTCCAGTTATTTGTTTTCCTTCAAACCCATCCTCAATGTGTTGGGTGAGGTTGAGTAGCTGTCCAGCACAGGAGCGGAAACCAGCTTGGTCTTTAGTCAGCTTGGTGTCTATGAGTGGCATGAGGCGTTGGAGTAGCAGACTCTCGTAGAGCTTGTAAGTGATGCAGAGGAGGGAAATGGGTCAGTAGCTCTTTGGGGATGATGGGTCTTTGCCGGGTTTGGGGATTGCAACCACTTTGGCCTTTCTCCAGACAGGAGGGATGGTTTTTTGTGCCATACATGTGTTCAGCATCTCCAGGAGCCAGGTCTTTGCGTTAGGTCCCAGGTGCTGTATCATTTCTGCCAGTACATCATCAATCCCTGCTGCTTTTCCGGGTTTCAGCTTACCCATTGCAGTTTTGAGTTCTTCTATGTTGAAGGGTTTGGTGAGAGGGCTGGCTGGTTGTGGTTGGTCTGATACCACTGTGCGATGGTGTTCTCCTGTGGGTTGGTGGCGGTGTTGGTTACGGCCGTTGGCCACCAGCTGTGATGCAACCGAGTTTGCTGTGACCGTTGTGATTATGGGTGGTGTGGTGTGGTCTTCGCCAAGACAGCGGATTGTAGCCCATGCCTTTCTGCTGTTATTTGTCATATTGGTGTTCTATAATTTCCTTCCAGACTTTCCTTCGTTCTTCCCCAACTTCACTGATCAGGGTCTCTCCAAGTTCCATGGTGGTAGAGGAGAAAGGGTCCTTATTATATTCCTCATAGTAGGCTTTCAGCAGGTCGCTGGAGGTTTCTGATAGCCCAGGAATATACTGTGTTTACTGTTAGTGTTATGCATTGACTATATCGTAAAAATACATAAAATATGTCACTTATGACTTCTCCATGATAGAAAAAGGCTCCGATAAGGAAAGATGTCGGCAACCAGTTTTTCACTTCTGTCTATTTGAGTTTGCATATCTCAACAATGTCTCCCCAATGAGAATATAACCCAATTCCAGCATACAGCGGCTGAGTGAACACGGTCTGGACTCTGTGAAGGAGGGTCATGGTTTCATCGATGATGCTGTAGTAGCACAGAATACCTGCAGTGTGATCGAGGTACACTCCCATTCTGGAGGACCAAGGACCTGAGACGGGAGTGATGACACTATTGTACACAAATATATATTTGTGTCTAAGGTCTAATGCCCAAGATTTGTCATTTTGTCCAAATGTAGACCACCCTGCTCTGCTGATGCTCTTGTATGCGACAGCTACAATGCTTCCTTGTCCTCTAAACTCCACCTCCCAGTAACAACGTCCAGTCAGACTCTCTCTGCTCAGGACCTGCCTATCCTCAGTGAATCTGTCTGAGTGACTAATATAATAGTCTGAATAACTCTTGAATTTTGCTACTCTGTTTCCGTTATATAAATGCAGCTGTCCATATGCTGTGTTTCGATCCAGAGTGATTTCTCTTGCATATTTTAAGAATCGGGCTCTGGTTGTGGCCGTAAAACTCTGACTTCAGTCAGTGAGATGTTGGTCCACTTGACCCTCAGGACCTTCTGTAGTTTGTCTCTGACCCCTGATAAATCCTCTGTCACATCCTCAAAGTATCTGAGAGGACGGGTGTTGCTGCTGGGTGAGTGATTGGTTACACTGAGGGCTGGCAGTGAAGAGTAGCTTTGCAGGAACTGGTTGTGATCCTCTGTGAGTGACAGCTGCTCTAGCTCAGCGTCTTTCCTCTTCAGATCATTGATCTCCAGCTCCAGCTTCGCCTGAAGCTCTTTGACTCGACTCACTTCCCTCTTCTGCTGGGATCTGACCTGCTGCTTCACATCAGAGCGTCTCTCCTGCATGATACGGATCAGCTCAGTGAACATCTTCTTACTTTCATCCACTGCTTCATCAGCAGAGCGACTGATGATCTCCGCCTCCTGCTGAAGCAGCTTCACATCTTCCTCTCGCTCCTGGATTCTCTGCTGGATGTTTAGTCGACTCCCCTCCAGCTCTCTCTGCCTCTCAGTCCTCTCTGCTGCAGCTGACACCGTGTCGTGGCCTTTGTGTTCGTCCACAGAGCAGAAAGAACAGATACTCTGCTGATCAGTGCGGCAGAACAGCTTCATCACCTCGTCGTGACGAGAGCAGATGTTCTCCTGGAGCTTCTTGGAGGGCTCCACCAGCTTGTGTTTCTGTAATGCAGCTGATTCATAGTGAGGGTGGAGGTGTGTCTCACAGTAAGAGGCCACACACTGCAGACAGGACATGAAGGCTCTCAGCTTCCTCCCAGTGCAGACATCACAGGCCACATCTTCAGCTCCAGCATAGCAGTGATCAGCAGGAGCAGCTTGGAGTCCAGTCTTCTTCAGCTCCTCCACTAAAGCTGCTAACATGGTGTTCTTCAGCAGGACAGGCCTCGGTGTGAAGCTCTGCCTGCACTGAGGGCAGCTGTGGACCTCCTCTCCATCCCAGTGGCTGTTAATACACTTCATGCAGTAGCTGTGTTCACAGGGGACCGTCACCGGGTCCTTCAGTAGATCCAGACAGATGGAACAAGAGAAGGTTTCCCGCTCCAGCTGAACTCCTCTCTGCGCCATTTCACTTCTCACTGTTAGTGATATATTCTCCTTTTCTCTGGACAGAAACACTCTGTGCTCCCTCTGCTCTTGTTGCTGAAGTGACTGAGGAATCCGCTGAGAGAAGCTCGATGTGAAAGGCAGGGTCTGTCCTTTTTTATACGACTTAGTTCAAAACTTTATTCTGATTGATCAATTTGGACTTCCAGAAGTTGTTAATACTTTCTAACACAAGGATCAGGGACTATGTGCAGTCATATCAATCCTCAGAAAGAAGTCTGGTCAATTTAACATCCGCTGTGGACAACAAAAATATATTTCTCCATCAAGTTTGGATTCATGATGGCTAAACTGTCCCCATTAAAGAAAGGAAACGAACAAGAGAAGGAAATACTTTAAAAGACAGATTGATGGGCGTCAACAGAAGAAGACAGACAGGAAGTAAACACTAAAGGGAACAGCAGAAGAAGACAAACAGGAAGTAAACACTAAAGGGGACAGCAGAAGAAGACAGACAGGAAGTAAACACTAAAGGGAACAGCAGAAGAAGACAGATAGGAAGTAAACACTAAAGGGAACAGCAGAAGAAGACAGACAGGAAGTAAACACTAAAGGGAACAACAGAAGAAGACAGACAGGAAGTAAACACTGAAGGGAACAGCAGAAGAAGACAGTCAGGAAGTAAACACTAAAGGGAACAGCAGAAAAAGACGGACAGGAAGTAAACACTGAAGGGAACAACAGAAGAAGACAGACAGGAAGTAAACGCAGAAGAAGACAGTCAGGAAGTAAACACTAAAGGGAACAGCAGAAGAAGACAGATAGGAAGTAAACACTAAAGGGAACAGCAGAAGAAGACAGACAGGAAGTAAACACTAAAGGGAACAGCAGAAGAAGACAGATAGGAAGTAAACACTAAAGGGAACAGCAGAAGAAGACAGACAGGAAGTAAACACTAAAGGGAACAGCAGAAGAAGACAGTCGGGAAGTAAACACTAAAGGGAACAGCAGAAGAAGACAGACAGGAAGTAAACACTAAAGGGAACAGCAGAAGAAGACAGATAGGAAAGTAAACACTAAAGGGAACAGCAGAAGAAGACAGACAGGAAGTAAACACTAAAGGGAACAGCAGAAAGGAAGTAAACACTAAAGGGAACAGCTCCCACAGAAGTGGATTCAAACATTACAGAGTTGCATATTAACGGTAAGAGTCTGAAAGTCTGAATGAGGATTGCTTGGGTTGTTTCTGGTTCAAATGGAGCTGTTGAAACATCTGCCAACCCGGAGCAAAAACAACTCCCTATCTGTGGATTCAGAGCTACACAGTTAGGTTTAAATTAATCTTTTTGTTGGAAAGAAGGACTCAGTACTTCCTCACTCTCATGTATAAGACCTTGAATATGCAAAAATATGAAGAAAAAAAAACGGAAAATATTTTTCCAGTAAAACCCATGTTATATTAATAATGTCCACTACTAATTATGTAGATCTGGTAAAGAACTGTGATTAAAATGAATGATAAAGTAAGAGAATACCTTCAGTAGATCCAGATATGCACTTCCCTCTGTCTGCTGTCTGCAGTGTGAGTCTCATTTCTTGATAAACGATTCCAGTCTGAGCAACAACAACATGTTGGTCACACCCATAGTTACACACACACACCCATAGTTACACATTACAACATTGTGGAGGACGAGGGGCTGCGATATAATTCGGGTCGCATCCAACGACTGCACTTATGAATCGCCTTCCAGAGCCACCACTGTGTCGAAAATACACAACTTGTATGAAGTCCAAAAAGCGAAAGTAGAGGACGATTTAAGAAAGACTTCCACAGTTGCGCTCACCGGAGACTATTGGACCACACACACACACACACACACACACACACACAGTAAATTGAGCTCTACGCTATTGTTGTTATGAAACATGAGATGCAATGCAAAGATATAAGATACAAATAATATTCTACTTTTGTATTTTGCAACAAAACAATATGATCGTAGAAAATGATTATTATCAAGCTCTTTACTACATTGCTGGATGAGGAGTGGCACTATCTGTTAACCTTTTCCACGACTGAAAACATTTCATTGCTTGGTCGTAAAATACTAAGGTTTAGCATCAGTCCATCTAAATCTAGCGCAGCACTTCTGAGTAAAGCTATGACAGAGGCTATTTTATTTCTGTTTGACTTTTTACATGTTGGATTGTTTATTTCTAGTCTTTTCATTTCTCTAATGTTCAATGCCTTGTCTTTTTATGCTGCTGCCACACAAACATTTCCCTAATTGGGATCAATAAAGTATTTATTTTCTCATCTTATGTTATCTTAATAACACGCAGGCCTGTTCAGATAAGTCAAAGTCCACTTTATTGTCAATCTTCCAGTTTGTGTGTACAGAGAGATCGAAATACCGTTTCCCACAATCCCAAATATAATAACAAATGGATATCATCTGTTCCTCTTTGACTGCTATTCGGTGCTTTTATTAACATGTATTGTCGTTGTATCGGTGAATGTGCTGGTATTTGTATGTTGCTATTTTCTTGCAGGGTGTTATTTGTAATGGTGGTGCATGTTGTTCTCTCTTCTGAGGCTGAACATATGTATATTCTTGAAAACGTTAAGAAAGAGACAGGAGCTTCTGAGATCCGCGTGTTTTACTCTAGACCAGAAAAGTACATTTTAAAAAAACTCAAATAGACAGTTGGTGTATCTGTGAGTATTTTAGTAAGAGCTGGATAGAAGAGTCTTTTGAAAAGAGAAGATGGGGTCGGTGTGTATCTGTAAAACTAAATTGTGTGTGTGTGTGTGTGTGTGTGTGTGTGTGTGTGTGTGTGTGTGTGTGTGTGTGTGTGTGTGTGTGTGTGTGTGTGTAGTCTGGATCACTACAGCCACATGAGTGACGTCCAGACTCTGGCCATGCTGTGCAGTGTGTTCAGAGCTCAGCCCCCCGCAGACATTTACTCTCTGTACGGACATCACCTCTCTCGATCCTCCGTCTTCCCCCCTCACCACTCTCGATATGTAAGTATACTGGCCTCTCTGAATCCCGCTTCTCAGTAATTCATCTCGGGACCACCAGGTGATGTCGAGATGTCTCACTAACATGAGCAGTGTGAGTCTTTTTCAGTCTAATAACGGCTGTATGTTTTGTAGCCCAGCATCACGTCCAGCACCTCCGACTCCGTCGCTGCGGGCACCTGGAGCTCAGGTCTGCATGTTTACATAATGTAGTTTTTTAATATTTGGTTTTAGTTTTTATATATATATATATATATTGGGTTTATTTATTTTTTAAATGTCAAGGTTTATGTATAAAGATTATATATTTATATTTAGTTTACATTTTTTTATACATTTGTTATATATTTAGTTTTATTGTTTAAACTTTTCTTATCAACTGTTATTTTCAGTTGTTATGTATTAAATGTGTTTTTTGTGTGTGTTTATATATGTAGTGTATTTGTATCCTTACCCAGGTTGAACCCATATTATTATTGTGTGCAGGTAGAGACTGTGAGCAGGTCAACCCGTGGGCCGAGTCCTCTCCGGACGACCACCGCTGTGGCCCCCAGGGGCCGAGCGACCCCCGGGAACGAGAGCGAGAGCAGCACGACATGAACAAGAGGTGACGTAGCTTTAAAGAGGACGTGCAGGAGTGGGGGAAAAGATAGCGGACATTTCTGTCACAAATTATGTGCGAGAAATAAAAGTATAAATATACATTTTTATGTATAAATGCTGTATATTTTGAATATTTGTACATATATTAAATACATGAATATTAATATTTATTTTGAGATATTTTAGTGTATATTTAGTCTTAGTGTTTATACATTTCTTAAAAATAAATGTTTTAACAATTAGTTTTAATGTCTATATATATATATATATATTTGTAAAGGTTTATGTATTTATTTGTTATGGTTATTCATACATTTATAGTGATCATATATTTAAAACATAATGTTAGTATTTCTATTTATATGTTTTATTTCTGTTTCTAGGGCTGTCAGTCGATTCAAATAGTTAATCGCACATTTTTTATCTGTTCTAAATGTACCTTAGAGGGATATTTTTCAAGTTTTGAATGAGTCCAATAGTCTCCGGTGAGCGCAACTGTGGAAGTCTTTCTTAAATCCTCCTCTACTTTCGCTTTTTGGACTTCATACAAGTTGTGTATTTTCGACACAGTGGTGGCTCTGGAAGGCGATTCATAAGTGCAGTCGTTGGATGCGACCCGAGTTATATCACGCAGCCCCTCGTCCTCCACAATGTTAATTGGCCTGCAAGCTGTAGCCACCCATTTAGCAATCTTTGTTGAAAGTTTGCTGCTCGTAGACGTGTCCGTCTCCTCCGCACACTTTCAAGTGTGGTCTGCCGCAAGCTGTCGGCATCAGCAGCGTGCTTGGATTGTATAGATGGTATTTTAAACTCGATGCGCTCTGAAACTATGGGGCGGCCGAGGACAAAAAATGCACATGCGTTAAAATAATTAGTGGCGTTAATTTTTTTTGTTATTAACGCGTTAACTTGACAGCCCTAGTTTATACATTAATAACATTAATTGAAAGAATATAAAAACATGCTTAATACCTCAAGTATTTGTTGTTTCATATAATGTTTGAAAACTGTTTTTTTTTTTTAAAGTTCACGGATGGTGTAATCTAGAACCACCTGTTGTGAGGTACAATGTGTTAATAAAGTTGTATGTGCTTTGTGACATCACTTCCTCTTCCAGACTGCTGGACCCGACCAACACGCTGCAGTTCGACGACTTCAAGAAGAGTTACGGAGAAATCCTTCACCGCTGGGGTCTGAGGGAGAAGAGAGCCGACGTCCTCAAGTTCGCCTCCTGCCCTCCTGAACCCCACAAAGGCATCGGTGCGTCCCTCTAGCGCTGCTGCAGAGATGCCTTATAATATATATATTAGGGCCGGGACTCGATTAAAAAAATTAATTAGAGGCTTTGTAATTAATTAATCGAAATTAATCGCATTTTTAATCACATATAAATATTTGACCTAAGAACAGTGAGAAGCAATTTTTTTCACATGGATTTTAGTATACCATTAGGCGCATTCACACCGCAGTACTTTTCCCACAAAGGTTCATGAGAACTCTTTGAACCTGGGGGTGGATTAGGCAAATGAAGCCGCTGACGTCACTTGTTCTTCTTCTGCTTTGGGTTTACTGGCAGGCCGCAAACCACTTCACGGCGTATACTGCCGCCCAAAGTCTCCGGCCGGAAGTCCCCGGAGTTGGGGAAGGCTTCAGTAGAAGCTGCTGGGACTCCCAGCAGCTTCTACTGAAGCCTTCCGAGTAAATCGCCAGAACGCCGACACCTCCTCATCTCCACCGCTCCCATGTTTTATTTTGTGTTGCCATAAGTTAGTCTCTCTGCGTTTCTGCGCTGGGCTAATGCTAATGCTAATAATGCTAATGCGAGGATAATAAAATGGCGGCTTCACAAAACTCTTTGGGAGTTTTACGGGGCGTGGTTTGCAATCCGCCCAGCCAATCAGAAATATAGCTCTTTTCTCACAAGAGAGCCGTACGAAAGTCCCTGCTCTCTAGCAGCTCTCTGCTCTCTAGCAGGGACTTTCGTGGGGGTAAAAAGGTTCTCATGAAGTAATTTGAGTACCGGCTCTTTTTGGCGTGAACGCGATAAAAGAGGCTAACGTCCACGCTAGCTTCCACGCTAGCTGCTATATGTTTTGCATTGAGGTGATACTTGAGGCTTGATGTGCTGCGGTGACATGCGAATTCCTTTTTGCATAATTTGCACACAACCGTGCTCTTATCGACGCTTCCATCCGTCCGTTTTTTAAAACAACATTTCCCACTGTTGTTCACTGTGGTTTGTTGTTGTCTGAAGTCATGAACGTTAGTTGGTGCTCCAGTATAATCGGTACGCCTGAAACTCATCCAGTGAGAAACGTTCCGCGGTGCAAAAATAAGTGCGATTAAAATGCGTTAATTTTTTTAACGCGTTAATTTTTGTGTAATTAATTAATCTTAATTAACGCGTTAAAGTCCCGGCCCTAATATATATATAATGTGCAGCGAGGCGTCGTTATTGGAAAAAAGAGCATGGTGATCATGGAGCCCGACGCAAAGTGGAGGGATCTTGATCACCCTGCTGTTCCCTTCCTGTCTGTCTTCTTCTGCTGTTCCCTTTAGTGTTTACTTCCTGTCTGTCTTCTTCTGCTGTTCCCTTTAGTGTTTACTTCCTGCCCGTCTTCTTCTGCTGTTCCCTTTATAGTTTACTTCCTGTCTGTCTTCTTCTGTTGTTCCCTTTAGTGTTTACTTACTTTGTCTTCTTCTGCTGTTCCCTTCCATCTCTGTCTTTTAACCTCTTTCCTTCTCTCCCTTGTTCCTCCTCATCAACGGTCATTATTTTTGCTTAACAGCGGTGTGTTATCGAGTATTAGCAACCTCTGAAATGTCCGAATCAGACCAATCAGCATTGAGTATTCAGCTAAGCCGTGTGATTTGTAATGTTTAAATAATCAGTATTCTACAATACCCAGAGTGTGTGTGTTCTCTCTGTGCAGAATTCGGTGTGTACTGCTGTCACTGCCGCAGTCAGGCTCGTGGGACTCAGTGCGCTGTCTGTAAACGCCTCACCTTCCAGTGCGCCATCTGCCACGTCGCCGTCCGCGGATCCTCAAACTTCTGCCTGAGCTGCGGACATGGAGGACACACGAGTCACATGATGGACTGGTTCAGGCGGCAGGACGAATGTCCGGCCGGCTGCGGCTGCCACTGCCTGCTGCAGAGCACCTTCTGACTGCTCAGGAACAGAAACAAACACACCTGCAGAGAGGGGTATCTGATGTAGCGTCTACTAATTTAAATAATGATTCACTGACAGATTAACATAAAATCATAACACAGAATATAGATGTGTGAAATGGGTTGGTTTTATTCTGGCATATTTAGAAAAAGTAACTCATAAGAACAAAGAGCAAACATTGTTAAATAAATACTTCCAGTGGACTGAGGAGGAAGGGTGATCCTTTATGTTATTATAAAATGTGTTTATTTGGCATATAATACTATAATAACTGATATTAATACATTAATAATTATACATAAGCACTGGATGGAAATCAACGGCAAAAATAGGTAATTAATAAAGAAATCATTTCAAGCAGACTTCCACATGTCTTGGTACTTCCTGTTTAAATGTAATTGCTATTACTTTGCATAGCCTCGCCAGCTTTATCAAACTTTACTGACAAAATAAACAGTTGCTAAGCTTTTAAATGAACTGTTAAGCTGTCACAGTTGTTTGGAGCTGCTGCCGGGTCTGCTTAAAAAAAACACAACAACAATCTTTTTATAATTCCCCTCACTGCCTGAACGTAGACACAGGTCCGCACTGTCTGACCACAGGGGGTTAAACAATAGCTAACGTTTATTAGCTAAACAGCAATAAGTGATGGTGCACCAGGAGCTACAGTGCGGGCCGCCAACAGCAATGTAAGATAGTGTCGGTGTTTCGGGTCAGAGCCGGATCCCAGCTGAACAGCTTGTGGGACACAGCAGGAAGAAGTTTTAACACAGCGAGTCCTTCCTTTTCAAAAGGAGTTCACTTTATTAACCTGTTAAGCCGAGAGCCCCCGGTAGAGGGGGTTTCACTAGGGTTTCCCACACATAGACTATACTTGGGCCGCCCAGGTATATTAACGGCCGCCCAAGTATATTTCGCGACCCATTTAGGTTTTTTATAATTGTTTTTTTATTCGTCCGTGACCACGACGCCATCTGCGATCGATTAACTTGTGGACAATGATCCCTTGCTCTGATCTCGCCTCCTTCTGGCCTGTTAAGTGGTCTGCCTCACACAGGGTGACTGGCTGTCCACATGATGTGGCCTGCCGACATGGCCACTGTCATACAGATCATAAATCAAAGCCCTTGATTGGTCTCTGTGTGTAATTCAAGCTCGGGATAACCTCAGCTCAGGTGAGGTAAAGGACTCTCTGAGTGTTTAGATAGTGAACTTAGTCTAAGTTCTCAGTGGGTCTCAAACGGTGTGGTCACCATTTATGTAAACACATATTTCCATTTGAGAGGGTAGTGATTGGTCTAATGGATAGTGAGGTGGGCTGAAGATCGGAAGGCTGTGAGTTCAAATCCCGCCAGGAACACCACCACTAGTGTGCCCTTGAGTAAGGCACTTAGCCCTTAGTTGCTCCAGGGAGAATGTCCCTGTAATCGGTCATTATAAGTCGCTTTGGATAAAAGCGTCAGCTAAATGAAATGTAATGTGATTAGTAAAATATGCATGAATAAATAAATAAAAGTTAACTAGGTGAAAAAAGGTAAGATACACTTTTAAAACTTGTTGAGAGAAAACTAGTCTTTGCTGCTGCCTCAAAGATGAGCAGGGGGAGAGGAGGGAGACATGAGAGGCTGTGGGAAACACTGGGTTTCACGGCTTCTTAATATTCAAACAGCTATTAATGTGTCATACCAGATTAACGGGAAGAAACTCAGCTAACTGACAATACAAACCATTTTTACCAAAACAAAACACAAGTCTAAATTACCCCTGAGCGAAAAAATGCTGACGCACTTAGCCCAGAACTCAAGGTAAAAATACCCTTATAACTTATCGTAACTGCACATACAAGATATCAGATTATATGGGTATTAGTATCATCACTGAGCGATCAGAACTCGCGACAGGGGAAGCAAACACAGACATCCCAACATGTAGCATTACGGAGCAAACACGGGTGATCGTCTCACCTTAGCTAAAGTCGTGTTCAATGGAATTAAAACGATAAAAACGCGGCTGAAGGTTAATCCAATGTGTGTGTCACAAAAATTATTTATAATTCAATTTTTATGTAAAAATCAGAGAATTTATATTAGCTGCTAATGAGAGCAACCAGAGTGTATCGCAGCTTCCGGTTCCGGGGCATTCTGGCTGTGCAGCACTCATTCACCAATGGGTAATGTTCAGATGGATTTTAGGAACTTCCCCTCGATTGTACTAGCTCTAACGGTTACAAAGAGGTGTCAATCATCAAAATAAAACGAGGGGGCCCAGAGATATGGAAAATCCACCAAAGTGACCCCAGAAGTGTTTTTTTTCTTCTAAATCTCAAATTTCACTTGTTTTGCATCAATCTTGATACAGGGTACTTATATGTTATAGTTTAATTTTTTACTATGTTCAATCTGAATATACTTTAAAATAAAACATCTATATTGATTCTCACTTCTCTACATCCAACTCACAGGTGTATCATTACTTTGAGAAAAAAGATTATTAATATACCCCTTTTAGAAGTGAAGATATGGTCATTTGTTCAGGGAATTGTCATTTCGAGCCTGAAACCTGACAAACAGGCTCAGGGCTTAACAGGTTAACAACGATTCTTCAAAAGCATCACGATGAAATGTAAACTCACATTAGCTAGTGATATCAACTAAACGATAAGAAATCAGCCATTGCTTTTTCTTGTCACTTTGTTTTTTTATGTCTACGATTTGGGTCACAAACTGAGCAACCAAATGGTTTTTCTCACGTCTCTTCAGACTGTCTTTCAGGCGTAATATTTTTTTTAATTATAAAGTCATGTTCTTGGCTGGTTCTGGTTCTCTGTCAGTGTCGCCATAAGTGTTGGTTACTTTTGTGTTATTAGAGCACAATGGACTTGTTTCTGTGCTTAATATTTGTTTTAATGCACATTCAGACTTGACTTAGAGCAATGATGTTTTATCACATTTAGAGCAGGTATCACGTTATACACACTTACTGGGACTAACTCAAAGAGTTTAAACCTAATAATAACTGTCTTCAGTGTCAGGTTCTGAAGAGTCTTCAGGGTTATCCTCAGTCTCTGGTTGTAATTGTCTCTCTGGATCTGAGTTCCTGGCTGGTTCTGGTCCTCCACAGTCCTCACCATCAGCTTCTGTTTGCATATGCTCAGCTGAGCTGCTGGCTGGAGGCTCTGCCTCTCTGATCTCCTCAGTTTGAGTTTGATGAAGCTGTGAGGACTGACGACCAACACACTTATGGATTTTGACCTGATATCTCTGCGTGAATCTTTTGTCACAAATACTGCATCTGAATGGTTTCTCTCCTGTATGCATTCTCATGTGTGTTTTTAAATATCCTCTCCGTTTAAAAGATTTATCACAGACTAAGCAGCTGAATGGTTTCTCTCCTGTATGGATTCGCAAGTGGTCCTGTAAAGTTCCACTGTGTGTAAAAGAGTTCTCACAGACTGAGCAGCTGAATGGTTTCTCTCCTGTATGGATTCTCATGTGGCGCTTCAGAACTCCTCTCCGTTTAAAAGATTTCTCACAGAGTGAGCAGCTGAATGGTTTCTCTCCTGTATGGATTTTCATGTGTTCCTTTAAATTTCCACTCCGTCCAAAAGAGTTCTCACATACTGAGCAGCTGAATGGTTTCTCTCCTGTGTGGTTTTTCATGTGTCGTTGTAAAGGTCCTCTCAGTGCAAAAGCTTTCTCACAGACTGAGCAGATGAATGGTTTCTCTCCTGTGTGGTTTTTCATGTGTCGTTGTAAAGGTCCTCTCAGTGCAAAAGCTTTCTCACAGACTGAGCAGCTGAATGTTTTAACTCGGGTGTGTATTCTCATGTGTCGATGATAATTTGCACTCTGTGCAAAAGCTTTTTTACACACTGAGCAGCTGAATGGTTTCTCTCCTGTATGGATTTTCATGTGGTCTTTTAAACTTCCACTTTGTGTAAAAGATTTCTCACAGACTGAGCAGCTGAATGTTTTAATTCGGGTGTGTATTCTCATGTGTCGATGATAATTTGCACTCTGTGCAAAAGCTTTTTTACACACTGAGCAGCTGAATGGTTTCTCTCCTGTATGGATTTTCATGTGGTCTTTTAAACTTCCACTTTGTGTAAAAGATTTCTCACAGACTGAGCAGCTGAATGGTTTCTCTCCTGTATGGATTTTCATGTGGTCTTTTAAACTTCCACTCTTTGCAAAAGATTTCTCACAGACTGAGCAGCTGAATGGTTTCTCTCCTGTATGGATTTTCATGTGGTCTTTTAAACTTCCACTCTTTGCAAAATATTTCTCACAGACTGAGCAGCTGAATGATTTCTCTCCTGCACTACGTCTTGAATCACTGAAAAGGTCTTGATTATTTGTCTGAGAGTTTGAACCTGGTTCTCTGGTCTCCTTCCAATCAGCACCGTTTTCAGGGTTGTCCTCAGTCTCTGGTTGTAAATGTCTCTCTGGATCTGAGCTCCTGGTTGGTTCTGGTCCTCCACAGTCCTCTCCATCAGCTTCTGTTTCCACGAGTTCAGTTTGTGTTTGATGAAGCTGAGAGGACTGAGGTTTCTCTTCATCATCTTCACTCTTCACAGGGACAGGAGTGAATGTGAACTTGATGATATCAGCCTCCTCCAGCCCTTGAAGCTGCTCTTCCTCCTGACTGCTCCAGAGTTCCTCCTCTTCCTCTTTAATGTGTGGGGGGGGCTCTGGGTCCTCCTGGTCCAGACTGCAGCTCCACTCCTGCTGCTCAGGGGGAACCTCTTCTTTAACAACCACCAGCTGCTCGACGTCTGCAGGAAACAGGAAACACACGTGAACTTCCGTAAAATCTAAAATTCTGTCTTTCTAAAAATCTCAGGCTAAGAAGATAGATGTCGATCCCCTATTGATTTACATTTAAATATGTTTGGGGACTAATAGAATGTTTACACAGCTGTTGTGTTTTAAAAAACTAAACAAAAATTGATGTTTCTAGATCATTGCATTTTACAGCTGAACATGTTTAAGGTTATCCAATTTACTATGGAGGGAACCTACCAAAAATAAAAAAATTCATTAAATGAACCGAATAAATAAATGTAGGCATTATTTGATCGGTGAAATGTGACATGAATTTATATTCTTGTTTTAATTTTCTATTTTAGCATTTCTTCTGGCAATAATATTGTAGAGTAATATTTCAGATGTATTAAAATCATAATAAAATCTAGGTAAACATTGATTTATTTTACCCCAAGAGCTATCCAATACAATTAATAAAAAGTCTAAACTGTTAATAGAGTCAGTTTATATATAGAGAGAGTGAACAGACCTGCTCTGTGGATCTGAAGCTGAGGCTGTAAAACAGCGTCCAGTAGTTTCCGGTGTCTCTCGTTCTCCTGTTTTGAACGAGACAGTTCCTCCTCGTACTCTGCTATCGTTCTTTCAAACAGAACAAAGATGTCTTCAGCAGCCGCAGTGAGTCGCTGCTTCACCAACGAGAGCAGCACAACACTCATGTTTACTAAATCACCACTTCCTGTTAAACACACTGTTTCTCTGAAGCTTCAGTCTCTGTTGAACACACTGTTTCTTCCTGAGCTGCTGGACAGCAGGAAGCAAAGGTTTGGGAGGATGATGTCCCTGATGCTGTTTTGATTTCTCCGCACCACGGGGGGTCCTGTGTGGATGGCAGCTCCTTCCTCAGCAGATCCAGTTCTTCAGAATTGTCCTAATTACAGAGAAAAGAGAAAAAATGATGTTGTTAAACCCCGCCCGCGGGGTTTAACAACATCTTGCAATAAACAGCGTCTGAGGGCTTCTTAACATTTAATAAACTATGAATGTGTCATACTCACTTAACGGGAAGAAACTCAGCTTTCAGACAATATTAACCTAAATGAAACAAAAGAGTGATAACAAAGGCTCTGAATTAGCACAGAACTCAAGGTAAAATACCCTTATTACTTATCGGATTAGTAAACTGAGATTCCACAGATTCCAGACGTATAAGTATCATCAGTGAGCGATCAGAACTCGCGACAAGGGAAACAAACATAGAAATCATAACACGTAGCATTAAGGAGCAAACACGGGAGAAATTCTTACCTATGCTGTTGTTCTGATCAAAAGTCGTGTTCAATGGCATTAAAACGATAAAAACGCTGCTGAAAGTTAATCCAATGTGTCTGTGTCACTTTGAAATGATTACTGATAGATAATCGATCTTCATATTTATGTCAATAACGGAGATTTCATATTAGCTATTACAAGAGTGTATGACAGCTTCCGGTTTTGGGCATTCTGGCTACGCAGCACTCATTCACCAATGGGTAATGTTTAGATGGATTTTAGGAACTTCACCTCGATTCTATTGGCTCCAACGGTTACAAAGAGATGTCAATCATCAAAATCGAACGAGGGGGGCCAGAGATATGGAAAATGCACCCAAATGACCCAGAAGTGTTTTTTTCTAAACCTCTCTAAAAAGGTCAAATTTCACTTGTTTTGCATCAATCTTAATACAGGGTACTTATTATATGTTTCGAATCGAAATATCGATATATATATATATATATCGCAGGATCGATTAAATTGCACAGCCCTAGATGGGGAGCACTGCAGTGAGTAGCTGATTTGAACAGGTGGGTTTTTAGTTGGGATTTGAATTAGGGCTGGGCGATTTGGCCTAAAAATAAAATCGCGATTTTTTTCTAACTAATGGACAATTTTCGATTTAAACCTCGATTTTTTTCTGTTTTTTTCTAAACAAACCAGACCAAGGCTCTTTTAAGTGAACGACGGGAGCCGGCTCTCGCCCGCGAACGAACCGTTTTTTTTGTTTTTTTTTGCGGAGGGATCTAGATCGGCACGAAGGCACATTATGCAATGTGCACATCATCCCGCTTATTACACATGGCCACATTCTCAACAAAGTAACGACATGACTCCCAATAGTAATGGAAATGCTTTTATGGATTTAGAAAATGATTTTATTGATTTAAAAAATAGTTTTATGTATTGATTTAAATTGACAAGCATCCGCTAAGAAAAGTAGTCCGTTGTTACCGTTTGAACTAACGTAGCAACGGCAGGAACTGCTTCGATAGTGTTTTTTGAGGAGCTTTTTGATTACAGATTTGAAAACATCGTTGCTTGCTTTAAAAGTAGCACACTTCATGATGTCAGACCTTGGGAAGTATCTAGATATCCCTGCCCTAATGCCAAAGTAACTGCCAACTGAATATGTGTCGCCGTTTGATGTCTATGTCTGGACCGCTGCGTAAAAAGGAGGGTTTCTGCCCCATTACTTCTCTTCTTCTATAAGAATAAAACACGGAGGACGGAGATCTCTTTTCCTCCCCCTCTACAGACCGCCCAGCAGCTGATCTCAGAGCACCTCCCCTCTCCTGCAGGGGGGCGTGGTCAGCTGCAGCTCACAGAATCAGCCCCCTGCAAAAACAGCGCTGGAAAAAGCAAATGGAGCGAAATGAGGCATGGCTAAAATGCAAGATATTTTTGGTATTTTGAAAAAAAATAATATTTATATACTTTATATAGGTCGATACAGTAGCCCCCTTTTTTTTTTTTAAATAGTTTGTATAGGTGTTGCTATCTGTTTTGTGTAGCGTGGTTCTACAAGCAAGTCAATGCATTCATTGGGTGGTATCAGAGATTTACACGGGTCTGTAAATGCAATGAAAACAATTGGCCACAGCAAATCATTTATATTAAACTTTATTACTCTGAATACTTCAGTACAAAGGATGTATTGAATAATTTAAGTGATATATGTTTACACAGAGCTGCAGATCGGGTAGTCACAGGCAATGTGGCTGAGTTTTGTGCGCGTTCTGGAAAGTGAGAGAGTAAGCTACTAAGCTTTAAGTCCCTTAAAGCAAAACAAATCTGCGGAGTCTAGAAATGTTTTTAAATCGCGATTTTTCGGTTCAGCCATTTCACAAACCGTAGGAAAGTAAAAGTGCAAATTAATCGTTAAAACGAAAAAAAAAAATCGCCCAGCCCTAAATTTGAATATGGTGATTGTGTCAGACTGTCTGATGTGTGGGGAGAGGGATTTCCAGAGTCTGGGAGCAGTGCAGCTAAATGTCATCATGATGCAGCAAATCTGGATCAGCTCCGTTGTTCCCCCGTTTTTAGCGATGTAGGTACGGAGGAAAAGAGAGGGTTTTATTTTCTGACACTTTGTGAGTCTTCTTACACACCGGGGACACATATTTATGTATAAAAGACAATAAGTTAGACCCGATACTCACATGTATCAATTATTAAAGTAAGTTAAACTGTAGAGTCGATGAATGGGAGTTGGAGGCGGCGTGTTGAGTATGGAACTCCACACTTTATTTTCCATTAGTTTACAGAAAGGTAGGAACAACTTCATTACATGCTACTCAAGCTAGAATGATAAAAAAAACCACAGGTGCGCCCTAACAGGTCCGTGGCGCAACACACTCTATAACACAGTGAATTATGTCCCGTAATGTTCCACCACACAAGCCTCCCCAGAATTCACCCATACACAAAGTCTGTGCGGCGGGGAGGAACGACAGGCCGATCACCACGACTCCGGAAAACGGGAGCCGGGGAGGCAACCCCTGCAGGGGCGGCCGCCGGGAGAGGTGGGACCGGAACCACAGGCCCCAATTCGGTGACAGGGGTCAAGGCTGGGCGACGCGGAGGCCGTGCCAGCACCACCGGCTGGTCCAAGTCAAGGTGAGCGACCTTAACTCGGTCCACCGAGATGTGCTTGGTCTTGCCACCCAGGTCGACCACCAAGTGCTTGCCCCTGTGTTCCAAGCCCATTGTAAGGGGGCTGCAGGGGGCCTCTGTGAGCGTTGTGCCGGATGAACAGGTGCTCCGCCAAGCAAAGCTCCACGGGAACCCGGGACCACTGAGTTCCATGCTGAGCAGTGGGGATCGGAGCAAAGGTCCTGCAGGAAAGCCCGCTGGGCCATCACCGACCAACTTAACCCCCAAAACCTCTTGCCACGGCGTTCCAGAGCTCTGAACTGCGAACCACGGTCTGAGGAAATGTCTGAAGGGGTGCCGAAACGACACACCAACGTCGTAATGAAGGCCCGGTCTATGCCGCTGTCGACGCGAGAGGGACCGCCAACGGGTCATCCTGTCTACCATAGTAAGGAGGTAAGAAAATCCCAGAGAGGAGGGTAATGGACCAACCAGATCGATGTTGACGTGGTCAAACCTCCTCTCAGGCACCAGGAAACGCTCCAGGGGGGCTTTCGTGTGGCGGTGCACCTTAGCACGCTGGCAAGCCACGCACTTGCCGGCCCAAGCCTTCACGTCCTTTTTGAGCCCCCGCCAGATGAAACTTCGCGGCCACCATCCGCAACCGAGGGCTTTCCCGCCGGGGTGCGACATGTTGTGCGCTGGCCTCGAACACGGAGCACCTCCAGCTGGTGGGAACGACTGGACATTGCTGGCCCGTGGAGACGTCACACAGGAGAGTAACGCCCGCGTCACCGAAAACCACATCCTTCAGGGCCTGGACGCTGGGGTCTATGACCTGGTCCGCTGCCATGCGGGTATAGTCGAGGCCAGAGTTGGGTGTAACGCGTTACTTTGTAATAATATTACTTTTGTCGGTAACGGAGAAAGAGATGAGTTTTCAGTCTGCGCCGGAAGGTGTGTAAGCTATCTGCTGACTGCTATCTTACAGCTATCTGCTGACAGCAGATAGCTTACACACCTTCCGGCGCAGACTGAAAACTCATCTCTTTCGACTCCACTTCGAGCGATAGAACTATTAACAAAGCACTTATATACTAATAAAGCACTGGCTTATCTAAAGCCAGTTGAGTAGCACTTGAAATGTTTTGGCTCTATGAAGCCTGATGTACTTATATGATTCTGTTTTCTTCAAGTTTGTATTTTGTTGGTCGAACGCACTTATTGTAAGTCGCTTTGGATAAAAGCGTCAGCTAAATGCAATGTAATGTAATGTAACGCGTTACTTTATAATTCAGTAATCACATTACAGTTACTAACATTGCCCCGTCACGCGTTACTTCATTACTTACTAAAATCAGTCATAATCGTCACACTGACAGACAAGAGGGGTTTCCGCCGCAGGTTTATATGTATGTAATCTGCGCGCGCGTCCACATCTCCACGTGCAGTGCTGCATAAACATGGCTGAGTCAGCGATAACTCTCGAGGGGTGAAGGTATGCCCATTATTTTGAGTTCGTCCGAAGAATGGACAGGAATGTGACGGTGAGGTGCAAACTGTGTCCAGGCCAGAAGCTGTTATCCACTGCTGTAAACACCACGTCAAACCTCAACAAGCACCTGCAAAGAACACATGCTAAGGCGGAACTAACGCACAGCTATTTGTTGTTTGTTTATATCACGTAGTCTGTTCTTCTTCTCTGTTTTCCGGTTGTTGCCTGTTTTGAATGATGAATACACACTACCGCCACCTGCTGGTAAGGAGGGTTATTGCCACTCACGCATGCGCAGTTCGTACGTGCTCTGCTGAAGTCTTTGCGGAGTGTTCCAGTGTGACACATGGCAAGACGCAGGAGAACACGCCGACGCAACAGCGTGAGCAGAGATATACTGTGCAAAATACAGATAGCAGGAGACAGAGGACAGCCGTGGTCAGATAGGAAAACATTCAGGATCTGAACTGAACTAAAGAGAACATTTGAAACTTTAGCAGTCTGCGTGATCTGCCTGTAGGGCGGGGCGGGCCGGCCCTGCGAGTAAAGTAACTAATTACTTTATGTAGAGAGTAACGAAGTAGTGTAATATATTACTTTTTTTTAAAGTAATATGTAATATATTAAAAATGTTTAGTAACGACCCCATCTCTGGTCGAGGCCCAACTGGACGGCCCCGATGACGACCCTGGAGAGGCAATCTGCGACCAGGTTTTGACTTACCAGCGACGTCCTGGATGTCTGTGGTGAATTCCGAGATGTAGGAAAGCTGTCGTTGCTGGCAAGCAGACCAAGGCTCCGCCACCTTGGACACGGCGACCGTGAGTGGCTTGTGGTCAATGAACGCCGTCAATTCACGGCCTTCCAGCAAAAACCGGAAATGCTGGCGGCTGAAGAAGGCGAGTGGTTGCCAGGCGCCCTCCACCCACTGCTCATGCACCGCACCGACGCCGTAGTCCGATGCCGTAGTCCGATGCATCTGTGGTAATGGAGATGGGGGCCATGGATGACGGATGCGCCAACAGGGCCTCAGCCTGAGCCAGCGTGGTCTTGACCTCCTTAAAAGCAACCTCAGCCTCCGCCGTCCAGTCGATCTCCTGGATGGGGGCCTTACTCTTCAATGCCTCATAATGTGGGCGGCAACGGGCGATGAAACGGTGGTAGAAGGTCACCATCCCAGGAACTCACGGAGCGATCAGGCCGTGTGGTGGGCGAGGAAACGCCGTGACAGCCTCAACCTTCACCAGCAGCGGTGCTGCCCCCGCCTTGGTGGCGTGGTGCCCAAGGAAGTCAATGTCAAACACCCCGAACAGACACTTTGCAGGATTAATTATCAACCCGTGTTGGCTGAGCCTCGTGAAAGGGCTCGGAGGTGGGACAGGGTGTTCCTCCTCCTCAGAAGTGCTGGTGACGAGTATGTCGTCCAAGTAGACGAACACAAACGGTAAGGTCCCGCAGCACCGAATCCATCAGGCGCTGGAATGTTTGAGCGGCGTTCTGAGCCCAAAAGGCAGCCGCAGGAACTCAAACAACCCAAATGGTGTTATCACCAGCCGCCGTTTTGGGAATGTCCAGGGGATGCATGAGCACCTGGTGGTATCCACGCACCAGGTCCACCTTAGAAAACACCAGACTACCCGCCAGGTGTGCTGCAAAAGTCCTGAATGTGGCGGCACCGGGTAGCGGTCGGGGGCGTCATTGAGGCGGCGGTAAGTCCCCACATGGGGCCATTAGGCTTGGGGGACAACTTCATTACATGCTACTCAAGCTCAGGGACGTGGGAAGGGGGGGTGCTGCAGCAGCCCCATCTGTGACGGAGAGTTGTACCTGCAACGCCAAAAAGTTCACTAAACAATCAATACAAAAGTTTTATTTTGAGTTACTGTTTTTGAGTTAGCATTTTAGTGTAAGCAGTCTATAAATAATATAGATAATGTGATGTGCTTCTTCTGTTGCTCTGCTATAGAAAATAAGCTTGTCAGTGCAGACAAGATCAGGGATGGGAGTTTTGTGAAAGGAGGATTTAATAGAACTGGCGAAAGGTAGGGGAAACATTTAGGGAGCATGAGAAGTCCCATCAACACACAGGGCCGTCAACAAACTGGCAGCATTAAAAACAAACACAGATGAATGCACTGCTCTCAAAAGCTGTTGCTAAAGACTAAATGACTGCATTTAATATGACGTTATTATACAGGACCAAAGCCCCGAATATTTTTTCTGTAGCCCCGGACAATTCTCCCTCAATAATATAATACATTAACCGTGCTTTACCTGAACCTCATCATGAAAGGACAGCAGAATTGTAATTTCCCGTGTTCAGTGAATGCAACAGAGGCAAGACACCAGTCCAACCAGAGAGTTGAATGGAAATAAACATCTGTCTTATTGGCTCACAGGTACCTATCCTTTGAGCTGTGACAATGTTTAAACAGTCAGTCGGACTCAGAGTTTTTGAAGATGGACATAAGAAAAAAAATTCTTAAAAAAAGACGACAATTCTCAAGTGGTGGCTCACACAACAAACTTAGAGCCACCACTTGCGCCAGGTAAATAAGGTATGTAAATGTCAGTAAACGTCAAAGTTATGCGAACATGTAAGCAAAGCATAAATTACAGCTACGTTGACGTTACTTTGAATCGCGGGGGTAAGCTAAACCGTTAGCAAGTAGCTAAAGCTAGCCAGAGATATTAAATAAACACTTTGTCATACAATCTAAATGTAAGGTCTTTTTAGCGTTACCTGGTGATTTCAAAGAAAGCTCTCTGGGAAATGTTGACTTACTGTCTGTGTTCGACATGAAGCTAGAAGCTACCTTACAGTACACAGTTGATCCTGAGTCCTGTCAGTTAAAGTGTTTCATAGTTAGCTTAGCTAAGCATCAACCTAGCACTGAAATATATGGATGTTATGTGACGGTATTTCTGAGAAAAAGTCAGCTGAAATGGTGGCATAGTTGCCACTGCTTTACGTGCCGAAAGCATGTTTGAACGTATTTGCAGCAGTAAATGTGGCTGTTTGGCCACTGACGTTGCCATAACAACACCTGCATTTAAATGTGCAACCTCTTTTTGAGACAGATTTTTGCATTAAATTATAATTCTTCTGAATGATATTCTTAATGACAGCTAGTTTCTATGTGAACATTATGAGATGGACAGCCAGAGAGAATAAATGAAAAACAGTTGTGAAATACTATCAGCAGGGGCGGAGTGGCAAAGTGGATAGAGTGCTGGACTTCGAATCAGGGGGTAGCAAGTCCGAGTCCCACTGCAGTCAGCAGTCAGGTCGTTGTGTCCCTGGGCAAGACACTTCACCCCAAATTGCTCCTGAGGGGATTGTCCACAGTACTGAATGTATGTAAACCGCTTTGGATAAAAGTGTCTAACAAATGACATGTAATGTAAAATAATAGAGTTTAAAAGGGGAGTGATTTGTAAATATAAGAAAAAGAAAATCTGCTTACAGTTCTGTTTCATCTGGGTGTTGAGAGATGTATCCATAGATCTCTTAATGTTGCTCTCAAAGTGCACCAGATTGATGCTTTTAACTTCAATATTTAAAAATATATATATTCCCCCTCACCCCCTCCCCCCGAACTCTGACTGACTTCCCGCGTCCCTGCTCAAGCTAGAATGATAACAAACCACGGGTGCGCTCCCTAACAGGTCCGTGGCGCAACACACTCTCTATAACAAAGTTAATTATGTCCCGTAATGTTCCACCACTTACTTTAATAACTGATAAATGTGAGTATCGGGTTAACTAACTTTAATAACTGATACATGTGAGTATTGTTAAACCCAATACTCACATTGATCAGTTATTACAGTAAGTTAAACCCAATAATCACATGTATCCGATATTAAAGTAAGTTAAATCCAATACTCACATTTATCAGACCTCCTCACGTGCTGCTTTCTCTCTGAGACCGGAACGACATTTTCTTTGTTTCCTCGTCACTGGCGCGCATTGCATCCTGGGATACGGTGGGCTGCGAGGAAGAGGACTCTTCAAATCCGGGAAACGAAGAAGGCCGCTTTCCAACCCGCCCCTCCCCACTCTCTTCTGTCTGTCCGCAGAATCAGAAGTCCTTTATTGGTCCCACAGAGGGACATTAACATGGTTACAGCAACAGTGGAGATAGATGCTGCTCCCAGACCGTAGTGGAGGAATACAGGGGAGGACTCTCTGCAGTCTTCCCGGACTCAAGCACCAGGCTTCGGCTTCAATAACCCACTCTGAAATGAGGCAGACAGGCAGGCTGTTCCTTGGGAGGCCGCTGTGTTTCCTCAGGGCTTTGTTATACAGCTAACTGGAGACAGACTGATCACTGCTGCTACTCCGGTTCTCTTCCGGACACACACTACGCTCGCTCACTCTCGCTCTACACGTGCACGCGCCACACCTCCCTCTCTCTCTCTTAAAGGGATAGGCGACCCCACTCTGCATCACCCTGCTATTATAAGATAGATTGATTACGTTGCTATGTTTGTTTTTATTAAAAAAATGAATTTTATATTTTGCAAAATCGCAGAGACTAATTCATCAGCGATTCTTTATTAAACTCTGATTTTTACAGTACTGATTAACACTGCATCACATTCATGAATTAGAGTGTGTTTGTATCAGACCTTCATTGTGTCTGCAGTCTGGATCACTACAGCCACATGAGTGACGTCCAGACTCTGGCCATGCTGTGCAGTGTGTTCAGAGCTCAGCCCCCTCAGACGTTTACTCTCTGAACGGACATAACCCCTCTCGTTCCTCCGTCTTCCCCCCTCACCACTCTCGATATGTAACTGTTGGGAAAATACTGTACTCTTTCAATATCAGAGTAGCACATGATAACAAAGGCCCAACTGTAGCTGTGTACATGACAGGATGTATGATTAGATGAAGCTCATGAGATACTGTGTTGAACATACAATAGCTTTGTTCTTATGATTAACATGATGACACAGCCCCTAGGGAGATAGGCATGACTGTCATGTTTATTGCTTAGATAGGCCTTAGCTAATCTGAACTAAGCATAGAATACTGCTTTATATTCCTCCATCTTGTGACTGTGTAACTCCCTCTCTTGTATATCAGCATGTGAAGGACACTGTTCAGGACAACACATCCTCACTCCTAGGTTGGCCTATGTTGACGTTATGTCAAGTCCCCTGTGTCGGCTTTTTCCAACGCAAGGGGGGGGGGCCTTAGCGTCCATTTTCAACGCAAGGGGGGGCCCTTAGCGTCCATTTTCAGCTTTCCGGGATGTCCATATGCTTCTATGGACGCTCATGGAAGCACGGCATTCGTTTGTGTAGGCTGCCCTTAAAGGCAATGTGAGCGTCCATTCTCATTGGATAACGGACAATTGTACACCCGGAAGTAAGTATTCCCCTTACTGTCGATTGATTTTACAGTGATATCTGCACTACTCATCGACTAAAAAACACCAGATTATCCTTGTTAATTACACAACATTGATTGGTTTAAATTGTGTGCAATGCTTTTGTATTTTTCCCCTTCGATTCGGAGAAACAAATATTGTTTCGGAGTAAAGGATGGCAGAAGACACTACACTTTTTTGGCCATTAAAATGCGTTTTGATGTCATTTGATGCGAGAAATATGAGTTGTTATTTCAGATTATGTGTGCAGTGGATGTACATGATCTTTAGTTTGCTAGTTATTACGAAGATTACTTCAGGAAATTGCGTCCATAACGTTTTCATTGTTACCAAGGTGGTTGCTAGGGACGCTGCTATCGATATTATTTCTGTTATGTTGTGTAACTGTTTAATGGTGTTATCTTTATTGCTACCCCCCTTCCCCGTCAATGTATAGTGTTGGTCCACAGCGCAAACATATTAGTTTAACAAAATCCGCATCTAAAGATAGCCTACGTTATTTTCCCCTGTGCAATTCCAGTCTCACATCTCACAGCACATCGTCATTAACAAATAACGGAAACAGACCGAAAACATTTAAAAAAATAAATAATAATAATTTATTCCGAGTGTGCTTGATTTTCTCTTTGGAAGTCATCACATAACGGCATTGTAATACACGGTTCGGCTGCATTAAATATTACATATCTGCCGTAGTTCTGTATTTATAGAGCCCTGATGAGAAGACTTCTAGACAAACATGAGGAACTGAAAACGTGACGTGGATCATAAATATATCAGCCATTAAACAACATCTTACATTTCTTTTCACACAATACGTCTCCTTGCAGTATCAACACTAATTCGGCTGACTTTTATATTTGATCCAATCGGTAGATAGGCTGTATTTACACCATAAAGGTGCACAGCTGATATAAAGGGACACCTAGTGGTTAAAGCATGTTATTGAATTTCATTATTTGTATCATTAGATATTAATAGGATCCCTATAAAGTATATTCATTACTCGTTATTCTCTACTAATAGTTAATTAAAGACTGTATATAATGACTATTTTGAACATCCCTTTCAAGATTTCAATATTTTCTAAGGTTTATTGACATATCATATAGGCCTACACAACTATGGTGTAGTTATGCATTGAATGAAAAACTTGGGTCGCAGGTTCCTCAATAGTGCATTACAAGACATCTATCAATATTTGTGCATACCTCCAGCAATGTTAACTATGTTGAAGCACTTATTTTAACTGATATTATACATAATGTATTATACTCTTATAAGATGTATGTAGATATTTCATCTCCGACCTTGTCAGGTATTGAACAATCAATAAATAAAGAACACAGAATTGTTGAATATAAAACACAGAATTTGTGTGATTATACTAAATGATTTACAAATAAACACCACTGCATATTTAACTGTTACACATGCTGATGTAACGCAAATGTTCCAACTTGGGATCAATAAAGTATATCTTATCTTAAGCTGATCGATGGCTACTGCCATATTTGCAAAATGTGCCTCTGAACCTTAACAAGTGCATGTTTCAGGCTTTTCAATTAATGTAATGTAATGTTATCAATTAACAACAGGGGTCACAAACATAAGACCAGCTGTTAAATAAAGCTCTTCTGACCTTAGCTGGCATGTGTGTATATATATTAATGCTGCCCGTTATGGGCACAAGTAATTTTCACCCATTTATTAATTATATGTTTTAAATGTGAGTGTTTCCTATCCTCTAAACCTCCAGGGATGTACACAGTTTAATACTGGCAACTTCTTATTATGGGAAATACGAAAACGTCTTTTAAAACTACAACTCCCAGTAGAGACGTGCCATAGATACAGAACATGTTGCGAAACAGAATAGCCAGCATGTGTAGTTCTGGGGACGGAGTGGGGGAGGGGGGGACGCGAGAAATAAATCTGGACAGAGTGTCTAACTTGATGATTTGGCGAGTAGGGTACAAAATACTGCTTTAAATAAGGGGGATAGTTAAGATAAATGCATTTAAATATCAGCTGGAGCCAATGCGTGTATCCTCTTACATTTAAAGAAGGCCATTTAAGTTGGTTATACATTGTGCAGTGATGTGTACGAAAAGGACAACCAAGAACAAATCTGCATAGTCTATTGAGTGGAGCAAGATCTGATTTATGTGCATTTTGGTAGACAACATCACAATAGTCCATAATAATCTGAAGAATAAGTTGAGAAGCAATTCTCTTACGGACACTGAGCGTAAAACAATTGCGAGAGCGGTGTGAGACACCGATTCCGTAATTGACTTTTTGTATTACATGATTTATATATAGTTTAAATGAAAGTTCAGAGTCTAGCCATACACCAAGATATTTAAAGCTATCAACTTTATGCAGAGAAGTGCCATCCTTACATGTTATTACTACATTAGGTTTGGATTTGAGCTTCTGCCTGGTACCAAAGACCATGGTATAAGATTTTGTTTTGTTAAGCAGTAGTTTATTGTGTGATAGCCAGTCCTGTAAGATATTAAAATCCGATTGAAGAGAGATCTGAATTTGTGAAAAGTCAGATTTGGATGTATATATGACAGTGTCATCATCATAAAGGTGAGAACGACAATTAATGAGACAAGAAGATAAATCATTTATGTAAACAGAAGTGGGCCCAGAGTTGATCCTTGAGGTACACCCTTTTGTTGGATCAACAGGTCAGACTGTTTTCCATTAACAACCACACATTGCTTTCTATTATGAAGATACGAGTTAAACCATAACACTGTATTATTAGAAAGGCCAATGCCGTGAAGTTTATCCAAGAGCAGATATCGATCAACGAAATCAAAGGCTTTTGTCAAGTCAATACAAATTGCGCCTGTGAGTTCACCATCATCTGCTGCAGAGTACAAGTCATTCGTAAATGTAAGTAGGGCAGTTGTTGTGGAGTGATTAGGCCTGAAACCAGATTGAACCGGAGATAAAATATTATAAGTGTTGAGATAATGTGACAGTTGATTATAAATTATTTTCTCCAAAACTTTGGAAATAGAACAGATTCTATAAATTGGTCTATAATTATTTGTATCAAGTAAATCACCACCTTTATGTAGTGGAATGATGCGTGCACATTTCCAAATAGTCGGCAACTCACAGGTGGACAAAGACAGGTTGAACAAATCAGCAATTGGGTACATGAGAATATGGGATGTTAATTTGATGAACCTGTTTTCTATACCATCGAGTCCTGCACTTTCATCCACTTTTAATTCTGTGATAGCATTATGAACTTGGTGTGGTAAAATCTTCTTAAAAGATACTGTTGCAGTATGAGTTACTATTAGAAATACCAGTCGACAAATAGGAGTCAGATAGTAGTGTGGAACATACATTAGCGAAATGCTGATTAAATATTTGAGCAATGGATAACGGGTCATGAATTATTGTATCAGCAGTTCTTATTTTATTAATAGAATGTTTACCTGATTTACTTAAAATAGATTTAATTTTAGTCCAAAATTGCTTGGGATTCTTAAAGTCCGATGTGAGAGATTCTTTATAGTAGTTGGATTTAGCATTTCGGGTTTTGGTTTTACTCAGATTTCAAAGATGCCTGTATACTTCCCAATTGGCTATAGTTCTTAAATATATATCGACCATGCTTTATCCCTTTCCCTAAAGAGACTGATGAGTTCAGAATTGATCCAAGGGAGATGTTGACCTTTGACCTTAACCGTTCTCACAGGTGCATGTTTGTTCATGACATCAGTGAACTCTTTATGCAGAAAATTCCAAGCATATTGTACAAAAGGTATTAGTTGAAATCTGTCCCAATTAAGGGCAACAACATCATTAATAAATAAATCAACATTCCATTTTTGAAATTGTCTGATTTTTGACTAGTTTTGGAGGCAGTTTAATTAATTTAATTTTTCATACGCAATAAACAATTCAATGATCGCTGAAGCAATCCGACATGACACCAGCTTTTAAGATTCTGTCAGGATGTGACACCAGTATCCAGTCAAGCAGAGATTGGGTTCTAAGAGTGATACGAGTTGTCTCATTAATTAGCTGTTTAACATTTAGAAGTTTTTTCTCTCTATCAGATGATTTATCCAACCAATTTTTGTTGAAATCACCAAGCAAGATTATTCGGTTAACGTGACCACTGCTCCCAAGCCCTGTTGTTGCCATTTTATTTTCTGTTAAATAAGATTAGTTAGACCATGAGTTCGACCCGAGTCTTCCTGACAGTTCACAGTGTGCCGCTGCCCGGTGTAATTCAAATGTCCCGCCGCGCGCAGCACAGACACACAGCTGCTGCCCAGCCGCAGCACCGGAAATGGAACTGCTGGGAGAAAAACTGACTATCAGAGATGTAACGTTATCTTTGATAATATTTCGTCTCCTCATTTTTCGTCAACGAAAGTAAAGAGAGATTTTGGCATAGTTTTATTTAGTAAACTACATTTTCGTCTCCTCACTTTTCGTCAACGATATTGCATGTTGATTTCCTTACAGTTATCGTTTACTGCCGTCGGTGCCGTCTCGTCATCGTCTCGTTTTAGTCATGGAAAAAAAGATCGTTGACGAACATATTTCGTCATAGTTTTAGTCAACGAAATTACTAGTTCTGACTCTGGGGACAGAAAGCAGACCTGAGAGAACTGGATGGTTCATAATTTAGCAGGTGATCAGAAATATATTTAGGGCCTAAACCAGGGGTCGGCAACCTTTTTGATATGAAGTGCCATTACAAAAAAAAATCGTGAATTATCAACGGGGGGGGGGGGGGGGGGGGAGGGGACAACTAAATAAATGCAACAGCCTCCCAAGAAGAGCTCGCCTCTCTCCAGTCATCTCAAGCTAAAGTGGGTTATTGAACCTGAAGCTTGTTGCTTCTGCCCTGGGAGACGACAGAGAGTCATCCCCTCCTCGACTACGGTCTGGGAGCCGACAGGAAAGTTTAACACACAGATGGCCAGTCCGCCCCTTTGTAGCATATTATTTCAATGAGAGATGAGCAGATCGCCACTGGGGCTTTCCACTAAAGACACAGCCACGCAAAAACTGCAGCATTTGTACAGCTCCTTATGGGTACTGCAATTTGTGAAGTGCTTTCCTCTGTGGTGAAACGATCAGCACTGCACCACGGAGGAAAGCGGCAGAAAGTCGCCTGGAGTTAAAGAGAGCGGGGCTGCGTTGCGTGCATGACTTCCTTCTGCAGGTAACGGGGTGACGCGCCTATAGCGGCGGTCTCGTTCAGGATCCGAAAATACAGTTTAAATATTTTGCACCCTTATTCCACTTATTCCTAGTGTGCCACTGGTTACGGTGCCGCGTGCCAATGGTGGCACGCGTGCCAGGGGTTGCCGACCCCTGGCCTAAACCATTCAATGTTTTATAAACCAGCAGCAGTATTTTGAAATCAATTATTTGACAGACAGGAAGCCAGTGTAAAAAATTCAGAACTGGACTGATTCACTTTCTGAGTGTTAGTGAGGAACCAGTGTAAAGACTTCAAAACTGGACTGATTCACTTTCTGAGTGTTGGTGAGGAACCAGTGTAAAGACTTCAAAACTGGACTGATTCACTTTCTGAGTGTTGGTGAGGAACCAGTGTAAAGACTTCAGAACTGGACTGATCCACTTTCTGAGTGTTGGTGAGGAACCAGTGTAAAGACTTCAGAACTGGACTGATCCACTTTCTTAGTGTTAGTGAGGAACCAGTGTAAAGACCTCAGAACTGGACTGATCCACTTTCTGAGTGTTAGTGAGGAACCAGTGTAAAGACTTCAGAACTGGACTGATCCACTTTCTTAGTGTTAGTGAGGAACCAGTGTAAAGACCTCAGAACTGGACTGATCCACTTTCTTAGTGTTAGTGAGGAACCAGTGTAAAGACTTCAGAACTGGACTGATCCACTTTCTGAGTGTTGGTGAGGAACCAGTGTAAAGACTTCAGAACTGGACTGATCCACTTTCTTAGTGTTAGTGAGGAACCAGTGTAAAGACCTCAGAACTGGACTGATCCACTTTCTTAGTGTTAGTGAGGAACCAGTGTAAAGACTTCAGAACTGGACCGATCCACTTTCTTAGTGTTAGTGAGGAACCAGTGTAAAGACTTCAGAACTGGACTGATCCACTTTCTTAGTGTTAGTGAGGAACCAGTGTAAAGACTTCAGAACAGGACTGATCCTCTTTCTTAGTGTTGGTGAGGAACCAGTGTAAAGACTTCAGAACTGAACTGATTCACTTTCTTAGTGTTAGTGAGGAATTGAGTGTGAGTCTTTTTCAGTCTAATAACTGACGTATGTTTTGCAGCCCAGCTTCACATTCAGCTCCAGCACCTCCGACTCCGTCACTGCCGGCACCTGGAGCACAGGTGAGTCTGCATGTTTACATAATGTAGTTTTTAAATATGTCGTTTTTAAATATTAATTTAAAAGAAAATGTCAGTGTGTTTATTTTTTAAATATTTTTGTATCTTAATATTTGTGTTTATATTGTTTTAATATTTGTATATTTAATTTATTTAATTGGAGTGTCCGTCTATATTTTATATTCATTTTATATACATATAGTAGTAGTTTATATATATTTACTATTAATTTATTTAGTTATAGTGTTCATTAATTGATTACGTTTTTTAAATAATAAACTATTTAAAGTGCACCTATCATGCTATTTTTAGGCAATAGCATAGGTCTCAGATATATAAAAATATGTCTATGAAGTGTTTTGCTCAAAATACCAAACAGATCACCCATTCTAGCCATGCCTCATCTCCCTCTGTTTCACTTCCTGTTTCAATAGTGCTGATTTGCGGTATAAAGCTTTAAAAAATAAAAAAGATAATTAAAACAAAGGAGGGGGCTGAGCTCATGCGGGACCTGGCAGCTACTGTCTAAACTAAATACTGCCGTAATGAAACGCCATATCATGGATTATCAAGGATTATTTCTGAAACAGTATGGCAAGGCAAGGCAAGTTTATTTATATAGCACCTTTCAACACAAGGCAATTCAAAGTGCTTTACAAAAAATGAAAGACATGGCAGAAAATGGCATTTAAAATCAGTCATTAAAAAGAAAAGATAATAAAATAGACATTAAAAGAAAAAATACATGGATAAAAGTTACAGTGCAGTTTAAGATGTGAATAGTTTAATTAAAAGCAGCGACAAAAAGAAAAGTCTTCTTGCTGGATTTAAAAGTAGTAAGAGTTGCAGCGGACCTGCAGGTTTCTGGGAGTTTGTTCCAGATATTTGGAGCATAATAACTGAACGCTGCTTCTCCATGTTTAGTTCTGACTCTGGGGACAGAAAGCTGACCAGTCCCTGAAGACCTGAGAGATCTGGATGGTTCATAATTTAGCAGGAGGTCAGAAATGTATTTTGGGCTTAAACCATTCAGTGCTTTATAAACCAGCAGCAGTATTTTGAAATCTATTCTTTGACACACAGGAAGCCAGTGTAAAGACTTCAGAACAGGAGTGATGTGATCCACTTTCTTAGTGTTAGTGAGGACTCGAGCAGCAGCGTTCTGAATCAGCTGCAGCTTTCTAATAGATTTTTTAGTGAGACCTGTGAAGACACCATTACAGTAGTCCAGTCTACTGAAGATAAAAGTATGGACAAGTTTTTCCAAATCCTGCTGTGACATTAGTCTTTTAATCCTAGATATGTTCTTTAGGTGATATTAGGCTGATTTAGTAACTGTTTTAATGTGACTGTTGAAACTCAGGCCAGAGTCCATGACTACACCTAGATTTATGGCTTTATCTGTTGTTTTGAACATTGCACACTGAAGCTCAGCGCTAACTTTTATACGTTCTGACTTGGCTCCAAAAACCATTACCTCAGTTTTTTAATCTTTTTTTTACCCCAGGTGAATAGGGAATATTTTTTAACTTAAAGATATCATATAGAAATGTATCCAGTTAATTACTTACAATAAGGCAATTTTCTTTTGTATTACAAGTTTTCTGAAATAGCATGTTTAAATATGCAAATTATCTCATTATCTCATTAAATATGCGCATCTTTTAACACATTTCAGGAATCGAAATCTCAACTTTGGATAAAGCCAGGTTCAAAATTCTTGTTTCATTTTGTAGTCATATTAGTATCTAAGGCTTTTACAGGAGGGATTTTGGATATCTCTTTTTACATTACATTGCATTTAGCTGACGCTTTTGTCCAAAGCGACTTACAATAAGTACATTCGACCAGGAAGACACAACCTTGAAGAAAACAGAATCATATAAGTATATCAGGTTTCATAGAGCCAAACATTTCAAGTGCTACTCAACTGGCTTTAGGTAATCCAGTCCTTTATTGGTATAAAAGTGCTTCGTTAATCGTTCTAACGCTCGAAGTGGAGTCGAAAGAGATGAGTTTTCAGTTTGCGCCGGAAGATGTGCAAGCTATCTGCCGTCCTGATGTCAATGGGGAGCTCATTCCACCATCTTGGAGCCAGGATAGCAAACCCACGTGTTTTCGCCGATGGGAACTTGGGTCCCCCTCGCAGCGAGGGTGCAGCGAGTCGTTTGGCTGATGCAGAGCGTAGTGCACGCGCTGGGGTGTACGGTTTAACCATGTCCTGGATGTACGAAGGGCCAGATCCATTCGCAGCACGGTAAGCAAGTACCAGTGTCTTGAAGTGGATTCTAGCAGTTACCGGAAGCCAGTGAAGGGAGCGGAGGAGCGGAGTGGTGTGGGAGAATTTAGGAAGGTTGAAAACCAGACGAGCCGCTGCATTCTGGATGAGCTGCAGAGGTCGGATGGCACATGCAGGTAGACCAGCCAGGAGGGAGTTGCAGTAGTCTAGGCGTGAGATGACGAGAGCCTGGACCAGAACCTGAGTCGCTTTCTGAGTCAGCTGGGGACGTATCTTCCTGATGTTGTAAAGCGTGTATCTGCAGCAGCGGGTTGTAGCAGCGATGTTTGCAGTGAAGGACAGGTTGTTATCTAGGGTCACACCCAGATTCCTTGCAGTCTGAGTCGTGGAAACAACTGAGGTGCCGATGTTGATTGTCAGGTCAAGAGTTGGACAATCTTTTCCCGGGAGGAAGAGCAGCTCAGTCTTGTCAAGGTTGAGCTTGAGGTGGTGAGCAGACATCCACTGAGAGATGTCAGCTAGACAAGCAGAGATGCGTGCGACGACCTGGGTCTCTGAGCGGGGAAAGGACAGAATTAATTGGGTGTCGTCAGCGTAGCAGTGGTAAGAAAAACCATGCGGGCTAATGACTGATCCGAGCGAGTTTGTGTACAAGGAGAAGAGGAGGGGACCAAGAACAGAGCCCTGAGGGACCCCCGTAGTTAATTGACAAGGGTCGGACTCAGACCCTCTCCAAGTCACCCTGTAGGTACGGTCTTTCAGGTATGAGGTGAGGAGGGAAAGTGCAGAGCCAGAAACTCCAAGTTTTTGGAGAGTGCGAAGGAGGATCTGATGATTCACCGTGTCGAATGCAGCAGACAGGTCCAACAGGATGATGACAGAGGAGAGGGATGCAGTTTTGGCAGTGTGCAGTTCCTCCGTGACAGCAATGAGAGCAGTTTCTGTGGAGTGACCTGCCTTGAAACCAGACTGGTGCGGATCCAGAAGGTTGTTCTGATTGAGATAACAGGAGAGTTGTTTAAAGACAGCGCGTTCAAGTGATTTAGACAGGAACGGGAGGAGAGAGACAGGCCTGTAGTTTATAACATCAGACGGGTTGAGAGTGGGTTTCTTTAGGAGAGGGTTTACTCTTGCCTCCTTGAGACTGTTTGGAAAGTGACCAGAAGTTAGAGAAGTGTTGATGAAGTGGGTGAGAAACGGTAGAATATCAGGAGCGATAGTCTGAAGGAGGTTTGAAGGGATAGGGTCCAGAGGACAGGTGGTAGGGCGGGCAGAGGTAATGAGGGTAAGAACCTCACTTGGAGAGAGAGGGGAAAAGGAGGTTAGTGTGTTGGTGGAAGGAAGGTCTGGTGACCCAGCGGTGAGTAAAGGTGAGTCAGAAAAAGAAGAGCGAATATCATTAACCTTTTTTTCAAAGTGGGTAACAAAGTCGCTTGACAGAAGTGAGGAGGGGGGAGGAGCTTTTGGAGGGTCCAAGAGGGTGGAGAAGATGGAAAATAGTTTTTTAGGATTGGAATAGGAAGATTGGATCTTATCTTGAAAGAAAGTGCTTTTTGCCTGAGAGATCGAAGCAGAGAAAGAGGAGAGGAGAGCTTGATAGGTTAGGAGGTCGTCACGGTGTTTGGATTTCCACCATTTCCGCTCTGCTGCCCTAAGGACGGTTCTATTAGCACGCAGTGCATCATTTAGCCAGGGAGCCGGAGGGGACTGACGAGCCTGCCGAGATGTCAGAGGACAGAGCGAGTCCAGAGTGGATGAGAGAGTAGAGAGGAGAGTTTCTGCAGCAGAGTTTGGAGGCAGTAGTTGGAACGAATCAGAGGAAGGGAGGGCTGAGAGCACCGACGAGGCAAAGGTAGAGGGAGAGAGGGAGCGAAGGTTACGGCGGACAAGTGTAGGATGGGAAGAGATTAGTTTGTTATGTTTGGAAAGGGATAGAGAGAATGAAATGAAGAAGTGATCGGATGTGTGGAGCGGGTTTACAGAGAGGTTAGAAGTAGCGCAGTTCCTTGAGAATATGAGATCAAGGACATTGCCAGCTTTATGAGTCGGTGGGGACGGAGAGAGTGAGAAAGCAAAGGCGGTTAACAGAGATGTTAGTTCGTCTATCTTCCCCATCTGGAGGTTGAAGTCTCCGAGAAGTACAGCGGGAGGGCCAGTTTCAGGGATGTGTGAGAGGAGATTATCTAATTCCTCCAAGAAGTCCCCCAAGGCGCCTGGTGGACGGTAGAGAACAACAATGGTTAACTGTATAGGATGGGTTACTGTGACGGCATGGAACTCAAAGGTGGAAGGAGTAAAGTTAGGTAGCTTGAAGAGGGAAAAGCTCCATTTGGGAGAGAGCAGGAGACCAGTGCCACCTCCTCTGCCAGTGGGTCTGGGTGTATGGGAGAAGGAATATGCAGTGGAGAGAGCTGCTGGGGTGGATGTGTTGGATGGAGTAATCCAGGTCTCAGTGAGAGCAAGGAAATCCAGAGACTGCAGGGAGGTGTAGCCAGAGATGAAGTCAGCCTTAGGAACAGCTGACTGGCAGTTCCACAGGCCACCTGAAACTAGATGATGGATCTCAGTGGAGCACGTGGGATAGACGAGAGCAGGCCGGTTATATCGATTAGGAGATACACGGGGCCAGTGATAATTGCGAGAAGACACATGAACAGGAATGGAGAAAATACACATGATTATAGCATGAGGGGCTAAACAACAAAAGTAAAAATTAAAAACGCCAACGATACTTAGCTCAATCAAAGTAGGATTTGCCTCCTCTTTGCCTCCCTCGTGACTCCCGTAGGACTCTAATGTCTTTGTCAGTCTTACTCCTGTAGGACTCTAATGTCTTTGTCAGTCTTAGCCTGTCTGCCGCTGAAGCTGCCGCTCCAGGAAAGAGCTACCCGAAATGGACGCCTGATTGCTCAGTTCTCACAGCTGAAGTTAATTAGTTAACTATCTACAGCTGATGGGCGACAATAGACTGGCCCTGCCTATGTTAATAATGCAGGCTTGAGTGCTGAGAGCTGTAAAGCAGGTTTCGCCTGAGCAGATCTGAGATTTAAAATCTCTCAAAAGCGATTTAGCCGTTTTAGCTACAGTAACAATTATACAGAGTCGAATAAATGAAACCGAGAAGTCTAATTAAACAAGAATATAACTTACAGTGGTTGCTGCGTCAATAGGTAATGTTGTCACCGGGTCCAGATGCACACTGAGTTCATCAGTTTCTAAATGCGGTATTTAAATGCTTTTTGAGCTAAAGGATGACTGAGTCACGCAGTTCTACTTCACGCAATCAATAGACTGGCCCTGCCTATGTTAATAATGCAGGCTTGAGTGCTGAGAGCTGTAAAGCAGGTTTCGCCTGAGCAGATCTGAGATTTAAAATCTCTCAAAAGCGATTTAGCCGTTTTAGCTACAGTAACAAGTATACAGAGTCGAATAAATGAAACCGAGAAGTCTAATTAAACAAGAATATAACTTACAGTGGTTGCTGCGTCAATAGGTAATGTTGTCACCGGGTCCAGATGCACACTGAGTTCATCAGTTTCTAAATGCGGTATTTAAATGCTTTTTGAGCTAAAGGATGACTGAGTCACGCAGTTCTACTTCACGCAATCAATAGACTGGCCCTGCCTATGTTAATAATGCAGGCTTGAGTGCTGAGAGCTGTAAAGCAGGTTTCGCCTGAGCAGATCTGAGATTTAAAATCTCTCAAAAGCGATTTAGCCGTTTTAGCTACAGTAACAATTATACAGAGTCGAATAAATGAAACCGAGAAGTCTAATTAAACAAGAATATAACTTACAGTGGTTGCTGCGTCAATAGGTAATGTTGTCACCGGGTCCAGATGCACACTGAGTTCATCAGTTTCTAAATGCGGTATTTAAATGCTTTTTGAGCTAAAGGATGACTGAGTCACGCAGTTCTACTTCACGCAATCAATAGACTGGCCCTGCCTATGTTAATAATGCAGGCTTGAGTGCTGAGAGCTGTAAAGCAGGTTTCGCCTGAGCAGATCTGAGATTTAAAATCTCTCAAAAGTGATTTAGCCGTTTTAGCTACAGTAACAATTATACAGAGTCGAATAAATGAAACCGAGAAGTCTAATTAAACAAGAATATAACTTACAGTGGTTGCTGCGTCAATAGGTAATGTTGTCACCGGGTCCAGATGCACACTGAGTTCATCAGTTTCTAAATGCGGTATTTAAATGCTTTTTGAGCTAACGGATGACTGAGTCACGCAGTTCTACTTCACGCAATCAATAGACTGGCCCTGCCTATGTTAATAATGCAGGCTTGAGTGCTGAGAGCTGTAAAGCAGGTTTCGCCTGAGCAGATCTGAGATTTAAAATCTCTCAAAAGCGATTTAGCCGTTTTAGCTACAGTAACAATTATACAGAGTCGAATAAATGAAACCGAGAAGTCTAATTAAACAAGAATATAACTTACAGTGGTTGCTGCGTCAATAGGTAATGTTGTCACCGGGTCCAGATGCACACACTTCACTTCACACTTTATCACTTCATAAATCAGAAAATACTGTCAACAGCCCTAAAATATCAATTTTCGCCATGTTTTTAGGTATAACATGTTATATAATTCAGGCTATGAATGAGATATGAACAAACTCTTCTGTAAAAGCCTTCATAATATTGATAGGAATATAACTGGAAGGTTTGGTGTATGTACGTGCTACTGAAGTGGAAATCATTTTGAGAAAACAACCTTTAAAGATTGCAGTGTGGCGCTAGCTAAACCCTCCTGTTCTCTGGATGACAGCTTGCACATCGACGTATTCCGTGACGGTATTTCATGATCAGGGTCATTTGTTTTTTGTATAATCTTGCTTCGTGCAAGTGACAATTGTTGTCGTCTTCTCTGTGAACGTTTTTTCCGCCGTTCTTTTGCCATTTTGAGATTTAAATTTCTAGCGGAAAGCTAACCGGGAAGTGTCTTAGCACACCACGTGACGCATCTGAACGAATCACGCTGTCAGAAATTGACACCAGCCAATGAGATTTAGTTTCTTGGTTTAAAACCCCTTTGTACTTTCACGATTGGTTGCTGATACAAAGGAAATGACCATATTTGGATCCGATGAGATTGTGCAGGAGAGACGTAGCTTTCCAACGATACCTCTGTTGACATGGTGCACACAGCGGTCACGGTACTTTATGTTACGTTAGAATGCTAACTTTTGGTGAATTTAGGAGAAATCTACAGACGCAAATAGACAAACTATAGTAAAAATAAACACTTAAATGTATATTTTGTAAGTTTTCCTTCCAAAAGCCTGAAAGAAAACATGTTATGGAATCAAAATAGCACAAAATCTCAAAATTTACCAGTGCATGATAAACGATGTTTTTGCCTGGGCTGTCTCGGAGAAAGTTCTGACACATCCAGTCATTGATTTGTTCAATGCACTTACTCAGTGTCTGAATTGGAGCATAGTCTCCTGGTGAAATTGTTACGTACATTTGTGTGTCATCCGCATAGCTATGGTAACTTATTTTGTTGTTTTTCATTATCTGAGCCAGTGGTAGCATGTAGATGTTAAAGAGAAGAGGCCTCGAGATGGAGCCTTGAGGTACCCCACATGTCATTCTCAACTCAGATGTGTATTTACCTATAGAAACAAAGTTGTTTCTGTCCTTTAAATAGGATTCAAACCAATTTAGAACTGTTTCCGAAAGTCCCACCCAGTTTTCTAGTCGGTCTAGTAATATATTGTGGTCAACAGTGTCAAACGCAGCACTGAGATCTAATAATACTAACACTGAAGTTCTGCCACTGTCTGTGTTTAAGTGCATGTCATTGAAGACCTTTACAAGAGCAGTCTCACTGCTGTGGTTTGGACGAAAGCCTGACTGGAACAGTTATTTAAATGCAAGAAATTACTCAACTGTTGAAAAACTACTTTTTCAGTGATTTTACCTAGAAATGGGAGGTTTGATATGGGCCTGTAATTGTTCATTACTGAAGCATCTAGATTATTATTTTTTAAGAGCGGTTTTATGACTGCAGTTTTCAGGGCCTGTGGAAAAATACCTGAGTGAAGAGACTTGTTTACTATATGAAGTAGATCTGAGGCCATGCAACAAAAAACAACTTTGAAAAATCCTGTTGGAATAATATCAAGGCAGCAGGAGGAGGATTTCAGAAGTTGAATAATGTCCTTTAGGTTTTTATCATTAATCTGATGGAATTGTGTCATGGTGTTTGAATTGATATTAGGTGGACACAGAGTGTTATGTTCCCTCTTTGCTAGGGGTGAGAAAGGGAAACGACACGACCAGTTTGTAATTGGTATTGGTTACCGGTGGGTTTATTTATGACGGCAACTGAACAAAACAATGATAAACACACGAAGAGCCTGGACCAACAACGGACCAAACTGTTACGGGTTAACAACACAGGACTCCAAAAGAGAGTTGCACAGTAGGCTACAAAAGAAAGAACGTACCTCACTTCTAAAGTGGAACAAAACACTAAACAAAAGGAGACTGTGTGGAAACACAGCTGTTGCTGATCAACCGGTGCTAATCACCGGGGTCTAAGCAATATACACAAATGCTGATCTACAGGCGCTAAGCTAACCTGGGTCTAAGCTGTTTCACAATGTCACTAATCTAAATGCGGGTCTACAGGAGCTAAGCAACCTGGATCTACGCAACACACACACACAAACCCTACTCTAAACACAGAATACCACGACACACTGCTAACCAGTGAGATCGCACAGAACCCTACAGAATATACTGCTAAGCAGTCTAACGAGGCACAGAAAATACACTGCTACGCAGTCTAACAGAATCACAGGATGAAGGCTTTGTCACAAGTAGAGGGTTGAGGCATCTGTCACAAAATACAGGGCCTCCAGACGGATGTTCGTGCCCAGCCTTTATCCTCCTCCCCCGGATGACGTGGCAGCAGCGGCAGGGCTTGAGTGACGTCTGTCCAATCCCCGCGAATGTTGCGAGGTCGGGACAGCCACTGACAGCATCGGAAGGCACAGCTCATTTGCATACACACAACGTTAAAGGCATAAGGTAGCAGCGGCTGTAACACAGAGACAACACATTTGCTGTTCCTGATGCAGAGGCACTGACTGCTTGTCTGATTTTCTGAATTTTGTCAGTGAAGAAGGCAAAGTCATTGCAGGCCCTGGTGGATAGAAATTCAGAGGCTACTGACTCTGGGGGGTTAGTTAGTCTGTCGACGGTAGCAAACAAGGCACGTGCGTTGTTTTTGTTTTTGGTGATGATGTCAGAGAAGAAAGACTGTCGTGCGTTTTTCAATTATAAAAGCCAAGTCTCTCTTTATAGATTTCAAAGTGAACCTGGAGATTTGTTTTTCACAAAATAGAAAAACAGCATGAAAAAGTAAGCAGAGGCAAGAGCAAGCAGAAAAGCGTCTGCACTGTAAGAAGGCTACTCAACTAGATGGAGCTCAAAGGCTTTCTCTCTTGCCGGTTATACCACAAGGTGAGTTACTTTTTATTTCCTGCTTCTTCACACACATGCTCTCCAGCACAGGTTAGCTCTGAGTGTTAGCGATGCTAATGTAAACACCGACCATATACGTCTAAAACAGTCGGGCATTGTTTCTGATAGCAACGTCTCTGATAGGGCCGTGGGTCCACATTTCAGATATTACGTCATATCGGACGCAAATCTGGATCAGCTCCGTTGTTCCCCCGTTTTTAGAGATTTTGGTAAAAAGAGAGAGGGTTTTATTTTCTGATGCTGCATGAGTTCCCTGACACACTGGGGACACATATTAGAAAATACATCAAAAAGTGCAGTTTGCATGATAGGTCCCCTTTAAATTAAGTCTAATTGTTTACATATGTATTTTAAACGTTTATTTATTAATATAATACTATTTTTACTGTTTTCTTTTTTGTCTATATATGTTTCATATTTATTTATTTTTTTAGTATATATTTTAGATGTGTATATATTTTGTTGTATGTTTTATATTTAACATATTTAACAGTTGTAGTGTTTGTATATTTATTTTGAATATTTATATATTCTTTTAGGTTTTTTTAAATATTACATTTCTCTTTTTATATATTATAATTTAATTTGTATTTATTATTGAAATTTAAAATGTATTTTTAGTGTTTATGTATTGATCACATGTATTTGTTTTTCTGTCTATAGCCATGTTTATATATTTATTTGGGAGTGTGTATGGATAGTTTTTATACATCATTTTTATTAAATCCATAAAATATATCATCTGTGGAAGCCGTGGCGCTGTAAAAAGCACGACCAATCATTTGAGCCGGCCCGGCTAAAGTAACTGGATGGCCTACCTGCCTGTCAGCCTTCCATCTGTGCACAAACTTATCTCGTGCCATCATTGGTCATGTGTGCGTTCGTGTGTGTTGGAGGAGGGGCTCTGTGAGGAAGTGGCAGATCTTTTCCAGCTGTGTATTTTCAAATTCTAGCGCACTCGAGCTGGTTTCTCCAAAATTATCTACCCCACCTTTAAGTGTTTTTTTGTATTAATGTTTTTATTTTTAGTGTATGTGTATCCTTACCCAGGTTGAACCTATATTATTATTGTCTGCAGGTAGAGACTGTGAGCAGGTCAACCCGTGGGGCGAGTCCTCTCCGGACGACCACCGCTCAGAGGGACAAGGACGCCCCGGGACAGAAACAAACACACCTCCTGCAGCAGAGAGGAACCTTCTGACAGCACAGGGGCGCCCCGGGACAGAAACAAACACACCTCCAGCTGCAGAGAGGGGTATCTGATGTAGCCTCTACTAATTTAAATAATGATTCACTGACAGATTAACATAAAATCATAACACAGAATATAGATGTGTGAAATGGGTTGGTACTACCTTTATTTTGGTATATTTCGAAAATGTAACTCATAATTATTCATAAGAACAAAGAGCAAACATGTTTAAATAAATAAAAATACTTCCAGTGGACTGAGGAGGAAGGGTGATCCTTTATGTTATTATAAAATGTGTTTACTTGGCATATAATACTATAATAACTGATATGAAATACATTGATAATTATACATAAGCACTGGATGGAAATCAACGGCAAAAATAGGTAATTAATAAAGAAATCATTTCAAGCAGACTTCCACATGTCTTGGTACTTCCTGTTTAAATGTAATTGCTATTACTTTGCATAGCCTCGCCAGCTTTATCAAAGTTTACTGACAAAATAAACAGTTGCTAAGCTTTTAAATTAACTGTTAAGCTGTCACAGTTGTTTGGAGCTGCTGCCGGGTCTGCTTAAAAAAACACAACAACAATCTTTCTTATAATTCCCCTCACTGCCTGACCGTAGACACAGGTCCGCACTGTCTGACCACAGGGGTTAAACAATAGCTAACGTTTATTAGCTAAACAGCAATAAGTGGTGGTGCACCAGGAGCTACAGGGCGGGCCGCCAACAGCAATGTAAGATAGTGTGGGTGTTTCGGGTCGGAGCCGGATCCCAGCTGAACAGCTTGTGGGACACAGCAGGAAGAAGTTTTAACACAGCGAGTCCTTCCTTTTCAAAAAGAGTTCAGTTTATTAACAACGATTCTTCAAAAGCATCAGGATGAAATGTAACTCACATTAGCTAGTGATATCAACTAAACGATAAGAGATCAGCCGTTGCTTTTTCTTGTTCAAAGGGAGATTCACTTTGGTTTTTATGTCTATGTTTTTGGTCACAAACTGAGAAACCAAATGGCTTCTCCCATGTGAATTCTCACGTCTCTTCAGACTGTCTTTCAGGCGTAATATTTGCCCACACTCAGATACACCCATGGGTACAACTTCAGATACAAATGAACACATAATGAAATATGACCCCCGGTTTGATGATTGACAGGTCACAGTACAATGGGAGCTATCTACCCTTACCCACAATTTAAAGTAATTCACACAGACTATCTCCTCTTTACTCTTCTCTCTGTGAGGAGCAGCAAGTTCAGCTTCAGAACAAAGTGAAACACAAACAATGGCATCAAATATTATTAATATGTCGGGTAGTAGCCTAATAGATTTATTTATTTTCTTCTCAGAGTGTACCTACACTCAGATTACGCAGACTGCGTGGGCCCTCATCTTGCGGTGGGGCCCTCAACTGAGCGCACCGTTATGCGGCGCAATTAGTGTAAGCGCGGCACAGTTTTGCTGCTGCGACACGGAGGGCCTCATCATATAACTTTGCGTGGTTTTCAGCATGTGTGCCTTTTTCTTTTTTAGGGATGGCCCTGCCAGAATGCGTAGTTTATATGTTAGCATTTCAAAAAATCTCCTGGGAGAGAACCACACACACACACACCACACACACACACACACACACACACACACACACACACACACACACACACACACACACACACACACACACACACACACACACACACACACACACACACACACACACACACACACACACACACACACACACACACACACACACACACACACACACACACACACACACACACACACACACACACACTTCTCCGCCTCATTCTGTTTTCATTTACTCGTTCTTTATCTGTCCCGCTTCAATCTTGTAGGCTACTCACCTCGTTTCTTGTAGCCCTCGGAAAGGGTTTTGGAGGTTGATGCCTCGGTGAACGTGAGTTGTTTGGTTTTCTTGTCCGCAGCAGCAGAAAGCATTTTCGAATGTTTGAATTAATCAAAGTGGGTCGTCACTAGGGTTGGGTACCGAGAACCGGTTCCGGTTCCGCTTTTCGATGCCGTTGGTGCTCATCCTAATTTTCGGCCTTGATGTAACAACATTCATAATTAAGTAAATGTAACACCCTTTTCATCCCGGTTACACTTTTCATTTGCCCTGTATGATGGTCGCTGTAAGTCAGCGTTTCTCAAAGTGTGGGGCGCAGAGATGCGATAGGTGGGTCAAGAAATACAAAATATATATATTTTTTTAAAATTACATTTTCACTGGTGGAATATCAAAACAACAGCCCGGGGTGCAAAACGCATCAATGAAAGCGACCCTCTACCACACAAAACAACACCTGTAAATAACCCAATTTGTGTTCTTTGAAATTGAAAAGGATATTGCATTGTGTTTGTTACTTTCGTTGCAGTTGTATGTCTTAAGTGTAATTTGGCATGCTTTTATTTTGAAGGCGAGTTTACGCTGTTGACAGTTGTTGTTGCTATGGAAACAAGAAACATTTCACAGCGGGCGGAACTTGTCATAAAGTCAGCGATAATAAAGCCCACCCATTTAGAGGGAAGATATGATTGGTCAATTGTACTGTCATTTGACATTACTCTCTCGTTCAGTTACTATAGCTGGCCCTCTGTGAATTCATAGCTGGCCGTCCAATCAGCTCCTGTCTTCACCTTGCAGAGCTTCTTTCATTTAACCCTTCACATTCAAACAGAAACTGAATAGGCAGATTCAAAGGATTTATTTCTTTGGAAATGTTATTTTAAATACAATTAAATCGAGTTATTTTTGGTAAAACTAATGACAAATATTACTAAAAATATATTTTTTTAAAATGATATAAAGAAAAATATAATTTGTTTTAATGTTTTTAAATATTATTTTGTAGAATATCTTAGGCCCTCAGAGACAGGCTCGCCACTGGTAAACATCTCTCATACACACATGTGAAACGCTCTCACAGACACACACAACAGCGTTGCAGTCGGGAGGAAAAGCAATGTGGAGAGAGAGAGAGAGAGAGAGAGAGAGAGAGGAGAGAGAGAGAGAGAGAGAGAGAGAGAGAGAGAGAGAGAGAGAGAGAGAGAGAGAGAGAGAGAGCACACCTTTATCTATTTAATAAAGTTGTAAAAAATAAAGTAAGAAATCATTCCAATGTGTACTATAGGACAGTAAAAAGTTTAAAAGGGGAGGGATTAGTCAAATATGCATAAATAAAGAATGCTAACTAGGTAACATAAGATAAGAATAAACAAGTTTAAATGATTTGTTGTGATCATATTCTAAAGATGTTTGGATTATTGAAACGTATACAGCTCCCTTTCATCTGAGTGTTGAGAGCTGTATCCATAAATACATGTTGGGCTCAAAGTAAGGCTGCTCGATTAACTTTGAACTTTGAAAACATCAATTTATTGAAGAAAATAATTTGAAAAGTATGTTTTTAACAGTTGATTACCCTGAACTTTAAGTATAATTCAACTGAAAAACCTATTTAAAAAAAATAGAATCGTTTTATTTCTATGTTGTTTTCATAATCGTTGCAAGCCAAAATCGTAATTGCGATTAAAATACGATTAATTGAGCAGCCCTAGCTCAAAGTGCACCAGATTGATGCATTTAACTTCAACATTTTAAAAAATCTTCCTGGGGGTGCATGCCCCCGGACCCCACTAGAGGAGGTGAGGACAACCCTAGAGGAGGTGACCACCAAATAAAGCAGGTTAAAATAATTAAATTGAATACATTTTATTTTAGTAAACACTGAAAACAGGTCCCACAGACCCAAACAGCACACAAAGGTTAAAGGTAGCATATAATAATGTTAAAATGTGCTAAATATATACACTGCAAAAAACAAAAAAGAGGAGTAAAAGTAGATCACGACTTGTTTTATTTTTTGAAAATAGCTCTCATCCTAAAAAAGGCTGGAGACCCCTGTTATAGAACGATACATTTGACAATTTTTTGGCCTACCATTTTATTGGAGCGATGAGGAACAGGTGGGGCTTGAAAAGGCCCACCTGTTCAAGGTGGGGAATGACAGAAAAAGTTTGAGAACCACTGCTGTAAGTGATGAAAATGGGGGATGTTGGCTTATCTGGCACCCGCAGCTGACAGCCAAAGTGCGAGTGAGCGTGGGGGCGAGCGAGGGAGAGGGTGCACCGGTACGCGCTGTTGTTATTAGCATCTGGTGCTAGCTGCTCTAACAGATATTAGAAGAAGATGTTTCTACAATGATGTGGAGGGAGAGTCCTCTCCAGTCAGACTGAGAGGCTCAGTGAGGTAAAGGACTCTTGAGTGTTTAGATAGTTCACTTTAGTCTAAGTTATCTCAGTGGGTCTCAAACGTTTTGATCACAATTTACGTAAACACATAGTTCCAACTTTTATGAGAGGTATCCATAGATCTCTTAAAGAGCCTGTGACAGCCTCCCAACAACTGTTGTGCAATGAAATATTGGGCTACTAGTAATCTCGAACCGTCAGTTTAAAAAAGAAAAAGCGATACCGTTCCGTTAAATATCAATAATTTCGAACATCGCAGGGAAATTCCTTCGACTCATTTTGAAGTTTTGGGGGAAGCCGGAAGTGACGTCAATGCGGGAACGCTTCACTGTGCGGCGAGAGAGCCAAACACGGACAAAGTGTGTTGTCATGCGTAGAAATGGTGAATTACTGAGTTTAGTCACGTTAATAACGTTTTAATGAAGTTGACTACAGTATATTCATATTTGTCAGTGCTTTCATGTCAATTCGGCGAACATAAACATAAATGATCGTGGTGAAGATGATGATTACATTAGGATTACAAATCGGTAGTGAGAGCTACTGAATTTCCTCCCGTCGGATGTGATATAAAAACAAAACGATTATTTTTGTAGTTGTAAACTCAAGTGGATGAAACTACATGTATTAGTGCTTTCATGTCAATTCGGCGAACATATGATACATTAAATGATCGTGAGAATGATGATTAAAAATCGTTTGTTTGTGCCGGTCTGCATTTCCTGATGAGAAAACAAACCGATGCTTTTTGTAGTTGTAGTACACCAACATGGATTAAACGTGTGGTTTATTTTACCACAATGTTGGGGAAATTAATGGATAAAATGCACGGATTATTATTATTATTATTCCCACTCCGATCGGGACACTAGGTCCACCGTTTCCCTGCAGCGAGGCTCCCCCCATTGACAGTTTACGTGGGCTGGGTGCAGTGGCGGACTGGCCATCGGGACGAATCTCGATGGGCCGGTACCGAAGTGGGCCGGTCGGATAAGTCACTAGCACATCCCCCATAGGCGGCGCGTGAGGCTCAGGTTTGGGAAGGCTACATCACTTTTTTTACGCCTCCGGCGTCTATAGAAAAGAGATCAACTCAGTGTGCGGAGTTTAAATCTCTCAAGTCATATTACAGGATAAAGGAAATACAGTTTAAACTGCCGTATGCAGAGAAGACGCCGACGTGTCGCACTTATCATTCATATTACATCATCAATCAGATCATCGATCATATAATATCATAATATAGGCCTATCATATATTTCCTTATCTGAGTCAGCTTCTCCAGCCGTATCTGGCCGTGCAACACTTACAGTGTCACATACTGTATGCAGAAGTATTATTTTTAGCAACACATTATGTTGACGAAACACTCGAGTCAAATGTAATTAAAGTCAGATCCACTCGTGTCTTAGACGTGAACGCGCTCTCAGCTGGTGAGAGAAAGCCTGGCTTGATTTACCGAGTTGATAACCAGCGTCGTAGGACCGCTTAGCGAGATCTCGTTTGTTAGTTTGTTGTTGTTAGTTTGTTACTCAAACATATCCAGGGTATGTTGAACTGGCTTCGTGGTACAGGGCACAGGTGGCTAGCAGCGCTAATGTCAAAGACACAGACATTGCATTATATTTGTATTTTACGAGGATATCTATCTATCTACAGCACCCGCCGCCCCTGACATCCCCCACTCCCCCCGTTGACAATTTACTAGCGGTACCGAAGCGGTTTCCTTTAAAAGTTGGACTGTTGCACTGATGTAGCTTCAGTGGTTCTCAGGTTACAGTTACATAGTAGTGACTATAAACAGACTGATTAATGTGAATATTACTGTAAACTAACCTGTGTAAAAGTTTCTCGAATAAATGTAATTGTTTTGGTGGAAGAAGCATGTATTATTTTTAGGGCCGGGACTTTAACGCGTTAATTAAGATTAATTAATTACACAAAAATTAACGCATTTTAATCGCACTTATTTTTGCACCGCGGAACGTTTCTCACTGGATGAGTTTCAGGCGTACCGATTATACTGGAGCACCAACTAACGTTCATGACTTCAGACAACAAACCACAGTGAACAACAGTGGGAAATGTTGTTTTAAAAAACGGACGGATGGAAGCGTCGATAAGAGCACGGTTGTGTGCAAATCATGCAAAAAGGAATTTGCATATCACCGCAGCACATCAAGCCTCAAGTATCACCTCAATGCAAAACATATAGCAGCTAGCGTGGAAGCTAGCGTGGACGTTAGCCTCTTTTATCGCGTTCACACCAAAAAGAGCCGGTACTAAAATTAGTTCATGAGAACCTTTTTACCCCCACGAAAGTCCCTGCTAGAGAGCAGAGAGCTGCAAGAGAGCAGGGACTTTCGTACGGCTCTCTTGTGAGAAAAGAGCTATATTTCTGATTGGCTGGGCGGATTGCAAACCACGTCCCGTAAAACTCCCAAAAAGTTTTGTGAAGCCGCCATTTTATTATCCTCGCATTAGCATTATTAGCATTAGCCCAGCGCAGAAACGCAGAGAGACTAACTTATGGCAACACAAAATAAAACATGGGAGCGGTGGAGATGAGGAGGTGTCGGCGTTCTGGCGATTTACTCGGAAGGCTTCAGTAGAAGCTGCTGGGACTCCCAGCAGCTTCTACTGAAGCCAGTCCCTAACTCCGGGGACTTCCGGCCGGGGACTTTGGGCGGCAGTATACGCCGTGAAGTGGTTTGCGGCCTGCCAGTAAACCCAAAGCAGAAGAAGAAGAAGTGACGTCAGCGGCTTCATTTGCCTAATCCACCCCCAGGTTCAAAGAGTTCTCATAAACTAAATTTTCATGAACCTTTGTGGGAAAAGTACTGCGGTGTGAATACGCCTAATGGTATACTAAAATCCATGTGAAAAAAATTGCTTCTCACTGTTCTTAGGTCAAATATTTATATGTGATTAAAAATGCGATTAATTTGATTCATTAATTACAAAGCTTCTAATTAATTAGATTAATTTTTTTAATCGGGTCCCGGCCCTAATTATTTTTTTACCCTGTCCCTCAAAGAATCGGAATTGAGAACCATTAAGAACCGGAATCGAAAAGTAGAATCGGAATCGGAATCAGAATCGTGAAAATTCAAACGATACCCAACCCTAGTCGTCACCGTCGATGTTCTCTTATGCTCCAACACACAGTTGCACGGGGTGCAGAATAGTTTCCCCCCACTTTCGTGCAAGACATCGGGGTACTGCTTTGCCCGGTCTTTAGCAGAAATGTTCGTCATGAGATGGATTAGATTTTTTCATCTTGGTGTTTTCTCTCTCGTGTGAGCTCCACACGTTCACTCTACGGTGTTGTTTACCTTCTGTGATGCGCAAGCTGATGACGTCGCGTCATCATCATCATCATCATCACTTCACGTCAAGAAGAGTTAACTTTTTTTTCTCTCAACTTTGTGCGGCCTTTTAAAAATCTGCGCCATTTTGCTGATTATGCGGTAAATTCTGCGATCGCAGAATCGCGTTTTTCTGGAGGGTCTAATTAGAGCACAATGGACTTGTTTCTGTGCTTAATATTTGTTTTAATGCACATTCAGACTCGACTTAGAGCAATGATGTTTTATCACACTCAGAGCAGGTATCACGTTATACACACTTACTGGGACTAACTCAAAGAGTTTAAACCTAATAATAATCACTGTCTTCAGTCTCAGGTTCTGAAGAGTCTCCAGGGTTGTCCTCAGTATCTGGTTGAAAATGTCTCTCTGGATCTGAGTTCCTGGCTGGTTCTGGTCCTCCACAGTCCTCTCCACCAGCTTATGTTTCCATGTGTTCAGCTGAGCTACTGGCTGGAGGCTCTGCCTCTCTGTTCTCCTCAGTTTGAGTTTGATGAAGCTGTGAGGACTGACGACCAACACACTTATGGATTTTGACCCGATATCTCCGGGTGAATCTTTTGTCACACACTCTGCAGCTGAATGGTTTCTCTCCTGTGTGGATTCTCATGTGTTCCTTTAAATCTGCTATCTGTGCAAACGATGTCTCACAGACTGAGCAACTGAGTGGTTTTTCTCCTGTGTGGATTCTCATGTGTTTCTTTAAATTTCCTCTGTGTGCAAAATATTTCTTACAAATTGAGCAGCTGAATGGTTTCTCTCCTGTGTGGACTCTCATGTGTTTCTTTAAAGTTCCTCTCTGTGCAAAATATTTCTTACATACTGGGCAGATAAATGGTTTCTCTCCTGTGTGGATTCTCATGTGTTTCTTTAAATCTCCTCCCTGTGAAAAATATTTCTTACAAATTGAGCAGCTGAATGGTTTCTCTCCTGTGTGGACTCTCGTGTGTTTCTTTAAATCTCCTCTCTGTGCAAAAGATTTCTTACAAATTGTGCAGATAAATGGTTTCTCTCGTGTGTGGATTCTCATGTGTACTTTTAGATTTGACTTGCTGCGAATTTCTTTCCCACACAAAGAGCAGCCAAATGTTTTCTCTCCTGAGTGGATTCTCATGTGTCGATTTAAATGTCCTCTCTGTGTAAACGTTTTCTCACACAAAGAGCAGCCAAATGCTTTCTCTCCTGCACTACGTCTTGAATCACTGACAGGGTTTTGTTTATTTTTCTGAGGGTTTGAACCTGGTTCTCTGGTCTCCTTCAAATCAGCACTGTCTTCAGTGTCAGGTTCAGAAGAGTCTCCAGGGTTGTCCTCAGTCTCTGGTTGTAAATGTCTCTCTGGATCTGAGTTCCTGGCTGGTTCTGGTCCTCCACAGTCCTCTCCATCAGCTTCTGTTTCCAGGTGTTCAGTTTGTCTTTGATGAAGCTGAGAGGACTGAGGTTTCTCTTCATCATCTTCACTCTTCACAGGGACAGGAGTGAATGTGGACTTGGTGATATCAGCCTCCTCCAGCCCTTGAAGCTGCTCTCCCTCCTGACTGCTCCAGAGTTCCTCCTGTTCCTCTTTAATGTGTGGGGGGGGCTCTGGGTCCTCCTGGTCCAGACTGGAGCTCCACTCCTGCTGCTCAGGGGGAACCTCTTCTTCAACCACCACCAGCTGCTGGACGTCTGCAGGAAACAGGAAACACATATTCAGAGAAACTGTAGAGTATTAGAATTTAAAATCTAACCACGATTAACACTTCTTTAACTTTGCAGCCCTTATCCATTCCTTATTTTAAATGCTTTTCCAGATCGGTCGGCCGTTCACGGAGTGTGAGGCCGTAGCCTTATAGTTTGTGACCTGTCTGCAGAGTCGTTAGCTGAGAACTGGTGTTGGGGTTTCTCAGAGTAGTCGTTTAGCATCTCTCACCGCCTCGCTAAACCTGTACTTGGACTCATACAGGTGCATCTCAATAAATTAAATATCATGGAAAAGTGAGTTTATATCAGTAATTCAATTTATAAAGTTTAAATGTATATATCACAGATTCATCACACACAAAGTGAATTATTTTCCAGCGTTTATTTGTTTTAATCTTGATGATTAAATGAAAGCCAAAATCCAGCATCTCAGAACATTTTAATAATACATAAGGCCAATACAAAATAAATAACTGCATCAATGCGGCACAAATCTCTATTTCAGCGTGATAAGCCGATGAACTGCTGCCTTTGTGCATTAACCTGTTTTAACCCTGAGCCTGTTTTTCAGGTCTCAGGCTCGAAAATGACATTCCCAGAACAAATGACTATATCTTCCCTTTTAAAAAGGGGTAAATTAATAATCCTTTTTCTCAAAGCAATGATAAACCTTCGAGTTGGATGTAGAAAAGTCACAATCAATATAGATTTTGTTTATTTTAAAGTAAATTCAGATTGAACATAGTAAAAAAAATGTAAATGATAGTGTCCGTCCAAAAAAAAAACAGTACTTATCGTGAAAACCACCCTTGGATGATGAGATAGTAGACTAAAAGCTTTAGGAATCCAAACTATAACATAATACGTACCCTGTATCAAGATTGATGCAAAACAAGTGAAATTTGACCTTTTTAGAGAGATTTAGAAAAGAAAACCCACTTCTGGGTCATTTGGGTGCATTTTCCATATCTCTGGCCCCCCTCGTTCGATTTTGATGATTGAGATCTCTTCTTAATCGTTAGAGCCAATATAATTGAGGGGAAGTTCCTAAAATCCATCTAAACATTACCCATAGGTGAATGAGTGATGCGTAGCCAGAATGCCCCGGAACCGGAAGCTGTGATACACTCAGCTAATATGAAAACTCCGTTATTGACATAAAGTGAATGATGGATAATCAGTAATCATTTAAAAGTGACAGACACATTGGATTAACCTTCAGCAGCGTTGTTATTGTTTTAATGCCATTGAACACGACTTTTGATCAGAAAAACAGCTAAGGTAAGACGATGTCCCGTGAATGCTCCGTAATGTTACGTGGTGTGATGTCTGCTTTGCTTCCCATGTCGCGAGTTCTATCTCAGTGATGATACTTATACGTCTGGAATCTGTGGAATCTCAGCTTGCTAATCGATATCTTGTTTGTACAGATCCGATAAGTAATAAGGGTATTTATACCTAGAGTTCTGTGCCAAGTGTGTTAGTATTTTTTCGCTCAGGGCTCATTTAGATGCTTCTTGTGAGACTTGTGTTTTGTTTCGGTAAAAATGGTTCGTATCGTCAGTTAGCTGAGTTTCTTCCCGTTAAGTGGGTATAACACAATCATAGGTTTTTAAATGTTAAGAATCCCTAAGAGACAGTTTCGTGAGAAAAAAAACCCAGAGAGCCCCCGCTAAACAGGTTAAGCCAATGGTTCTCAAACTTTTTCTGTCGGGCCCCCCCCCCCCCAACACAAAATAGTCAGGCTCAGTGGCGGTGACAGAGATTTATTTTGAGGGTGCTGTGGGGTAGCTTGACGTTTCATAGACGGTGCTCAAACATTTAGGGTTTCCCGTTAATGTACCGGGCGCTACAGAGGAATGTTCTACTGCAACAATCCGCACGCATATACACAGTGTGACAGTTACATTGAAGGCTCGATAATCAGCTTTGAGAACCACTGGGTTAATCCAATGTGTCTGTGTAACTTTGAAATGATTTCTGATCATCCATAAGCAATAAACCTACTTTTCCATTTAAAAAAAAAAAAAAAATGTAATCCATTATTATTAGAGAGACAGGTCTGGGCAAAACAATCTGCACTCTGTGAGAGAAATCTCACACACACACACGCACCCTGGTGACCGGACATCTCCTTCATAAAACTAATAAAAGGGGGAGTAATCGGGCAGTTCGATGTGTGTAGAGGTGTGTGTGTGTGTGTGTGTGTGTGTGTGTGTGTTGGGCGGACTGGCCATCCTTAGAATCACAGAACGGGCGGTCGTCAAGGGCCAGCACCTGCCTTAATTTTTTACGTTTTTAAACGGCATCATTGAAGTTGACAGAGGTTCACCGTTTTATGCACTGTCATTTCCCCAAGTAAACATAACAGTCTGCAATGAGATGGTAGTTTCCTCCTGTGTGCTCCACTTCCTCCTTGGCGCAGCGGTAACTTTCTCCAAAAACGTTTTAGAAAAAAAGTCAGGCTAGTTTCTCGTGGGCACGAGAAACTAGCCTGACTTTTTTTTGTCCATGTCCCTTTAGGGCAGGGGTCACCAACCTTTTTTAGGATGAGGGCTACTTTCAAAAAATAAAATAAGTCGTGAGCTACTTTTACTTTACTTTTTTTAAGTGTATATATTTAGCACATTTTAACATTATGATATGCTTACCTTTATCCTTTGTGTGCTGTTTGGGTCTGTGGGACCCGTTTTCAGTGTTTACTAAAAGAAAATGTATGCAATTTAATTATTTTAACCAGCTTTATTTGGGGGTGGACCTCACATCCTCTAGGGGGGTCCGGGGAAGATTTTTTTTTAAATATTGAAGTTAAATGCATCAATCTGAACATGAGTTTATGGATACAGCTCTCAACACTCAGATGAAAGGGAGCTGTATACTTTTCAATGATCCAAACATCTTTAGAATATGATCACAACCAATAACAAATCATTTAAACTTGTTTATTCTTATCTTACCTAGTTAGTATTCTTTCCTTTTATTTATGCATATTTTACTAATCATATATATATTTTTTTACTGTCCTATAGCACGCATTGGAATGATTTCTTACTTTATCTATATTAAATAGATAAAGGTGTGCTCTCCCTAGCTCGCTCTCCCTCTGTCTCGCTCGCTCACAGAGGCTGTGTGCTCCTCCGTGGCGATGATGGCTTGCGATAAAAAAATAATAATTAACATATTTATTTTAAAGTGGGGGGACACAAACATGTCCCCCCGGTCCCCAGTGGAAATTACGCCATGCGTGTGTGTGCGTCGAGTGCAATAAATATATATGCAAGTTGCAACACACACAGTAAAGCTCTGCCCCTCATGTAGAGTATAGGCTGGCACGACAGGCTGTTCAATGGGGCTGATGTGTAGAATCTGCCAAAACGTGATTGGTCGATATTCATTGAGGGGGTGGGGGGAAGAGGGGTGTTGGATAGATAGAGCTGTAGTAAGTAGATAGAGTTCGCTATGATTGACGTTTCGTTTATGCATAGGGTAGATTCTTTTAATTTCATTTCCTTTTTTGTTTTGTGTATTTTTTACATTTTGTATTTGCTTGGGCGACTAAGTGCCCGCGGGCACCGTGTTGGCTACCCCTACTTTAGGGGCTCCATACAGAGTTGTAGCATTTAAAAATGTATGAATTCAAGTTTAAAGAATGCTTAATCCTTCCTTTCGTCCCGCGGGCCCACCACCTACGGGAAACATCGATGGGGTCGGGTGCGCTGCCAGAAGGGTGGCAGTGAAAGCGGAGGGTCTCGACGGACCAGACCCGGGCGACAGAAGCTGGCTTTGGGGACGTGGAACGTCACCTCTCTGGGGGGGAAGGAGCCGGAGCTTGTGCGGGAGGTGGAGCATTACCAGTTGGATCTGGTTGGGCTCACCTCTACGCACAGCGTCGGCTCTGGAACCTTACTTCTGGATAGGGGTTGGACTCTATTCTTCTCCGGAGTTGCTCAAGGTGTGAGGCGCCGGGCGGGTGTGGGGATACTCACAAGTCCCCGGTTAGGTGCTTCGTTGTTGGAGTTTACCCCAGTGGACGAGAGGGTCGCCTCCCTACGCCTGCGGGTTATGGGGGGGAAAACTCTGACTGTTGTGTGTGCTTATGCACCCAACAGCAGTTCAGAGTATACGGCCTTCTTGGAGACCCTGGAAAGAGTCCTGTATGGGGCTCCTGAAGGGGACTCTTTAATCTTGCTGGGAGACTTCAACGCACATGTGGGCAATGATGGAGACACTTGGAGGGGCGTGATTGGGAGGAACGGCCCCCCTGATCTGAACCGGAGTGGTGGTTTGTTACTGGACTTCTGTGCTAGTCATGGATTGGCCATAACAAACACCATGTTCGAACATAAGGATGCTCATAAGTGTACGTGGTACCAGAGCACCCTAGGCAGAAGGTCCATGATCGATTTCGTTATCGTATCATCGGACCTGAGGCCGTATGTTTTGGACACTCGGGTAAAGAGAGGGGCGGAGTTGTCAACTGATCACCATCTGGTGGTGAGTTGGGTCGAGTGGCGGGGGAAGCCTCTGGATAGACCTGGTAAGCCCAAACGTGTAGTTCGGGTGAACTGGGAACGTCTGGAGGAGGCCCAAGTTCAGGAGGCCTTCAACTCACACCTCCGGCGGAGCTTTTCGGGCATTCCTGTGGAGGTTGGGGACATTGAACCAGAGTGGTCGGTGTTCAAAGGCTCTATTGCCGAAGCCGCGGCGGGGAGCTGTGGTCTCAAGATCCTAGGTGCCTCAAGGGGCGGTAACCCTCGAACCTCCTGGTGGACACCGGTGGTCAGGGAAGCCGTCCGACTGAAGAAGGAGGCCTTCAGGGATTTGTTATCCCGGGGGACTCCCGAGGCAGTTGCAAGGTACCGACAGGCCCGAAGGGCAGCAGCCTCATCCGTGGCCGAGGCAAAGCAGCGGGTGTGGGAGAAGTTTGGAGAAGACATGGAGAAGGACTTTCGGGCGGCACCAAAGTTGTTCTGGAAAACTGTCCGACACCTCAGGAGGGGGAAGCAGGGAACCATCCAAGCTGTGTACAGTAAGGATGGGACGTTGTTGACCTCAACTGATGGAGTGTTAGGGCGTTGGAAGGAACACTTTGAGGAACTCCTGAACCCGACAACTCCGCCCTCTATGTTAGAGGCAGAGCTGGAGTATGATGGGGGATCAACACCAATCTCCCGGGGGGAGGTCACTGAGGTCGTCAAACAACTCCACAGTGGCAAAGCCCCGGGGGTGGATGAGATCCGCCCGGAAATGCTGAAGGCTCTGGGTGTTGAGGGACTGTCATGGTTGACACGTCTCATCAACGTTGCGTGGAAGTCGGAAACAGTACCGAAGGAGTGGCAGACCGGGGTGGTGGTTCCACTTTTTAAAAAGGGGATCAGAGGGTGTGTGCCAATTACAGAGGCATCACACTACTCAGCCTCCCCGGGAAAGTTTACTCTAAGGTACTCGAAAGGAGGGTCAGGCCGATTGTCGAACCTCAGATTGAGGAGGAACAATGCGGATTCCGTCCTGGTCGTGGAACGACGGATCAGCTTTTTACTCTCGCAAGGATCCTGGAGGGGGCCTGGGAGTATGCTTATCCGGTCTACATGTGTTTTGTAGACTTGGAGAAGGCGTATGACCGAGTACCCAGGGAGTTACTGTGGGAGGTGCTGCGGGAGTATGGGGTGAGGGGGTCTCTACTCAGGGCCATCCAATCTCTGTACTCCCAAAGCGAGAGCTGTGTCCGGGTCCTCGGCAGTAAGTCGGACACATTTCCGGTGAGGGTTGGCCTCCGCCAGGGCTGCGCTTTGTCACCAATCCTGTTTGTAATATACATGGATCGGATTTCGAGGCGTAGTCGTGGGGGAGGGGGTCTGCAGTTCGGTGGACTAAGGATTGCACCACTGCTTTTTGCAGATGATGTGGTTCTAATGGCTTCATCGGTCTGCGACCTTCAGCACTCACTGGATCGGTTCGCAACCGAGTGTGAAGCGGCTGGGATGAGGATCAGCACCTCCAAATCTGAGGCCATGATTCTCAGCAGGAAACCGATGGACTGTCCACTTCAAGTAGGGAATGAGTCCTTACCCCAAGTGAAGGAGTTCAAGTATCTCGGGGTCTTGTTCTCGAGTGAGGGAACAATGGAGCGTGAGATGGGCCGGAGAATCGGAGCAGCGGGAGCGGTACTGCAGTCGCTTTACCGCACCGTTGTGACGAAAAAGGAGCTGAGCCAGAAGGCAAAGCTCTCTGTCTACCGGGCCATTTTCGTTCCTACCCTCACCTATGGTCATGAAGGATGGGTCATGACCGAAAGAACGAGATTGCGGATACAAGCGGCCGAGATGGGTTTTCTCCGCAGGGTGGCTGGTGTCTCCCTTAGGGATAAGGTGAGAAGTTCGGTCATCAGGGAGGGACTCGGAGTTGAGCCGCTCCTCCTTCGCGTCGAAAGGAGCCAGTTGAGGTGGTTCGGGCACCTAGTTAGGATGCCACCTGGGCGCCTCCCTAGGGAGGTGTTCCAGGCACGTCCAGCTGGGAAGAGACCAAGGGGTAGACCTAGGACCAGGTGGAGGGATTATATCTCTTCGCTGGCCTGGGAGCGCCTTGGGATGCCCCAGTCAGAGCTGGTTGATGTCGCCAGGGAAAAGAAAGTTTGGGGCTCTCTGCTGGAACTGCTACCCCCGCGACCCGACCACGGATAAGTGGGAGAAGATGGATGGATGGATAATCCTTCCTTTCTAGGTTTTTACAAAACTCTCTGAATATTTGCCTAACTTTTCCTTTTCAGATCGTTAAACATTTTGAGAATTGTTTAACTTTTCTCTTTCAGATTTTGAAAGGACATCATGATTGATAGTTTAAGGCGAGACACGGCAGGCAAAAACATCGTTTTTCAAGTACTGGTCAATTTTGAGATTTTGTGCTATTTTGATTCTATAACATGTTTTCCTTCAGGCTTTTGGAAGGAAAACGTACAAAATACACATTTAAGTGTTTATTTTACTAGGGATGCACCGAAAATTATCGGCCGAAAAGGGTTAAAAAGGCCCTTTCGGCCGAAAGGGCTTTTAGCACCGAAAAAATATCACCGAATGTCAGAACAGGCTTACGTTGGTAACCTAATGTGTTGTTGTGATGACGTAATAAAGACGCGGCGACCATGCTCGCGGCTGGCTCACAGGGGGGGGAACATTGACCTTTGTCATCGAGATTGCCCTGAGCCTTTAACAAATCGTATTCAATAATCTGATGACAGACTGTAAACAGAATAGCTGAAATTTTAACAAACTAAATAACTCAGTTACCTCTAATCATTAACCCATGTTTGTATAATGTAGTTAACTCCGTGTGTTGCTGCTAGCATACATAACACCTGACGTGGAAACGTTACTCCTGGATGGGGCTACAGAACTGCTAGAAAGACGGTCGAACCCGGTACATTCCTCCGTCTGCATGCGGTGCACTTTTGCTAAATGTTTAGACAAATTGCTCGTGCTTACATGCTAAACTCTTATTGCACTTATGGTAACAAGTATTCTCCACATCGAGACGGGTAAAGTTTAACCACACCTCGGAGCGTGTTCTCTCCGCCATCTCCGCAGTGTGCTCTGCTGCATGTAGCAGCTGCGTGTGTGTAAACTGCCCCGCCCCCTCGCACACAGACGGGGGAGAGAGATCTCGTCTGATCGAAAACACATCATAGACGCATTTGTTGTCTTTGCATATTAGAAACGAGTTGGCGACACTAAGACTGCGATATAATGTTTTTTAGCAATAATACATGACATATATAAATGTACTGTATGCATTCAAAAGTGCTGAATAAATGTTTTATGGACCCATAATAGTGATTATTATTTAAGTTAAGTTTTGCCATAATCATGTCTATTTCCATAATCAGGTAGCTGAACAACATTGGTAAAAAATGTATACATTATATATATATATATATATATATATATATATATATATATACATTATATATATACATATATATATATATATATATATATATTTCTATTAATCATTTTCGGCCTTTCGGCATTCGGTTTTCGGCCAACTGTTTCCTATTTTCGGTATCGGTTTCGGCCAAGAATTTCCCATTCGGTGCACCCCTATATTTTACTATAGTTTGTCTATTTGCGTCTGTAGATTTCTCCTAAATTCACCAAAAGTTAGCATTCTAACGTAACATAAAGTACCGTGACCGCTGTGTGCAGCATGTCATCAGATGTATCGTTGGAAAGCTCCGTCTCTCCTGCACAATCTCATCGTATCCAAATATTGTCATTTCCTTTGTATCAGAAACCAATCGTGAAAGCACAAAGGGGTCTTAAACCAAGAAACGAAATCTCATTGGCTGGTGTGACGTCAATTTCTGACAACGTGATTCGTTCAGATGCGTCACGTGGTGTGCTATAACACTTCCTGGTTTGCTTTCCGCTAGAAATTCAAATCTCAAAATGGCAAAAAGAACGGCGAAAAAAACGTTCACAGAGAAGACGACAACAATTGTCACTTGCACGAAGCAAGGTTATACAAAAAACAAATGACCCTGAACATGAAATACCTTCACGGAGTGCGTCGATGTGCAAGCTATCATCCAAAGAACAGGAGGGTTTAGCTAGCTGCAATCTTTAAAGGTCGTTTTCTCAAAATGAGTTTTTTCTCCTACTCTGAGTTCGAAATGTCAACTTCAGTAGCACGTACATACACCAAACCTTCCAGTTATATTCCTATCAATATTATGAAGGATTTTACGGAAGGGTTTGTTCATATCTCATTCATAGCCTGAATTATAAAACATTGTATACCTAAAAACATGGCGAAAATTGATATTTTAGGGCTGTTGACAGTATTTTCTGATTTATGGAGATATCCAATATCCCTTCTGTAAAAGCCTTAGATACTAATATAACTACAAAATGAAACAAGAATTTTGAACCTGGCTTTATGCAAAGTTCAGATTTCAATTCCTGAAATGTGTTAAAATATGTGCATATTTAATGAGATCATGGATAATTTGCATATTTAAAAATACTATTTCAGAAAACTTGCAATACAAAAAACAATTGCCTTATTGTAAGTAATTAACTGGAGAAATGTCTAGCTGATACCTTTAAGTAAAAAAAATTACCCTATTCACCTGGGGTGTCTCGCCTTAAGTAATGTAATGATGTTAACATGCATAGTCTTTTGATTGAATATTGAATGAAGTCAGAGTAATGTAATCCTAGGTTGATAGTTCTATAATGTTAAGTTTATAGACTGAATACTTATAGCCTTTTAAATCGAGTAATTGATAAAGTAACTGGTGTTTAGCTCCAGAATCAGAATACCTTTATTCGTACAGTCCTTTAAATTGAATAGGTTAAGATTATATTATTATAGGTAAGATTATAATGTACTACATTGATCATACAAATGTATAATATTGATAATTGATAAATACATGATAAAGTTAGCTAGGATTAAATGGTTTGTGTTATTATATTCCTGTGTTATTTCATGTATGTTAAAGTGGACCTATCATGCTATATTTGAATAATATATTGTAGGGCCATACCTATATAAAACATGCCTGCAAAGTTTTTTTTTCAAAATACCAAACAGATCCTGCATTTTAGCCATGCCTCATTTCGCTCCATTTGCTCTTTTTTAGCCCTGTTTTAGCAAGGGCTGAATCTGTTTGAAGTCTTCTTCGCTGCTTTTGTGGCAGACTACAGCGCCACCTACAGGCCTGGCATATGTACTACAGTGTCTCCAGCGCTTTCGAACTGTAATGGCAGTGTCTGTCTCCTCCTGATAGGTGGAGAGTTGCCCATATAGGCGGAGCTCCTCGTTCCTGACGTCAGAGAATTTTCAAATCTGTATCAGTCTGTATCAGATCCGTTTTTAGTAGTGGTGCACAATAATTATCGGCCCGATATTAGGAATTATGAAGTCATCCCGATAAAAGTATTAATAGCCCCGATAATATACAATATATTTTTTGGGTAAAAAAATACTGCGGTGTGGGTGGATTGGGATGAGGGGCGCTTGTTTTTCACTCGGCTCCTCCCGTTTTGCCAGTACTGTAGTATTAGTGGTTTAGGAAGAGGGGAGTTTTTCACAAATCCAGCGCTCCCTAACTCATGCCTGGCTGTGACGTAAATGGTGTGCGGCCGTGAAGCCAGGACAGTAAACAAACATGTCGCCGGTAGTATGGGACTATTTCAAAGTTTCAGAGTTAGATAGTTCGCTTGCTATTTGTATTAACAAATGCAATGCAGAAGTTCCACGAGGAGGGAAAAAGGCAACAAGCTATAATACTTCCAACCTGATTAGTCACCTGAAACATCGCCATCGCTACGGTGGTGTGTTAAAAGCGTACGAAGACGCCTGCGCTGCTAAACTAGCGGCGAATCCAAAGCCAGCTGCAAAGGCACCGGGGCTTTTACCTATCGACGAGGCTTTTGAAAAAGGCAAGAAGTTTGCCAAAGACGACCCCAGGGCTAAAACGATCTCTAACTTCATCATAGAGGGTTAGTTTTGTTCATAGTAGTAATGCTCATGTCATTTGCTCACTACTAGTCTTTTTTTTACCACCAGCTGTGCAAAAACTACAGGTACATTTAATATATATATATATATTATATTATTATCGGTTATCGGTATCGGTCTTGAGAAGCAGGAAGTTATCGGTATCGGTTTCAAAAAACCAATATCGTGCATCCCTAGTTTTTAGAGATTTGGGTATGGAGGAAAATAATGAGGATTGTGTTTTCTGACACTTGGTGAGTTCCCTGACACACCGGGGACACATATTCATGTATAAAAGACGTACAAAAGTGCATTTTGCATGATAGGTCCCCTTTAACTGTTATACCTTTGGAAAAAGATGCTCCAAACTAGGGCTGCACGATATTGAAAAAAACTGACATTGAGATTTCCCCCCCCTGCGATATGAAAACATACAGGAATTGAAGAAAATACCGTTTTTCCCCCAGAAACCATCCTTTCTTGAACTTTAATGCTTTACATTTGGTATTTTTTTTAACTATATTTAACCGGATGATGGATTTTAGTCACGGACGTCTGGATCTTAATTTATCATAGCAACAAGCTGAGCTAGCTTGGTTAGCAGTGCCGAACTGCCCTGGAGAAACATATGAAACTACTTTATTCAGTGTTTCTACCTTTAATCATCGGGTGCGTTTGCTTTGGAGATTTGATTGTGATTGGTGGTTTGCTGTCACTCACTCAAGTACCCCTGACATGAGAGCCGCGCAAGTTTTCCTTTTGTAGCAAGAAGCAAAATGATTGTAACATGACGTGTTTGAGTTAATTTGCCTACTTTTTAAAAAAAAAAAATTTATTTTTTAAATCGTGCGTCCACGCGATGTGAATATCGCATATCACGATTATCGTCACAACACGATATATCGTGCAGCCCTACTCCAAACACTGATGGAAGATCAGTTTTTAGGATTGTGATTGACTGTATAGGAGCCATGAAAAATGTATAGTAATGCCTTTTGTTTCAAAGGGGACCTATCATGCAAAATGCACTTCTGTACGTCTTTTATACATGAATATGTGTCCCCGGTGTGTCAGGGAGCTCACCAAGTGTCAGAAAACACAACCCTCTCTTTTCCTCCATACCCAAATACAGATTTGAAAATGGTCTGACGTCAGGAACGAGGAGCTCCGCCTATATGGCCAACTCTCCACCTATCAGGGGAATGTGGGGTTGGGCCAAAGCCGGCCATTGCCGCTCGAAAGCGCTGGAGCTGTAGTACATATGCCAGGCCTGTAAGTGGCGCTGTAGTCTGCCACAAAAGCAACGAAGAAGAAGACTTCCCGCGCATGGTTGCCCTTCTGTTTATTCTCCGCTGTGGCTCTTTTTCTCCCTCCCCGAGGCAAGCGTTTGCTCCTGCAGCTGTAATTCAATGCAATCCCTCCCCATCGAGGCCAGCACTGTAATTATCTCCGGTTAGTCCACCAGCAGATGACAAACACCCACCTCTCCGCCTCTTCCAAGGAACGAGGGGACCGTGCGGCAGAGTTTCAGTTAGATTTTTTTTCGCCGGTCAACATGTCCGTTAAAGTTTAAATCTTCCAGACAAAATTAGAAAAGTGCTGGTCAAAGGTCTTCTTTGTTATTTATTGAGCTTTAACCTCTTAAGCCCCACGGACACGAGCTCAGGTCCGAAAATGCTATATATGTAGCAACAGTGCTATATCTGAAGTGTCATTCATGAAACTATTAATATTCCATACCCATCTGACCGGAGGAAACTTGGCTAACTGACGATATGAAAAAAAAAATGTTTTTCGAAAAATAAGTCTCACAAGAAGCCTCTAAATGAGCCCATGGCAAAAACGGGCAATTGCTATTTCTGCTCATAACTCACAAAAACGATCATTTATAATTCATACTTTCTGCACAAACACATTTTCTGAAAGCTGAGATTCCACAGATTCCATGGGTGTACACCCCATCACTACAGGCCCAACATTAACCGAGCTAGCAGCCAGAACATAGCAAGTAAACAATATCAGTTTTCAAATCCATGGCAATAATTAGGTCTTACCTTGGCTGTTTTGTGATCAAAAGTTTTGTTCAAAGGAATAAAAACGCTGCTCAGGGTTAATCCAATGTCTCTTGTCACTTTAAAATGATTACTGATAATCAATCCTTTCATTCACGGCAGAAGAGTAGGTCCAACGATTAACAGTCCGTGGCTTCAGCTGCGGGAGATGCAGTTTACGCATAGCTCCCCCTCCGTAGGCGTAACATATTTACGTATTTTGAAACTGCCACTCGATTCGATTGGCTCTAACGATTAAAAAAAGGTGTCAATCACCCAAATCGACCAATGGGTTCCAGAGATAGGATCTTGCGTAAGTATAAGTAAAGGCAGTATAGCTGGTTTACGCACAGCCAACTCTTTTTACGCAGCATCGCATAGCATAGCATAGCATAGCATGTCCCGCGGCAACAGGAGAGCAGAGAACGGCACATCGATCAGCAAAACAGCAGGATTTGTTTTCTTTGTCTTCATTGTAACAATGGCAGCCAGAAAGAAGACTTTTTTTGTCCGTCGAGGAGGCATTGGACATCGTATTTCAGGACTCTCCGTCGGAAGATAGTGATCCCGTCAAGCATAAAGGGGACAGTAATGACTGATTATGAACCTCCGTCACCGAAAGGTAATCTGTCTGTTTGTATCTATTACTTATTTATTTTGTGTAAGAGTATTCATCTGTTTTTATCTTTTTGTTATTTATTTGGTGTAAGAGTGTATTCATCTATAGTAATTTCACACACGTGACAATAACACGACGGCATCCATCTTGTGATATAATGTTCTTTCACACACTCAACAACAAAGAAGATGGATGCCGTTTCTTGTTCTTGTTGTTGAAATAAACAAGACATATACATGTTGAATTTAACACGGTATTACATTTCATTTAGCTGATGCTTTTATCCAAAGCGACTTACAATTATTACTTATATATATATATACACACACACACACATGCATACATAATATGTATATACACAATATACATATATAAATATATGACAGACGGAATATTATTAAATATTGAAAAGATTATATGAACCCCGTCTCACATAATTTACACGGTATACATTTTGAGTGATATAATGTTATTTCACACACTCAAAATTGATGTTCTGTTGTTGTAGAGAAATTATTTCTGATTTGAGTTACATTTTTGAAAATACAAGCCAGAGAATTAATCTATTTGTTTTTTCCACATTTGTTTTCACAGTGAGGAAGGCGATGAAGATATGGCTTCTGGATACCCGAGTATCATGGGGAAGATGCCACCAAGGTCAGGAGGTACTGCAGGAGGTGCTCTGATGCTGGCAACTGAAGGGTGAAGACACCTGTGTACTGCAGGAAGTGTCAGGTCCCTCTGTGCTTCACTACCAAAAATAACTGTTACAGGGCATGGCATGACTTACTGTAGTAATACTGTAACATTCAGGGTTTGTATAAAGTTGTTTTTTTTACCCAAAAAATGATTGTATAGTGTGTTGCTAATTTTTTTAAATAAATCTGCTCCAGTTGGAGTCAAATGTTTCCTAAGTTTCCTAATTTGTATTGTGCAAGTAACATGCATCTCATGCAAAGAGGGAACTTCCCACACACACACACCACACACACCATACAAACCCACTTAATTATTTATTTATTTTTAACAATAATTATTATTTTTTTATGGAATGAATACGTATAGTGATAATTAAATGTTATACAATGATTTTTACAGTCTGGTACCTGAAAAAGGTTAAATGGCACTGATGGAACCAAATGTACCCAAATGTGCCCAAAGCTTAGTCCGCTTGGACTTTTTTTTGCTAAATCTCTCTAAAAAGGTCAATTCTCACTTGTTTTGCCTCAATTTTGATATAGGGTACCTATTATATGTTATAGTTTGGATTCCTAAAGCTTTTAGGCCACTAATCCATCATTCAAGGGTGGTTTTCACTATAAGTAATGGGTTTTATTTGGGCGGAGACAAAAATGTACACTTTGTGACTATGTTCCATCTGGATTTACTCTGACACTGAAACATCTTTATTGATTCTGACACTTCTACATCCAACTCACAGATGTGACCTTGCTTTGATAAAATAAATTATTCATATAACCCTTTTAGAAGTTAAGTTATAGTCCTTTGTTTTGAGCATATCATTTTCGAGCCTGAAACCTGAAAAACAGGCTTGGGGCTTAAGAGGTTAAAACAAATGAATAATGACTCTATATAATAATATAAGAATAAAACACGGAGGACGGAGATCTCTTTTTCTCCCCCTCTTTTGAGAGCCCAGCAGCTGATCTCAAAGCATGCTCCCCTCTCCTGTAGGGGGGCGTGGTCAGCTGCAGCTCATTTGCATTAAAGCTACGTCACAGAATCAGCCCCTGCAAAATCAGGGCTGGAAAAGAGGAAATAGAGCGAAATGAGGCATGGCTAAAATGCAGGATCTGTTTGGTATTTTGAAAAAAACAACTATATTTATATACTTTATATAGGTATGGCCCTACAATATATTGTTCAAATATAGCATGATAGGTCCACTTTAATATAAGATATTTGTTTGAGCACTATTGATTGGTTGGCTTGGGTCACATGGATATGGGCGGCACTCATTATAATCCTGTTCACCTGCGTGAGGTGTGTGTGGAAGAGAGGGTGACACAGGGTCGTTTGTTGACCACAAGTTGAAATGATTGCTTTGATTAATATAACAATAGGCGCGTTCACTAGTGCTGTAGCGACGCGTCGACGATGTCGACGACATATTTCCGCGTCGACACACACACGTGGGTCACCCAAAGCAACAAGCAGTTCGCAATCGCACTTCAAACACAATGGAGACTGAAACGGCTACCACCTCCTCCTCACAGGATTGCGCACGAAGCCCCCAAACGAAAACATCTCGCCATAGGTCTTCAAAAGCATGGGAATATTTTAAAATTAGTCCAAAACGCAAATATATTTATATATTTATATCTCACTGAGACTGCTGCATAGCCTAGCAGAAGCAGCAGCTAGCTGTGGTGGCTACCATTAGCAGCTAGCATTTGCTCCGATTTTTACATAAAATGGAATTATGGATTATAAATTCAATCATTTTTTTATACATAGACGTTAAAAACCTATGGATTAAACGATTCAGCCGCGTTTTTTCTCATTTTATTGCCATTGAACACGTCTTTTGATCAGATTACGGTGGTGAGACGATCTCCCGAGAAGCTCTGTGAAGGTACGTGTTGTGATGACTGTATTTGCTTCCCCTGTCGCGAGTCCGGATCACTCAGTGATGATACTATATACCTACATAATCTGTGGAGTCTCAGCTTTAATCGGATATATTGTATGTGCAGCTATGATAAGTAATAAGGGTACTTTTATCTTGAGTTATGTGCCAATGTCCGTTAGCATTTTTCGCTCAGGGGTCATTTAGATGCTTCTTATGAGACTTGTGTTTTGTTTTGGTAAACATGGTTTGTATCGTCAGTTAGCTGAGATTATTTCCGTTAATCTGGTATAACACATTAATAGGTTCTTAAATATTAAGATCCCCTGAGACTAGTGCTGGGGGGAAACGATTATTTTGAAAACGATTAATCGGGCGATTATTTGATCGATTAGTCGACTAATCGAACGATTATTTTTCTGTTGTTCAATTCATAAAAAACGTAATGTAAAAAAAATTTTTTTCACGTTACTGTGTCTCAGGGGATCTTAATATTTAAGAACCTATTAATGTGTTATACCAGATTAACGGAAATAATCTCAGCTAACTGACGATACAAACCATGTTTACCAAAACAAAACACAAGTCTCATAAGAAGCATCTAAATGACCCCTGAGCGAAAAATGCTAACGGACATTGGCACAGAACTCAAGATAAAAGTACCCTTATTACTTATCGTAGCTGCACATACAATATATCCGATTAAAGCTGAGACTCCACAGATTATGTAGGTACATAGTATCATCACTGAGTGATCCGGACTCGCGACAGGGGAAGCAAATACAGTCATCACAACACGTACCTTCACAGAGCTTCTAGGGAGATCGTCTCACCGCCGTAGCTGTCAATCTGATCAAAATACGTGTTCAATGGCATTCAAATGAGAAAAAACGCGGCTGAATCGGTTAATCCATAGGTTTTTAACGTCTATGTATAAAAAAATTATTGAATTTATAATCCATAATTCTATTTTAAATCGGAGAGCAAATGCTAGCTGCTAATGGTTGCCACCACAGCTAGCTGCTGCTTCCGGTCAAGCAGCAGTCTCAGTGAGATATAAATATATAAATATCTTTGCGTTTTGGACTAACTTTAAAATATTCCCATGCTTTTGAAGACCTGGGGCGAGATGTTTTCGTTTGAGGGCTTCGTGCGCAATCCTGTGAGGAGGAGTTGGTAGCCGTTTCAGTCTCCATTGTGTTAGAAGTGCGATTGCGAACTGCTTGTTGCTTTGGGTGACCCACGTGTGTGTGGCGTCATAGTCTATGGTGGCGACGCGTCGACGCGGAAATATGTCGTCGACGATATTTTGAAGTCGACGTGTCGCTACAGCACTACCTGAGACACAGTATCGTGAATTTTTTTTTTTTTACATTACGTTTTTTATGAATTGAACAACAGAAAAATAATCGTTAGATTAGTCGACTAATCGATCAAATAATCGCCCGATTAATCGTTTTCAAAATAATCGTTTCCCCCCAGCACTAGCGTTCACACCGGAGTACTTTTCCCGTTTAGTTCCGTTAGTACCCCTTATGTCGCGTTCACACCAAAAAGAGTACTTAGGTACATTTTACCCCCATTTGTTGTGCCTGCTGAGAGGTGGTACTCTCCTGGGGGAAAAAAGTGCCCCAGTTCTGATTGGCTGGGCGAATTGCAAACTAGTGTTGCACGGTGTACCGATACTAGAAAGGTACCGCAATACCCTGCCGTTAAAAACGGTACGATTCCGCCGTTTCATTAGTATCGGTACTTTAAGAATGACGGGGAAAAGTACTCCGGTGAGAAAGCGCCGTTTTAATAAGAGCCGTGTGTGTTCAGCGCTCTGCTTCCACTCTCCCTGCACTGCAGCCGTGCCTGCAGTCCCGCCCCTCTCAAGCACGTTCTAAGTCCCTCCCCTCTCTCGTGCACTCGGCCACGCGCTAGCTGCCAGAGCATGTGAGAAAACGAGAAGCATGTCTGCAAGAGGGAGTGCAACTGCCGCTGCGCCTCGGCTTGTTGACAAAAAAGACGCCATAAGCGAAATTTGGAAGTATTTTAGCTATATCTCTGACAGTGAGGGCAAGCCTACAGACACCACGAGGCCTGTCTGTGAGACATGTTTTAGATCCCTGCAAACCAAGGGAGCCAAGTTCAACACATCAGACTTGGCTAAGCACCCGCCAACCGGAATCCAGAGCTGTTTAAAGAATTTAAAGACAGACAGGTAAGCGAATGTGATAGATAACATGCACATGCCCTCAAATCTAAGTCAAACCAGTGTAATTTATTTTGTGACAAACGAGGCAATTAATGGCAATGATAACTGTCTAATATGGCTATCTTTTTAGCTAACTTACCAATATGGCTAACATCTGCAATATACATTTTGTCAATAATTATTTATATTACTGTACTATTAAATGTTAATAAAATATAAAAAAAATTATATTTTATAAAACAAAAAAGTTGTTTGAGATGATGCTTAATTTTATTTAATACGAATTATTGTCATTTATTTTGTTTATTGTTCTCATTGTTTAAAAGTTTGTGTTATGGTTATGGTGTGAAATAAAGCACAATAATTACATTTAAGACTGTTTCCCTTTTTTTAAGAAAAGTATCGAAAAAGAATCGGAATCGCAATTCTTGACTTGGTATCGGTATCGAAACCAAAATGTTGGTATCGTGACAACACTATTGCAAACCACGCCCCGTAAAACTCTGAAATGTTTTGTAGAGCCGCCATTTTATTATCCTCGCATTAGCATTATTAGCATTAGCCCAGCGCACAAATGCAGAGAGATTAACTTATGGCAACAAAAAATAAAACATGGGAGCAGTGGAGATGAGGAGGTGTCGGCATTCTGACGATTTACTCGGAAGGCTTCAGTAGCCTCCCCCAACTCCGGGGACTTCCGGCCCGGGACTTCGGGTGGCAGGATACGCCGTGAAGTCGTTTGCGGCCTGCCAGTAAACCTAAATCAGAAGAAGGCGAAGTGACGTCAGCGGCTTCATTTGCGCAATCTTCCCTCAGGGAAAAGTACTCCGGTGTGAACGCGATCGGCTCTTAGTTCCATAGGGGAATTAAGTGCTGGGAACTAAGTACTGCAAAGTACTTGGTGTGAACACGGCTATTGTGCATGTCCAAGGAGAATAAGTGGATCATTCCAGTTTTCATTAAACCACATTATTTTGCAACAGAGTTTTTGATCTCAGAAAGTACTTTTTTGTAGCGTGTCACACAATATGCAAAATGCCAACACCCTTTCCGAATAATCTAATTTATTAGGGATTCCGAACAAATGTATTATTGGGGTAGGTTTTGTTTATCAAAATTGATAAAAAGGGAAGAATTGTTGGGGAAATATTTTCTTATGCCCATAACTGTGACCCAGTTTATCAGTTTGTACTGACCTCACTGAGCACACGCACCTGTAGCTTGGCTGCTGTGCTCTCAGTGTTTTGTCTCCCTGTTCCTGCCTGTTGGCGTCAGCTGATAGAGGTGTTATGGTTTTATCTTGTTATGCACAATGTTGATTATTCTCTCAGAACCAGCTTAATACATGGGTCTGGGTCGAGATCCTCAGAATTGGTTTGGAATCCGTTGTGTCAACTCATGGCTCGTGACACGTCTTGTGAATTCTCCGGCCGAAACTCCAAATAAACTGTCAGTGTTTGCCATCAAAGCTCCTGCTCTCCCCGTGTCTCTCTGAGTCCTGTTTGCAATTACTTCAGAAGTTCTCTAAACTGGGTAACAGGGGCACTGCACCCTCTTACTCTCAGCATGCACCCTCATACCAAAATGCAGATTTCCCCCATAAAATGTTAAAGTGATGCCAGAAAAACAATATTTATGTTCATCAAGAAACGGTATAATTACTCCAGAAATATGAACATGGTGTCAAATAGAGCGTCAGGCGGCAGAGACAGCTATTAACCTGTTAAGCCCGAAGGTCCCCGCCGGCGGGGACCCTGTTTTTTTTTTTTCACGACACTGTGTCTCAGGGCATCTTAATATTTAAAAACCTATTAATGTGTTATACCAGATTAACGAGAAGAATCTCAGCTAACTGACGATACGAACCATTTTTACCGAAACAAAACACAAGTCTCACAAGAAGCGTTAGCATTAGCCCTTAGCTAAAACGGGCAGATGCTACTTCCGGTGCTAACTAGCAAAAACGATCTTTAAAACTTAATATTTTCTGCACAAACTACATATCATCTGAAAGCTGATACTCCACAGATTATTTTTGTTATAAGTATCATCACTGTAGGACACAAACTCACTGAGCTAGCAGCCAGAACAGAGAAGAAAAAAAACAACAGTTTTCAAAACCATAACAATAATTATGTCTTACCGTTGCTGTTTTGTGATCAAAGCTCTTGTTCAAGGGAATAAAAACGCTGCTTAAAGTTAATCCAATGTCTCTTAGTCACTTTAGAATTGTTCCTGATAATCTATCATTACATTCATGGCAGCAGAGTAGGTATAAAGTTTCGCAGTCCCGAGCTAATGCTGTCTCACGTGCCGTTTACGCAAACCTCTCTCTAATTGACGCAAGTGTTTAGCGGGACTTACTAACTGTCACTCGATTCTATTGGCTCTAACGGTTCAGAAAAGGTGTCAATCACCCAAATCGACCAATGGGTTCCAAAGATAGGATCCTGCGTAGTATAAACTACGCCCGCTCCGGCTCCATTACGCATTACGGAGCCTAGAGTGCTAGAGATGCTAGCTGACGATAGCGGGGCTATGATCATACCAGATGACTCCTCGTCGGATGATGAAGATCTCCTCCAGCCAGACCTGGATCCGGACAGTAGTGACTCGGATGTTGAACTTCCACCACGGGAAAGGTATGTAATCTCTCTGTTTTTATATATTACTTATGTGTTTGGTGGAACTGCGTCACAGTGCTAGCTTAGCCAAGAAGCTACAGGAATGATTAGGCAAAATGCTAAATAGTGTTACTTGTCTTTTTGGAGTTACATTTTCTAAATGAATGGCCAGTGAATGAATATACATGTGTTTACTTATTTATTTGGTGTAATATTATTCATTTATAGTCCAATATTATCCTATAAGTATAAGCCAGTGAATTAATCTAATCTCTTTGTTTTTTCCACATTTGTTAGATGAGGAGTGACCCCAGCAGGACAAAGCCACACACCCAGAAGACTTTCAGGGAGCAGCTTGCTGCAGAATTGTTGGAGTTTGCTGAAGGCGCTGCTGAAGGCCCTGCACCTCCACCACCCCCTCCTCCTCCACCACTCACATGTCCGAGTATTATGGGGAAGATGCCACCAAGGTCAGGAAGAACTGCAGGAGGTGCCTAGATGCTGGACTCAAAAGGGTGAAGACACCTGTGTACTGCAGGAAGTGCCAGGTCCCTCTGTGCTTCACTGTCAAAAAGAACTGTTTCAGGGAGTGGCACGACCTAAATACTGGAACATTCAGGTAGGTATATATATATATATATATACCTAGTGTGATTTTATTGTATAGTGTGTTGGTAAAATATTTGTTGTTTTTACAAACCTACAGTGTGGTTTTATTGTATAGTACGTTGGTAAAATGTTTGTTTTTACATGCCTATAGTGTGTTGGTAAAATGTTTGAAATAAATCTGCCCCAGTTGGAGTCAAATGTTACCTATGTTTCCGTTTTTTTTTATTGTGCAAGTACACTTACACACAATGACCTACAGTGTAGTTTTATTGTATAGCGCGTTGGTACAGTTACATACACACACAGCTACACTTACACACCTACACATACCCACACAGCTACACACACACACAGCTACACTTACACACACAAAAAAAATACATACATGAATACATATAGTGATGATTCAATGTAATACAATGATTTTTATAGTCTGGTACCTGAAAAAGGTCAAATGGCACTGATGGAACCAAATGTGCCCAAAGCTTATTCCGCCTGGACTTTATTTTCATAAACCTCTCTAAAAAGGTCAAATATAACTTGTTTTGCCTCAATCTTGATACAGGGTACTTATTATATGTTATACTTTGGATTCCTAAAGCTTTTAGTCTTCACTATAAGTAATGGGTTTTCTTTAGGCGGAGACAGGAATTTGCATTTTGTTGCTATGTTCCATCTGAATTTACTCTGACACAGACAAATCTATATTGATTCTGACACTTCTACATCCAACTCACAGATGTAACCTTGCTTTGATAACAACAATTATTCATATAAACCTTTTAGAAGTGAAGTTATAGTCATTTGTTCTGGGAATGTCATTTTCGAGCCTGAAACCTGAAAAACAGGCTTGGGGTTTAACAGGTGGACGGAGCATCCACACTACAGCTTCAAAAAAAGCTTGGAGCTGGGCGTGTCTGAAGCTTGGGGATTTTATTCAAGCAACGCGACCAACAACCAATCACACGAATCTCCCGCCCCCGACATACAAAGCAAAAACCCCCGGGGATTTTATGGGAGCAATATATATATATATATATAAACTCCCCAAACAGGCGAAAACCTACCAGTTTCACCCACTGTCTCTGCCACCTCCCTCCATGACTGGTTCCTCCGATTTGTATCCGGGTAGGTGAAGAGGGTCTGGTACAAAACCGGGTGATTTGCAACGGCGATAATTAGTTTCTTCTCCATCTTTTTTTGAAATATAGAAATGAACGGCGGGATATCTCTCCCAGCTTAGACGCGGTTTGATTGGCTACGGCTTGAGCTTTTAGATTTTCCGAAACGGGATTTGATTGGCTGGCGCTGGCTACTCCGGCGTCAGAAACAAACTTCTGACGCCGGAGACGGCAGAGACGGACCGCTATGCTACCCACAATTCAGTTCGGCGAAAAAAAGCGGCAACGTGACGTCACCCCATTCAAAGTGAATGGGCAGATTGAAGCTGTCGACGGGCCGTAAGAGTCTCACGAGTTAATACAGAGTCTAAAGAGTGAGAGCGAGTGAATAAAGAGGGAACAGACCTGCTCTGTGGATCTGAAGCTGAGGCTGTAAAACAGCGTCCAGTAGTTTCCGGTGTCTCTCGTTCTCCTGTTTTGAACGAGACAGTTCCTCCTCGTACTTTGCTATCGTTCTTTCAAACAGAACAAAGATGTCTTCAGCAGCCGCAGTGAGTCGCTGCTTCACCAACGAGAGCAGCACAACACTCATGTTTACTAAATCACCACTTCCCGTTTCTCTCACTCTGTGTTGCTAGCGTGTTACCAGCTAGCATGCTAAGCTAGCTTCTAGAGTCCGAGCTAGAGGCTTCAGAAGAAAGAGCACAAAGTCAGAGGTTCATCCAGACACACAGACGATGGATGGATCAGCTGTGCACACACACTTCCTCAGGAACACCGAGAGAGGACCATGGATGTAGCGAGAGAACACACGAGAGAAGCCACGAGACACGATCTGGTTCCATCAGAAAGAGCGAGACCATCACTTCCGGTGCATCACTTCTTCTTCTTCTCTCGATTTAAAGGCGGATTGCAAACAACTTTAAGGTGCATACCGCCACCTACTGTACAGAGTGTGTATTACCATTATCATCCTATCACCACTTGTGGAATTATACCAGCGGAGGCTGTGGCGCAGTGGATTATTAGAGCGTTGGTTTTCGGATCAGGGGAGCACAGGTTCAAATCCCACTGCAGTCAGCATGTCGTTGTGTCCCTGAGACACTTCACCCCAAATTGCTCCTGTGGGATTGCCCGCAGTATTGAGTATGTAAGTCACTTTGGATAAAAGCGTTAACAAGTAACATGTAATGTAATGTATAATACCACTGTATTTACGTTGTTTTAAATTCTTCCAATCAATCCTGTTTCACTCAAATACTTAAGAATAGCCTTCCTGGTAGCTATTACCCCCTCACCGTCTGTCCCCAGTGTCCCCATCAGGCTCCACTCTCTATCCTGCCTCTCTGACCCTGTCTCTTAGTTTTTCCCTCTCTGTTTTGTACATGTTGCAGTGTAATATGATGTGTTCCACATTTTCTTTCACTCCACGGAGGAGATGTCAGAGAGAACGCGCTCCGAGGTGTGGTTAAACTTTACCCGTTTCGATGCTCGTGGACTAAAGTGCAATAAGAGTTTAGCATGTAAGGGCAGTAACACGAGCAATTTGTCTAAACATCTTGCAAAAGTGCACAGTCCACTTTCAGACGGAGAAATGCAACGTTTTCGACTGTCTTCCTAGTAGCTCTGTAGCCCAATCCACGAGTAACTTTTCCACGTCAGGTATTATGTATGCCAGTGGTTCCCAAACTTTTTGTGCCCAAGGCACACCAAAGGACAAGTAAAAATCTCAAGGCACACCTATTGTGCAAAATATCCCTTATAACACGTGTTATCACTCATATCATGTAAAATATCTGTAAATGTGCATAATTATTTACTAATGCCAAATAAAATGTGACAAAGACAACTATATTACGAAATATTTCAGAAATTAATTTGAAACTTTATCAAATTAGGCTTCATCAAAGCAGCAACACACTCATTTAAACCAGACAGGTCACAAAATTAAAAATGAGGCAAAGGAAATTAAGCAGAAATTCAGCACAGAGAACTGTCAATTGAATTGTCAAAAACAATTGTCAAAGAATGTCCATGGTCCTGAACTACAAATTATAAATTATAAATGTATTACTTTAAAAAAATTAATATATTACACTACTTCGTTACTATCTACATAAAGGAACTCGTTACTTTACTCGTTACTTTACTCGCCGAGCACGAGTACTAACTGCGCATGCGTGAGTGGCAATAACTTTCTTTACCAGCAGGCAGCGGTAGTGTGTATTTGTCATTCAAAACAGGCAACAACCGGAAGACAGAGAAGAAGAACAGACTACGTGATATCAACAAACAACAAATAGCGTGTGCGGTAGCTTCACCTTAGCATGTGTTATTTGCAGGTGTGTGTTGAGGTTTGACCACGTGGTGTTTCCAGCAGTGGATAACAGCTTCTGGCCTGGACACAGTTTGCACCTCACCATCACATTCCTGTCTATTCTTCGGACGAACTCAAAGTAATGGGCATACCTTCACCCCTCGAAAGTTATCGCTGACTCAGCCATGTTTATGCAGCACTGCACGTGGAGATGTGGATGCGCAAGTCGCGCAGATTACGTACATATAAACCTACAAAGTACTGATATAGTACATTAAAATATTATTATTTTTGTGTAGTTGTATATTGCAATAATAACGTATGGTTGTCACAAAATCCCACAGCACACCGTTTGGGAACCACTGATGTATGCTAGCAGAAACACACTGAGTTAATCAATCAATCAATCAATGTTTATTTATATAGCCCAATATCACAAATGTTACATTTGTCTCAGTGGACTTTACAGTTTGTACAAAATATCAGTATGACAATACGACACCCTCTGTCCTTAGACCCTCACATCGTACAAGGAAAAACTTCCGAAGAAAACCCACAGTTTAAAGGGAACATGGGAGAAACCTCAGGGAGAGCAACAGAGGAGGGATCCCTCTCCCAGGACGGACAGACGTGCAATAGATGCCGTGTGTAAATTGAAAAGATAATACATTTGCAACATAGGTAGTCCAAATGTTTGGAAATGCATGTGTGTATAATAGGAAGATGAATCCACGAGGATATCCATCCAGGACCTATGATCCAGGACCACAGCCACGACTCAAGATCCAGGGCTCGCGATCCAGGACAGAGGAGCGCAGGATCATCCATGACTCCGGATCCCGGCGTATATAGACACCAAAAAGAAAGACATTTGGGGAAGCTGGGTTAATCGGAACATGAGAGTACACAGGTATAGACAGAGAGAAGGAAGAAGTAAGATGTCCCCCGACAAACTAAGCCTATATCAGCAAAACTAGGGGCTGGATCTAATCAGCCCTAACTATAAGCTTTATCAAAAAGGAAGGTCTTAAGCGCACTCTTAAAAACGGATAGGGTGTCTGCCGCCCGAACACAAACTGGAAGCTGATTCCACAAATGTGGAGCTTGATAAGAAAATTAAAAAAAAGTTAACTCAATTAGGAGGACTGTCTGAGGACCACAGATGGAAATGAGCTATTAGCTATAATCTGGCATATTGCATCTCTTCTCTGTTGCTCTCCCTGAGGTTTCTCCCATTTTTCCCTTTAAACTGTGGGTTTTCTCCGGAAGTTTTTCCTTGTACGATGTGAGGGTCTAAGGACAGAGGGTGTCGTATTGTCATACTGATATTTTGTACAAACTGTAAAGTCCACTGAGACAAATGTAACATTTGTGATATTGGGCTATATAAATAAACATTGATTGATTGATTGATTGATTAATGTTTTTGTATGCATGGTTTTAAAAAAAAAAAAAAAATTATTCAAACATGGGTTAATGATTAGAGGTAACAGAGTTGTTTATTTTGTTAAAGTTTCAGCTATTCTGTGTAAGAGTTGGTGAGGAGCTGATAATTTATTCCGGCAAATTACTCAGACCTACTAATTGACCTAACCGAAGTTATTGAGTCTATGTAAATGTACTGCTTGGCTCAGATCCACCAACGTCAGCAAGATCTCACCTCTATTAACTCCCTGAAGAACCAGGTTCAATTAACTGCTGTTTCAATTCAGACGACCCTCTTAATCGGTTTAAGCGATCCCGAAGGATTTTGATATCAGTAAATGAGGTGTGAGTGTGGCAGGGTGCAATGTTACCTTTGAAGCAGGAGAAGAGAGCGCAGATGTCTTTTAAGTTGTTCCAATCCAAAAGGTGGGATCAGTTTATTTGAAGAAAAATAGGTCCAAACTAATACAGGGTTTTTACCTTATCTCGTTACAACATTATAATCATACTAAACATATCATGCTGGGGTTATTTTCTAATCTAAAATCTTAATTCATAGTTCACCCATTAAAGTCTTCCGACAAAATCCAAAAAGAATTTCCTCGTGGTGGCGAAGGTTCTCTAATTAGTTCTAAAATCCCGACACATTTAAGAATAGTAGGTTATATCTCTCACAGGCTCCGCAAATGAGAAAAGATTTTCTGTTTTATATTAGATTTCTTGTTTTATATGTAATGTCTGCTCTGTTGTGGAAATAATTATCATAAGACGCCAATTAGTAACATACAGGACAAACCTCGATGTCTGTTTACCTTCTTTAAGGACACAGGCGGCTTAGCCAATAATGTTATTGTTCCCATTCTGTGACTGGTCAATACTGGGATACAGATGGTCTGTGTTGTGGGTACACTGGGACACTTCCTTCTCTGTATTTGTGGACTCCAAGGTAAAATCTTCGAGGTCATAAGTGTCCGAGGCAAGTAGCTCTGTGTTCCCACACTGTTTAGGCTATCTCCTCAAATATGTTGTTTACTCTCTGCGAAACCAGTTAGATGGGCTGGCAAGAGAGAGGCTCTCCAGAATTGACGTGGCAACTCTACCGTGAAGTCAGAACCTCTGACTCTTGGACTTGTGATGTGAATCCTCCGGCCGTTTAACTCCAAATAAACCATCATGTGTTTGACATCAAAGCTACTGCTCTTCCCGTGTCTCCTTCCTGAGTCGGTGACTCCCACTGCATAGCTACACAGAAGTTTCCTCTACATGCTCCATGACATCAAGTCAAATTCCTCGTATGTGTGAACCCACCTGGTGATAAACCTGTTTCTGATTCTGAAGTCTCAGTAAGCAGTGGTTAAGTTCAATGATTAAATCTTCTCTAACAGTTATTGTCAACTGTATGCTTTCCAAAGCAGATAGTGAGTCTGTGCATATCACCACCCTATCAGGTCTGACCTCTTCAACCCATTGTAGCCCAATAATTGCTGCGAGTATTTCTGCTGTATAAACTGACAAGTTATTTGACCCTCGTTTTGAGATTGATATTTTGAATTCTGGGATATACACGCCTATCCCCACGCATTCTTGGGCGACCCCACTCTGTATCACCGTGCTATTATAAGATAGATAGATAAAGAGAGAGATAGATAGATAGATAGATGGATAGATAACGTTGCTATGTTTCTTTTTATTAAAAAAATGAAGAAAAACATTCGTGCAAAATCGCAGAGACTAATTCATCAACAATTATTTATTAAACTCTGATTTTTACAGTAATAATAATAATAATGGGTTTAATTTATAAAGCACTTCATATTTGATTTCAAATCCTGAAGTCGAGGCGTGTGGTGCAGTGGGTTGAGCGTTGGTGTTCGGATCAGGGGGTCACAGGTTCAAACCCCACTGACAAGACACTTCACCCCAAATTGCTCCTGTGGGGATTGTCCACAGTATTGAGTATGTAAGTCGCTTTGGATAAAAGAGTCTAACAAGTAACAAGTAATGTAAACAAAGTAATGAAGTGCTACAAGCAGTACTGATTAACACTGCTTCACATTCATGAATTAGAGTGTTTGTATCAGACCTTCATAGGTAGAGGCTGTCCAGTAGAGCTGATGTTACTCTAGCTATCCTGAAGGTGGCAGCAGAGGAACACAGGATATATATTTATAGAAATATAAATAAAGCAATGAAGTCATTAAATAAATAAAGTAACAAATAATATGTAATTTCACATGGAAGTTGGTCACCAAGAAGAAAGGACACAGGGAAAGTGCCATTTGAGGGGGGGACTCGCCAACTATCTGATATTAAATATAATAATATTTGTAATCCTCTTTTCATACAACTTTATTTATATTTTGAGAACAAGTTTATCCAGCAAAACAAGTGCATGTATTATTTACATGTTGGATTGTTTATTTCTAGTCTTTTCATTTCTCTAATGTTCAATGTCTTGTCTTTTTATGCTCCTGCCACACAAACATTTCCCTAATTGGGATCGATAAAGTACTTCTTATCTCATCTTATGTTATCTTAATAACACGCAGGCCTGTTCCTCCTTGACTGCTATTCGGTGCTTTTATTAACATGCATTGTAGTTTTAGAGGTGAAGAAAGAGACAGGAGCTTCTGAGATCCACGTGTTTTAGAAATGGACATTTTCAAAAACCTCAAATAGACAGTTTCTGTTGGTGAGGAACAAAGTGAGGGTCAGTGTTTGACTGTTAAACTACAGGGTGTGTGTGTATGTATGTGTGTGTGTGTGTGTGTGTGTGTGTGTGTGTGTGTGTGTGTGTGTGTGTGTGTGTGTGTGTGTGTGTGTGTGTGTGTATGTGTGTGTATCACCTAGCCTGGTTTTAGAAATCTGGATCTCAAGATGACATTTTTTTCTGAACACAAAGAATAATTAATAAAATGTCAGGATCTATTCGTCTGTCATACCCAGCATACATTACAACCTTCAACAATGATATGATACTTCATGATGGGTGTGTGTGTGTGTGTGTGTGTGTGTGTGTGTGTGTGTGTGTGTGTGTGTGTGTGTGTGTGTGTGTGTGTGTGTGTGTGTGTGTGTGTGTGTGTGTGAGTGTGTGTGCGTGTGTGTGTGTGCAGTCTGGATCACGACAGCCACATGAGTGACGTCCAGACTCTGGCCATGCTGTGCAGTGTGTTCAGAGCTCAGCCCCCCGCAGACGTTTACTCTCTGAACGGACATCACCTCTCTCGATCCTCCGTCTTCCCCCCTCACCACTCTCGATATTTAACTGTTGGGAAAATACTGAATGTACTCTTTCAATATCAGAGTAGCACATGATAACAAAGGCCCAACTGTAGCTGTGTACATTACAGGATGTATGATTACATAGATGAAGCTCATAAGATACTGTGTTGAACATACGATAGCTTTGTTCTTATGATTAACATGATGACACAGCCCCTAGGGAGATAGGCATATGACTGTAATGTTTATTGCTTAGGTAGGCTTGAGCTGATCTGAACTAAGCATAGAATACTACTTTGAACCGGTATCCATGTATCTTGTGACTGTGTAACCAACCCAGTCTCACAAAAAAACGTGTAATAACTACGTTGGTCCACAACGTAGGACGTAGTATTTCTACAAAAACGCCTCTGAAATTGTAAGATCCCTACTTTTTTTTTCACCATTCATTCCAATGGCTGGCGTCTATGTCACGTGATCTTCACATTTCTCCCTGCAGAAAAAAAAAAACATGGCCGAACTTCGTTTTATTCTCGGTGGAAAATGCCTATTTTAAGGTTAGTTTGGCCATTAAAATGCGTTTTGATGTCATTTGATGCGAGAAATATGAGTTGTTATATCAGATTATGTGTGCAGTGGATGTACATGATCTTTAGTTTGCTAGTTATTACGAAGATTACTTCAGGAAATTGTGTCTATACAACGTTTTCATTGTTACCAAGGTGGTTGCTAGGGACGCTGCTATCGATATTATTTCTGTTATGTTGTGTAACTGTTTAATGGTGTTATCTTTATTGCTACCCCATTCCCCATCAATGTATAGTGTTGGTCCACAGCGCAAACATATTAGTTTAACAAAATCCGCATCTAAAATGGTGGCATAGAAACGTTATTTTCCCTGTGCAATTCCAGTCTCACATCTCACATCACATCGTCATAAACAAATACCGGAAACAGACCGAAAACACTTTATTCCGAGTGTTCTTGCTTTTCTCTTTGAAAGTCATCACATAACGGCATTGTAATACACGGTTCGGCTGCATTAAATATTACATATCTGCCGTAGTTCTGTATTTATAGAGCCCTGATGAGAAGACTTCTAGACAAACATGAGGAACTGCCGCCAACACTGGAAACCTGACGCGGATCATAAATATATCAGTAATTAAACAACATCTTACATTTCTTTTCACACAATACGTCTCCTTGCAGTATCGACACTAATTCGGCTGACTTTTATATTTGATCCAATTGGCAGATAGGCTGTATTTACACCATAAACGTGCACACCTGATATAAAGGGACACCTAGTGGTTAAAGCATGTTATTGAATTTCATTATTTTTATCATTAGATATTAATAGAATCCCTATAAAGTATATTAATTACTCGTTATTCTCTACTAATAGTCCATTAAAGACTGTATATAATGACTATTTTGCACATCCCTTTCAAGATTTCAAGATTTTCTAAGGTTTATTGACATATTCACAAACGGTGTAGTTATGCAATGAATGTAAAACTTTGTGTATACCTCCAGCAATGTTAACTATGTTGAAGCACTTATTTTAACTGATATTATACATATGTATTATACTCTTATAAGATGTATGTAGATAGTATAAGAAATGTGCAGAATATGACAATTTAATGGTGGAGGTACACAAATATTGATAGATGTCTTCTGATGCACTGTTGAGGAATCTGCGACCCAAGTTTTTCATCTCCAGCCTTGTCAGGTATTGAACAATCAATAAATAAAGAACACAGAATTATTAAATATAAAACACAGAATTTGTGTGATTATACTAAATGATTTACAAATAAACACCACTGCATATTTACAACCATACACATGCTGATGTAACGCAAATGTTTCCTACTTGGGATCAATAAAGTATATCTTATCTTAAGATGATCGATGGCTACTGCCAGATTTGAGCGGTGGACCCGTTCAAATCCAGTTTTGGACAGTCTGCCGTGGTTCCATCCCATTTCATGTGCTGTTCGACGCTCTGCACACTCTCCAATCACAGAGCTTGAGGACTATCACGGGGTTTGTCAAGCGAAGCGGAGGGAATACTTACTTCCGGGTGTAATATTCTGTAAAGCAAATGAGCTGCTCCGACCCTCGGTCCTGACGGACTCCAACTTGTGTTTATTAATCAAACAAATAAATAAACACAAGGATAATTATGTGTTATTGTTGAGTAAATGGAGAATTGCACGGGGGAAAATAACGTATCTATTGTGGTGATTGACATTATTCACCCACGGATCTATGGGTTAGGGTATTGTTCTGCACAGACATTTTAGTGAGCCGGACTTCCTGTCTCCGCCGGTCTTCGCTTCCCGGGCATGAAGCTGTTTACATGTGTTTTGAGATGCTAAATAAAAGTCTAGCTTGTACCTTTGATACCCCGCCTCCGACTCCCATCTCTCGGCACCACACTATGCCACAATTTTAGATGCGGATTTTGTTAAACTAATACGTTTGCGCTGTGGACCAACACTATACATTGACGGGGAAGGGGGTAGCAATAAAGATAACACCATTTTACACAACATAACAGAAATAATATCGATAGCAGCGTCCCTAGCAACCACCTTGGTAACAATGAAAACGTTGTAGAGACACAATTTCCTGAAGTAATCTTCGTAATAACTAGCAAACTAAAGATCATGTGCATCCACTGCACACATAATCTGAAATAACAACTCATATTTCTCGCATCAAATGACATCAAAAGGCATTTTAATGGCCAAACTAACTTTAAAATAGGCATTTTCCACAGAGAATAAAACGAATGTCGGCCATGTTTTTTGTTTTTTCTGCAGGGAGAAATGTGAAGATCACGTGACATAAATGCCAGCCATTGGAATGAATGGTGAAAAAAAACGTAGGGATCTTACAATTTCAGAGGCATTTTTGTAGAAATACTACGTCCTACGTTGTGGACCAACGTAGTTATTACACGTTTTTTTATGAGACTGGGTTGGTGTAACTCCCTCTCTTGTATATCAGCATGTGAAGGACACTGTTCAGGAACTAGTTGTACCAAATGCTCTGTATGTGATGACTACTTCCATTCTGGAGAGGATCATAAATACATGGATCCTGAGATTGAAGCTCAAGACGGTGACGAGTGATATTTGTCTAATAGTAAGTATACTGGCCTCTCTGAATCCCCCGTCTCAGTTATCCAGCAAGATAAACACTTCCATTCATCTCAGGACCACCAGGTTGAGATCAGTCACTAACATAAGCGGTGTGAGGCAAGGCAAGCTATTAATACAGCACCTTTCAACACAAGGCAATTCAACGTGCTTTACAAAAATGAAAAACATTATGAGCATTTAGAAATAGTGTAGCAGAAACAATTTATGTAATGGCATTTAAAAACAATAATTTAAAAGCAAAGATAATAAAACATGAATAACACAGATACATGAATAACAGTTACAGTGCAGTGTAAAGTATGAATAGCTAAAAGCAGCGGCAAAAAGAAAAGTCTTCAGCCTGGATTTCAAAGTAGTCAGAGTTGCAGCGGACCGGCAGGTTTCTGGGAGTTTGTTGGGTTGATGAAATGGGTGGGAAACGGTAGAATATCAGGAGCGATAGTCTGAAGGAGGTTTGAGAGGGATAGGGTCCAGAGGACAGGTGGTAGGACGGGCAGAGGTAATGAGGGTAAGAACTTTACTTAGAGAGAGAGGGGAGAAGGAGGTTAGTGTGTGGGTGAATGGTGGGTCAGGTGACCCAGCGGTGAGTAAAGGTGAGTCAGAAAAAGAAGAGCGAATATCATCAACCTTTTTTTCAAAATAGTTAACAAAGTCGCTTGGAAGAAGGGAGGAGGGGGAAGGGGGGGGTTCAAGGAGGGTGGAGAAGATAGAAAATAGTTTTTTGGGATTGGAATAGGAAGATTGGATGTTATCTTGAAAGAAAGTGCTTTTTGCCTGAGAGATCGAAGCAGAGAAAGAGGAGAGGAGAGCCTGATAGGTTAGGAGGTCGTCATGGTGTTTGGATTTCCACCGTTTCCGCTCTGCTGTCCGAAGGACGGTTCTATTAGCACGCAGTGCATTATTTAGCCAGGGAGCAGGAGGGGACTGACGAGCCTGCCGAGATGTGAGAGGACAGAGAGAGTCCAGAGAGTAGAGAGGAGAATTTCTGCAGCAGAGTTTGGAGGCAGGAGTTGGAACGAGTCAGAGGAAGGGAGGGCTGAGAGCACCGATGAGGTCAGAGTAGAGGGGGAGAGGGAACAGAGGTTGCAGCGGACAGGTGCAGGATGAGAAGAGAAGAGTTTGTTATGTTTTGGAAAGGGGTAGAGAGAATGAAATGAAGAAGTGATCGGATGTGTGGAGCGGGTTTATAGAGAGGTTAGAAGTAGTGCAGTTCCTTGAGAATATGAGATCAAGGACATTGCCAGCTTTATGAGTTGGTGGGGATGGAGACAGTGAGAAAGCAAAGGCGGTTAACAGAGATGTTAGTTCGTCTATCTTCCCTGTCTGGAGGTTGAATTCTCCGAGAAGTACAGCGGGAGGGCCGGTTTCAGGGATGTGTGAGAGGAGATGATCTAATTCCTCCAAGAAGTCCCCCAAGGCGCCTGGTAGAGAACAACAATGGTTAATTGTATAGGATGGGTTACTGTGACGGCATGGAATTCAAAGGTGGAAGGAGTGAAGTTAGGTAGCTTGAAGAGGGAAAAGCTCCATTTGGGAGAGAGGAGGAGACCAGTGCCACCTCCTCTGCCAGTGGGTCTGGGTGTATGGGAGAAGGAATATGCTGTGGAGAGAGCTGCTGGGGTGGATGTGTTGGATGGAGTAATCCAGGTCTCAGTGAGAGCAAGGAAAACCAGGGACTGCAGGGAGGCGTAGCCAGAGATGAAGTCAGCCTTAGGAACAGCTGACTGGCAGTTCCACAGGCCACCTGAAACTAGATGTTGGATCTCAGTGGAGCATGTGGGATAGACGAGAGCAGGCCGGTTACAACGATTAGGAGATGCACGGGGTCAGAAATTTATTCTGGGCCTAAATCATTGAATGCTTTATAAACCAGCCGCAGTATTTTAGAAATAAATTATTTGACACACAGGAAGCCAGTGTAAAGACTTCAGAACTGGACTGATTCACTTTCTTTGCAGGAGCCGCATTTAAGTTGATTTTGTTTTGATTTATTTGGAACCTTTAGTAATGCATTTTTCTGTTTCAGTGAGAGGTGTGCTTTGCTCAGGTGAAGGGGGCAGGGCTAAGGCTTTAAGTTGGAGTTGCGGTGTGTGACGGGAGAGCAGCAGCAATACCGTCATTGACACGCAGACGCAACCTTATACTTAGTCAAATACAGATTATTAGGATCTGCTGTTTAAGTTTATGTTAAATATTGTTTTCGTATTGCTCACACACTATTTATTTAAGCACCGGACTGGCAAAACAGGAGGGAGAGCGAGCGAGCGAGCGAGCGAGCCACACACACACACACACACACACACACACACACACACACACACACACACACACACACACACACACACACACACACACACACACACACACACACACACACACACACACAATTCTCCGCCTCATTCTGTTTTCATTTACTCGTTCTTTATCTGTCCAGCTTCAATCTTGTAGGCTACTCATCTCGTTTCTTGTAGCCCTCGAAAGGGTTTTGGAGGTTGATGCCTCGGTGAACGTGAGTTGTTTGGCTTTCTTGTCCGCAGCAGCAGAAAGCATTTTCGAATGTTTGAATGAATCAAAGTGGGTCGTCACTAGGGTTGGGTACCGAAAACCGGTTCAGAACCGGTTTAGAAATGTGAATTTCGGTTCCGCTTTTCGATGCCTGAGGAAATGTTTCTCGCCGCTCTCCGTAGCCTATTGTATGACTACGGCGGGGCGGGAAATGTAGCGTTGTACCTACACTTCCCACAGCGTAACCTGGGACCAGGGCCAGCCCGTCGCACTGGTGTTATAGATGTTCGCCTAGGGCGCCAGATCTGTGGAGGCGCTGCGCTGACAGCTCTGGGAGAAAAAAAAATGTTTTGACCGTTGGTGCTCATCCTAATTTTTGGCCTTGATGTAACAACATTCATAATTTAGTAAATGTAACACCCTTTTCATCCCGGTTACACTTTTCATTTGCCCTGTACGATGGTCACTGTAAGTCAGCGTTTCTCAAAGTGTGGGGCGCAGAGATGTGATAGGTGGGTCGAGAAATACAAAAAACATTTTTCTTTTTTTTTTATTAAAAATCTAAATTATTATTTTTTTCACTGGTGGAATATCAAAACAACAGCCCGGGGTGCAAAACGCATCAATGAAAGCGACCCTCTACCACACAAAACAACACCTGTAAATAACCCAATTTGTGTTCTTTGAAATTGAAAAGGATATTGCATTGTGTTTGTTACTTTCGTTGCAGTTGTATGTCTTAAGTGTAATTTGGCATGCTTTTATTTTGAAGGCGAGTTTACGCTGTTGACAGTTGTTGTTGCTTTGGAAACAAGAAACGTTTCACAGCGGGCGGAACTTGTCATAAAGCCCACCCAATTTAGAGGGAAGATATGATTGGTCAATTGTACTGTCATTTGCCATTACTCTCTCGTTCAGTTACTATAGCTGGCCCTCTGTGAATTCATAGCTGGCCATCCAATCAGCTCCTGTCTTCACCTCGCAGAGCTTCTTTCATTTAACCCTTCACATTCAAACAGAAACTGAATAGGCAGATTCAAAGGATTTATTTCTTTGGAAATGTTATTTTAAATACAATTAAATCGAGTTATTTTTGGTAAAACTAATGACAAATATTACTAAAAACATATTTAAAAAAAATTATATAAAGAAAAATATAATTTGTTTTAATGTTTTTAAATATTATTTTGTAGAATATCTTAGGTCCTCAGAGACAGGCTCGCCACTGGTAAAATCTCTCATACACACATGTGAAACGCTCTCACAGACACACACAACAGCGTTGCAGTCGGGGGGGGGAGAGGGCAGGAAAGCAATGTGGAGAGAGAAGAGAGAGAGAGAGAGACGATATAGAGAGAGAGAGCGATCAATAAGCGAAGAAGAGAGTAGAAGAGAATAGGAGAGAGAGAGAGAGAGTAGAGATCCTCTACGAGATAGGAGTATCTACCGAGAGAGCCGATGTTGCGATCTCTCGAGAGAGAGAGAGAGAAGCACCCTTTATTATTTAATAAGTTGTAAAAAAAATTAAGAAGAAATCATTCCAATGTGTCCTATCAGGTCCCAGTAAAAAGTTTAAAAGGGTGCAGGGATTAGTCAAATATGCATAAATAAAGAATGCCTAACTAGGTAACATAAGATAAGAATAAACAAGTTTAAATGATTTGTATGTGATCATTATCTAAAGATAGTTGGGATATTTGAAACGTATACAGCTCCCTTTCATCCTGAAGTGCTTGAGAAGCTGTATCCATAATATACATGTTGGGCTCAAAGTAGGGTTGCTCGATTAACTTTGAACTTTGAAAACATCCATTTATTGAAGAAAATAATTTGAAAAGTATGTTTTTAACAGTTGATTACCCTGAACTTTAAGTATAATTCAACTGAAAAACCTATTTTAAAAAAAATAGAATCGTTTTATTTCGATGTTTTCATAATCGTTGCAAGCCAAAATCGTAATTGCGATTAAAATACGATTAATTGAGCAGCCCTAGCTCAAAGTGCACCAGATTGATGCATTTAACTTCAACATTTTAAAAAATCTTCCTGGGGGTGCATGCCCCCAGACCCCACTAGAGGAGGTGAGGACCACCCTAGAGGAGGTGACCACCAAATAAAGCAGGTTAAAATAATTAAATTGAATACATTTTATTTTAGTAAACACTGAAAACAGGTCCCACAGACCCAAACAGCACACAAAGGTTAAAGGTAGCATATAATAATGTTAAAATGTGCTAAATATATACACTGCTAAAAACAAAAAAGAGGAGTAAAAGTAGATCACGACTTGTTTTATTTTTTGAAAATAGCTCTCATCCTAAAAAAGGTTGGAGACCCCTGTTATAGAACGATACATTTGACAATTTTTTGGCCTACCATTTTATTGGAGCGATGAGGAACAGGTGGGGCTTGAAAAGGCCCACCTGTTCAAGATGGGGAATGACAGAAAAAGTTTGAGAACTACTGCTGTAAGTGATGAAAATGGGGGATGTTGGCTTATCTGGCACCCGCAGCTGACAGCCAAAGTGCGAGTGAGCGTGGGGGCGAGCGAGGGAGAGGGTGCACCGGTACGCGCTGTTGTTATTAGCATCTGGTGCTAGCTGCTCTAACAGATATTAGAAGAAGATGTTTCTACAATGATGTGGAGGGAGAGTCCTCTCCAGTCAGACTGAGAGGCTCAGTGAGGTAAAGGACTCTTGAGTGTTTAGATAGTTCACTTTAGTCTAAGTTATCTCAGTGGGTCTCAAACGTTTTGATCACAATTTACATAAACACATATTTCCAAGGCACTCCTTTATAATTATTGGGATAAAACAGGTTTGAAATCATTCCAATGTATACGATAGGACAGTAAACCAGACATATGGTTTTAAACTGGAGATAAAAAAATATGCATAAATAAAATAGTAAAATAAGATATGAATGAACAAAAATAAAACATGTTACATGTATTTGTTATTGGCTATGGTAGGTTATTGGTTATGCTCACATACTTATTTAATTATTAAAATGTAAACCGATCTTTTTCATATGGGTGTTTAGAGTTTTACCCCCTAGATCTAGTCTCTAGTCATTCTGCTTAAAGTGCACCAGATTGAAGCATTTTACTTTAAAATGTTCAAACATTTCTTCCCGGTATGCCTGAGAAGGCAGATATGCTTGTTTTTCTCAACAAGAACTGTTTTTAAATGGGGGGGGGGGGGGGAGGGGGGGGGTTTCCTTTTAAAGTTGGACTGTTGTAGCTTCAGTGGTTCTCAGGTTACAGTTACATAGTAGTGAATATAAACAGACTGATTAATGTGAATATTACTGTAAACTAACCTGTGTAAAAGTTTCTCGAATAAATGTAATTGTTTTGGTGGAAGAAGCATGTATTATTTTTTTACCCTGCCCCTCAAAGAATCGGAATTGAGAACTGTTAAGAACCGGAATCGAAAAGTAGATTTTTGCTGATTATGCGGTAAATTCTGCGATCGCAGAATCGCGTTTTTCTGGAGGGTCTAATTAGAGCACAATGGACTTGTTTCTGTGCTTAATATTTGTTTTAATGCACATTCAGACTCGACTTAGAGCAATGATGTTTTATCACACTCAGAGCAGGTATCACGTTATACACACTTACTGGGACTAACTCAAAGAGTTTAAACCTAATAATAATCACTGTCTTCAGTCTCAGGTTCTGAAGAGTCTCCAGGGTTGTCCTCAGTATCTGGTTGAAAATGTCTCTCTGGATCTGAGTTCCTGGCTGGTTCTGGTCCTCCACAGTCCTCACCATCAGCTTATGTTTCCATGTGTTCAGCTGAGCTGCTGGCTGGAGGCTCTGCCTCTCTGTTCTCCTCAGTTTGAGTTTGATGAAGCTGTGAGGACTGACGACCAATACACTTATGGATTTTGACCAGATATCTCGGGGTGAATCTTTTGTCACAAACACTGCAGCTGAATGGTTTCTCTCCTGTGTGGATTCTCATGTGTTCCTTTAAATCTGCTCTCTGTGCAAAAGATGTCTCACAGACTGAGCAACTGAATGGTTTCTCTCCTGTGTGGATTCTCATGTGTTTCTTTACATTTCCTCTGTGTGCAAAATATTTCTTACAAATTGAGCAGCTGAATGGTTTCTCTCCTGTGTGGACTCTCATGTGTTTCTTTAAATCTCCTCTATCTGCAAAATATTTCTTACAAATTGAGCAGCTGAATGGTTTCTCTCCTGTGTGGATTCTCATGTGTTTCTTTAAATCTCCTCTCCGTGCAAAATATTTCTTACACACTGGGCAGATAAATGGTTTCTCTTGTGTGTGGATTCTCATGTGTACTTTTAGATTTGACTTGCTGCGAATTTCTTTCCCACACAAAGAGCAGCCAAATGTTTTCTCTCCTGTGTGGGTTCTCATGTGCCGATTTAAATTTCCTCTGTGTGTAAATGTTTTCTCACACAAAGAGCAGCCAAATGTATTCTCTCCTGCACTACGTCTTGAATCACTGACAGGGTTTTGTTTATTTTTCTGAGAGTTTGAACCTGGTTCTCTGGTCTCCTTCAAATCAGCACTGTCTTCAGTGTCAGGTTCAGAAGAGTCTCCAGGGTTGTCCTCAGTCTCTGGTTGTAAATGTCTCTCTGGATCTGAGTTCCTGGCTGGTTCTGGTCCTCCACAGTCCTCTCCATCAGCTTCTGTTTCCAGGTGTTCAGTTTGTCTTTGATTAAGCTGAGAGGACTGAGGTTTCTCTTCATCATCTTCACTCTTCACAGGGACAGGAGTGAATGTGGACTTGGTGATATCAGCCTCCTCCAGCCCTTGAAGCTGCTCTCCCTCATGACTGCTCCAGAGTTCCTCCTGTTCCTCTTTAATATGTGGGGGGGGCTCTGGGTCCTCCTGGTCCAGACTGGAGGTCCACTCCTGCTGCTCAGGGGGAACCTCTTCTTTAACCACCACCAGCTGCTGGACGTCTGCAGGAAACAGGAAACACATATTCAAAGAAACTGTAGAGTATTAGAATTTAAAATCTAACCACGATTAACACTTCTTTAACTTTGCAGCCCTTATCCATTCTTTATTTTAAATGCTTTTCCAGATCGGTCGGCCGTTCACGGAGTGTGAGGCCGTAGCCTTATAGTTTGTGACCTGTCTCCAGAGTCATTAGCTGAGAACTGGTGTTGGAGTTTCTCAGAGTAGTCGTTTAGCATCTCTCACCGCCTCGCTAAACCTGTACTTGGACTCATACAGGTGCATCTCAATAAATTAAATAACATGGAAAAGTGAGTTTATATCAGTAATTCAATTTATAAAGTTTAAATGTATACATCACATTAGGGATGCTCCGATCGCCAATTTCGGGCCGATCCGATCGAGTGGGGCCTAAATGGAAGATTTAAACATCACTTTAAATCTTCCATTTAAAGTGATGTTTAAAACTCAGTTAATGGGGCTCAGTCACTGGAGCTTCCACAAACAACTTAATTATTACATTCAAATGATGTACATTATTCAAGTTTACATTCACTTTGGATAATAACACGGGAGAAATGAGCGAAAGCGCTCTCTTTTCCTCTCTCCTCCTCCCCCAACAGCCTGTCAGTATCTCATGCAGCTCACTGATCCAGTAATGAGTGACCCGACAGTGAATAATACATATATGTATAATGCCTAGTTTAGCTTGTTCCAGAGGTAGATAAAATAGCTAAGTGTGTTAGGTCTAACTCTTGTGTGTTTCGCTGCGCTTACCGGTCCGGCGGGCGGAGCTGCAGGATTTCTGCTTCACACACGTTGCATACCGCTATTTTACTGGCTTTTTCGGACACCTTAAAATAATGCCAGACCGGTGAAGCCATTTTGGCGAGCTTGTTTTGCCGCACACAGAGAAAAGTGTCATGTATTTTACGTCTTGCGATCGGCTCTCGCGATCGGCATGTTTAGAGAGCACCGATCGATCGGTAGAGAGTGAGTATCGACCGATCTCGATCGGTGACCGATCGGAGCATCCCTACTAGGGATCGACCGATATGGCTTTTTCAGGGCCGATACCGATAATTTGTAATCAAGGAGACCGATAACCGATATTTGGAACAGATATACATTTGCAGTAAAATCAGAAAATCTTGGTGTTAAAATGTAGAATAACACAAACTCCAACACAACTCAACACAACTTCTTTGAAATGCATTTAAGCATATATTATGTGTAATGAACTTTTAAACATCTTACAACTGGTTTCATCTCTGTGCCCTTTTCTTTAGTGCAGTCATCTGCAATGAGTTAGAGAGAGAGACAAGAAGTGGGGCTGCAGGCTGACATGCTTAACTAACAATAATGCTTAATTTATTATATCAGTCTATCTAGCATAAAATCCCAATAAGCTGCTAGCAACTGCAAAACACTAGGTGCTAGCTAATGTTTTGCAAATTATTAAAAGTGAGGCTATTACAGTAGACCTAACGTTAGTCTAATAGCCTCACTTCTAATATTTTGCTAAACATTTGCTAGATACATGTTGGCTAGCTAATGAGCTTCACATATCAACCTGAAAAACTGCGAGGCTCCACTCGCAGCCCCTCCCCCCCCTCCGCACCACAGTTACTCCGCTGCGAGACGCTGCACGCACCCCTAACTCTGACTGACTTCCCGCGTCCCTGTGTAACTGGTGCGGAAGTTTATGAAGAGAATTATGCAGAAGATGTGATGCAGCATATTTTTGGTATATTCATTTTAATCTCACCAATATATAAGAGGTGTATTGCATCATGTTATCCCTAAATATATGTGTGGGTATATACATTCCTTTGTATTAATAGTTGAAGGAACAAAATACATTTTTCCTCTTAAATATAGAGGTTTTTTATAGATTCCTGAAACAATGTTCCCTTTTTCTTTAAAGTAGATTAGCGCAATAGTCTTTTTCTTTCACTTGTACCCTTTTCATCAAAAGGGTGGTTTAGGCTATTTTTGAGGGGTAAAATGCAGAATTACTTGTGAGTTCTGTTTTGAGTGAAAAGATTACCCTTTTGAGTGTTTTTCTTGGTTAACCATTAGATATAGTGGCTAAATTTGTTCTAAGTTAATTATGCGCATCCTGCAGGCCTTGAGAATTTAGTCACACAGTTAAGAGAGACAATGGTCCTTTTAGACTAAGGGTGAGCTTACTTCGGGTGAATAAAAGTTCAGAGATGATTGGGGGGGGTATGAAGACAGTTAGGCTTGTTGGTGAGCTAGTTCTGAGGATGTCATGGGATAGTGACTGTTTTATTCCTAACAAGTATGGCTTTCATAAAGAAACACATGACTTGGGTGATAAGATGTGTTTTGTTGTAAAATGGGCCCGTTTGGTTTTCTGCTGGCCAGCGCTGGGTCATTGTGACAAAGCATATTTTGCGTCTGCCAATGAGAGGACCTGAAAAGATGACCAGCTGACCTCACCCCTTCCTTCTGTCTTCTGGTATATATTCTGTTGATTCCTGAGTTCGGCCTCTCTTCACATGCTGTCAGGACCGGAAGGATCTCCGCAGCACGCGAACCAGGGCAGAAGTGGCCGGCTACTTCTTAAAACATTACAATATGATTTTAGTATATTGTATTATATTGTGTTGTAATGTATTTTAGTGCATTGCATTATTACCTTTGATAATTAAAACAGATTGTTTAAACTGGTATCTGGGTGTTCTCTGTCTGATTTCCTTCCTGTTATGATTTTAAGCAGGACTCGTCAAAACGACACGCGGAGCCGAGTGGGGTTGTAAAAACCTCAAAACTCCAACACTGGGAAACTGATAGAATTGGATCATAAGATCGTGGTGTTTTTGCAACTTCAGCATATAGGATAGGGATGTGTATTGAACTTCGGTTTAACACATGTATGGCTCTGCCGCTCAGCGCTGCTGCTTGCTTCAGTCTGCGTTCTTTCGCACCTGCCTGTAATCTGAGAAGGTCCCGCCTCTCTGGCTCCCACCCGGAAAATCTTCAGTAATAGCCTATCAGATAGCGCTGTGGGCGGGACATTGCTCTGTACACAGAGTGGTGACTGCAGCCAGAGAAACGGCCGCATCAGAGCCAAAGTTTTATCGGCAATTTGATAAAAAAAAGGCCAATACCGATAATCGGTCAAATGTGGAATATCGGCCCCGATAATCGGCAAAGCCAAAATCCAGCATCTCAGAACATTTTAATAATACATAAGACCAATACAAAAACTGATTTTTTATTAATATAGAAATCCTGTCCTTCTGAAAATCATGTTAATGTGTATGCATTCAGTACTTGGTTGGACCTCCTTTAGCGTGAATAACTGCATTAATGCGGCACAAATCTCTCTATTTCAGCGTGATAAGCCGATGAACTGCTGCCTTTGTGCATTAACCTGTTTTAACCCTGAATCTGTTTTTCAGGTCTCAGGCTCGAAAATGACATTCCCAGAACAAATGACTATATCTTCCCTTTTAAAAAGGGGTAAATTAATAATCATTTTTCTCAAAGCAATGATAAACCTGTGAGTTGGATGTAGAAAAGTCACAATCAATATAGATTTTGTTTATTTTAAAGTAAATTCAGATTGAACATAGTAAAAAAATGTAAATTATGTGTCCGTCCAAAAAAACAGTACTTATCGTGAAAACCACCCTTGGATGATGGGATAGTAGACTAAAAGCTTTAGGAAACCAAACTATAACATATAATAAGTACCCTGTATCAAGATTGATGCAAAACAAGTGAAATGTGACCTTTTTAGAGAGATTTAGAAAAGAAAACCCACTTCTGGGTCATTTGGGTGCATTTTCCATATCTCTGGCCCACCTCATTCGATTTTGATGATTGAGATCTCTTCTTAACCGTTAGAGCCAATAGAATTGAGGGGAAGTTCCTCAAATCCATCTAAACATTACCCATTGGTGAATGAGTGATGCGTAGCCAGAATGCCCCGGAACCGGAAGCTGTGATACACTTTGGTTGCTATCATTAGCAGCTAATATGAAATCTCAGTTTTTGACATAAATGGAATGATGGATTATCAGTAATCATTTAAAAGTGACACAGACACATTGGATTAACCTTCAGCAGCGTTTTTATTGTTTTAATGCCATTGAACACGACTTTTGATCAGAACAACAGCTAAGGTAAGACGATGTCCCGTGAATGCTCCGTAATGTTACGTGGTGTGATGTCTGGTTTTGCTTCCCATGTCGCGAGTTCTATCTCAGTGATGATACTTATACGTCTGGAATCTGTGGAATCTCAGCTTGCTAATCGATATCTTGTTTGTACAGATCCGATAAGTAATAAGGGTATTTATACCTAGAGTTATGTGCTAAGTGTGTTGGCATTTTTTCGCTCAGGGCACATTTAGATGCTTCTTGTGAGACTTGTGTTTTGTTTCGGTAAAAATGGTTCGTATCGTCAGTTAGCTGAGTTTCTTCCCGTTAAGTGGGTATAACACAATCATAGGTTTTTAAATGTTAAGACGCTCTGAGACACAGTTTCGTGAAAAAAACAAAACAGATAGCCCCCGCTAAACAGGTTAAGCCAATGGTTCTCAAACTTTTTCTGTCAGGCCCCCCCTTTGGAGTTAAGAAAAAGTCGGGCCCCCCCAACACAAATGGTCAGGCTCAGTGGTGGCGACAGAGATTTATTTTGAGGGTGCTGTGGGGTAGCTTGACGTTTCATAGAGGGTGCTCAAACATTTAGGGTTTCCCATTAATGTACTGGGCGCTACAGAGGAATGTTCTACTGCAACAATCCCCACGCATATACACAGTGTGACAGTTACAATGAAGGCTCGATAATCAGCTCACGGCATAAGCAGGGGTAAAGTGCTATTTTATAGGTGGTGTGTGGACCTCACATAGCGGGGTCCAGGGGCAAGCTCCCCCGGGAATATTTTTAAATATTGAAGTTAAAAGCATCAATCTGGTGCACTTTGAGAGCATCTCTCAACACCCATATGAAACAGAACTGTGAACAGATTTACTTTTTCTTTATGGATATTTTACTAATCACTCCCCTTTTAAACTTTATTCTTGTTTTACTGTCATATGGTATTTCATACCTGTTTTTCATGTATTCTCTTATTTTTGTATAACTATAATGATCATATAAACGTGTGCCTCGGAAATAATTGTTTACATTAATGGTGACCAAAACGTGTGAGACCCACTGAGATAACTTAGACTAAAGTGAACTATCTAAACACTTAGACAGTCCTTTAGTTCACTGAGTCTCTCAGTCTGACAGGAGAGGACTCTCCTCCACTTTGTTGTTGAAAAAACTCCTTATATCCGTTAGCTTCTGGTGCTAGCGAGCTACGCTAACAACAACGATCTCCGGTACCAGTGCGCTCTCTCTCGCTCGCTCACGCACACAAAATGGCTCGTTCCACACACACAGAGCCGAGCTTTAATGAAACACAGACGTGATAGTACTGCATCATATTATTTTCGAATCAATAATCTTTCAAATGATGATTTTTTTTAAATAACCATTTTTCCTCCTGGTCTCTCGCGCCCCCCCCCCCCTGTCATCCCTCTGCGCCCCCCACTTTGAGAACCGCTGGGTTAATCCAATGTGTCTGTGTAACTTTGAAATGATTTCTGATCATCCATAAGCAATAAACCTACTTTTAAAAATAAAATCCATTATTATTTTCAGATGTCAGAGCGTGAGAAAGGACACACACACACACACACACACACACACAAAAAAGGGGAAGTAATTGGGCAGTTCAATGTGTGTAGAGGTGTGTGTGTTTGTGTTGGGCGGACTGGCCATCTGTAGAATCACAGAACGGGCGGTCGTCAAGGGCCAGCACCTCCCTTAATTTTTTACGTTTTTAAACGGCATCATTGAAGTTGACAGAGGTTTACCGTTTCCCCATGTTGACAGTGCACTAGCACCCCCCCCCCCCCCTCAAATAATATATGCACTGTCATTTCCCCAAGTAAACATAACAGTCTGCAATGAGATGGTTGTTTCCTCCTGTGTGCTCCACTTCCTCCTTGGCGCAGCGGTAACTTTCTCCAAAAACTTTTTTTTTTAAAGTCGGGATAACGGGCTAGTTTCTCGTTAGTCAGGCAACACTAACCAGGCTTCGTGTGATTCTGTTTATTTGTGCCTTACTTTGACCATCCGCTCGCTGTTATTGATCATTGTGGAGAGAGGCAGACGTGTTGTTTTGTATTATAGCAGCTATCGAATGGAATCAATACATGGGCTGCACAGGTTGTCGTGTCCGACTATCACAAGTAAAATGTGCCTGTAGAAAACGGTTTATGCCACAATAGGATAGCAATAGCAAGTAGTCAGTTTAGCTTCGGTTGCTATGCTAATATCACCCATTTTATACCAGAGAAACTTTCATAACAGCGTTGTGATACCAAACAGCGTCAATTCAGACTGACACACATTCACTTAGGCTAAGGGGAACTGGGGATATGTATCAGCTGCTTGTGTGAGTCGGACAGTGAATACTTTAGAGCGGCCGCTGCAGTGTGAGCTAACCGGGAGCTAACGGAGGAGAATAAACTCCCGTGGAAGAGCAGCCAACACTGCAGTGGTCGGTAAATGCCACAGAAACACAATAATAAACAATGAACCACGGCACTCTGGAGCAAAGTATACGGTTGGAGAAGTCGTTATTCAATTTATTCTGGCTTCGTGTGATTAAAAGCAACACGATCATCGACCCGACGCAGTTGTTGTTGTGAGCGCCGTAATGCCGTTGGGGATCAAATCAGCGATGTAAACGGTGACGTCATGACGCAGCAGCGGCAGAACCAGTCGGGTGCTGGGCGGTGTGAACAGAGCGGGAGCAGAAAAGGGAAACCGGAGCTGAACCAGAAAAGCTCTAGCTCGGAGCTAGAAAGGGAAAAGCGCTGGTGTGAAAGCCGCATCAGTGGTTTGTCTCCCTGTTCCTGCCTGTTGGCGTCAGCTGATAGAGATGTTATGGTTTTATCTTGTTATGCACAATGTTGATTATTCTCTCAGAACCAGCTAAATACATGGGTCTGGGTACAGATCCTCAGAATTGGTTTGGAATCCGTTGTGTTAACTCATGGCTCGTGACACGTCTTGTGAATTCTCCGGCCGAAACTCCAAATAAACCGTCAGTGTTTGCCATCAAAGCTCCTGCTCTCTCCGTGTCTGAGTCCTGTTTCCAATTACTTCAGAAGTTCTCTAAACTGGGTAACAGGGGCACTGCAACATCTTACTCTCAGCATGCACCCTCATACCAAAATGCAGATTTCCCCCATAAAATGTTAAAGTGATGCCAGAAAAACAATATTTATGTTCATCAAGAAACGGTATAATTACTCCAGAAATATGAACATGGTGTCAATTAGAGCGTCAGGCGGCAGAGACAGCAATTAAGAGTCTAACGAGTTAATACAGAGTCTAAAGAGTTAGAGAGAGTGAATAAAGAGGGAACAGACCTGCTCTGTGGATCTGAAGCTAAGGCTGTAAAACAGCGTCCAGTAGTTTCCGGTGTCTCTCGTTCTCCTGTTTTGAACGAGACAGTTCCTCCTCGTACTCTGCTATCGTTCTTTCAAACAGAACAAAGATGTCTTCAGCAGCCGCAGTGAGTCGCTGCTTCACCAACGAGAGCAGCACAACACTCATGTTTACTAAATCACCACTTCCCGTTTCTCTCACTCTGTGTTGCTAGCGTGTTACCAGCTAGCATGCTAAGCTAGCTTCAGAAGAAAGAGCACAAAGTCAGAGGTTCATCCAGACACACAGACGATGGATGGATCAGCTGCTCACACACACTTCCTCAGGAACACCGAGAGAGAACCATGGATGTAGCGCAGTGCTTGAATTGGAATGAAAAAGGTGCCAGTACTCTAAAATCAGCAACTTTTTCAAGTCAATTTTATATATACAGCCCACAAACAAGAATTTGGCTACTATAATGCTGGTGGGTTTGTCTCTTTACTACTGTATATTTTAGAAAGGTTCACTGTACTTAACATTTTTTATGATAGGCAGCGGATATGGCTAAAGCTCAGTAAGGTCAATATTAACTGAAAATATAGCAATCAAAGTCTAGATCTTCTGCTGAAGACACATGAAGCAGAGACCTTTCAGGTGAGAGCCCCTCTGGTGGTGTTCAACATTAATGACAAGGAAACAAAGCTCTGGTCAGAAGCATTTTTTATAAAAAGCTTTAACAAAATTAAGTATTTCTGTACATTTTGAATGCAATCTAACTTTCCAACTCAGAAAACGAAAAACGAAAAAGTGCCAAAAGTCTTCTCACATGGCTGAGCTGCTTTGCAATATACTTCACCACTGAAGAATACAAATATGTATAAAGTAAACTATGATGCAATCTAACTTTCCAACTCAGAAAAATGATAAAGAGCATGAACAAAGAACATGTAAAAACAAATGCAAAATTTGCACAATCTAAAATGAGAAACTGTAACTGCAAGTAACAAAGTCTGAGCCATGGTAAAGAGTTACATTGAACACCAAGCTGATCAGATAACTCCCTGGTTGGTCTGAAGTCCTTCTATCTCCAGGATCTGTACAAATCGGCACATTATGCCAAAAGTCTTCTCACTGGGTGAGCTGCTTTGCAATATACTTCACATTGTTAGAAAAGGCTCCAGAAGGCCTTGGGGACATCAGTATCAGGGGCTGGAGCTGGACAGGCTCTTTCATCAGCACTTCTCCTTCCCTTTGCCAGCCAGGACCTCACATACTGTTCCGGATTGAACTGTCCTAGTGATGGTCCATTACATTTAATGAAAACCAGGCTGGACAGTCGGCTGACAGAGAGAGCATTCCTTTTTGCAGTAAGGATATCGTTCATGCAGCTGAATGCCCGCTCACACTCACTAGTGGAGACAGCGATGGTTCGGACTGCTTTCAGTAGAGGCTCCATGGCAGCAGGTGTACGGGATGCCCTGGTTTCCTTGTATTCGCGAAAGCCCTGAACAGTCTCTCTTCTGTCCACTTTCAGCACTTCGCACAAACGTAGCACCTCTACGTCCCCATACTGTACGTCTAACTCCTCTTCAGGCCAACTTCCAGGATGGATAACTTTCATGTCCTGGATTAGCTGATTGTCCCGGGCCTCCCGGCCATGTAATGGGATTTCTCTTGTGCTGACATGAGAGGAGGTTGTGGAAGTCATTCTGTGTCTCAGATTCTCTACCATACTGCGGAAAAACTGACCTGCATGAATCTGTACAAGCCTGCCATTCTCACGCAGGGCAACACCCTTGAAGGACTTCTCAGCTAGAGCTGTATGAACTGTAGTCATGTGTGGGCCAGGCATGGTGACCATGGATTCAAAAACTCGTATTTCTCGAGTTAAGAGCCTATCTGCTGTAGGCAGTGTCATCTCTCTTTTTTGGAGTCGCCGAGAGAGGTTGCTGAGCTCTGTGAGCGCATCGTACATCAGTCCCAGATTGCTGACAAACGTTGCAGATGTGAGCACATCATCCAGGCCCTTGTACTTTGCTCTGTCTCTGGAATCCCTGCTCGTGTCGTTTGCAGCATTTGTGAAGTGATCATGAAGCACTCGGTAGTTTTCCCAGACTGCTCTGACGCTCCTTTCACTTGAAGCCACCCAGCGGATGGACAAAACACGCCCTATCACCAGGAGACGCTGTCCGACTGCTTGCGCACACTGCGCTAACTGCCTCTGATTTTTGGGGGAGGCATGGAACAAGGAATAGAGTTTGTCAAAAAAGATCTGGAAATGATTGAGCCCTGAGACCTCCTTGACCACATCCCCAACTGCCAGCTCTAGACGATGATTGGAGCAGTGCCACACAAACAGGCTTGGGAATTTACTACACAACTGGGTAGCAACGCCTGTTCTCTTCCCTAGCATGACTGAAGCCCCATCACATGCAAAAGAAACGAAACACTGACCTAAAAAGTCCTCGTTAAAATCTCTTCCAAGACACTCCATTAACGCCTTTGTGATGCCGTTGTTCCATCCAACTCGATCAGCTCCCAAAAAAACGTTTCGGGCTCAGCATCAGCTAATGCTGAGCGTAGACACACAACAAGCACCGTTTTACCACTAATAGTGGTAGATTCATCGACCAAAACACAGAGTTTTCTTTGGTTTTCTGTAATGTCTTTTGCCATTTTTTTCTTCAGCTCATGAGCTATGTGGTCGATGATTTCGCCACAGGTTTTATTGGAGTGCAAAACCCTGCCCACGTTCAGCCCATTCAGTTTCTGTACATTCAAATCAATTGGCATGTCTGTGAATGGCCGGCTATGTTTGCCAATTTTATATGCCGTTCGAAAAACTCTGATAGTGGTGTCTAATTCAGATGTATGCATAGACTGCACTTGATGTTGAATAGTTTCATGTGAAGCAGATGTAAGGATGTCAGCAGCTTTTACATGGGCTTGTGATTCTTTATGTTCTTTGATTTTTTTTCTCAGGCTAGCTTGTTGTTTGCCCTTGTCAACACCGAAATGAGACACTGCACACTCACCCCATTCAGTTGACAGTTTCAGTCCTTGTCCAGTGTGTATTCCCAAAGATTTGACATCTCTGCATATCCGACATCCTAGCTTCTTATCTTTAAGAAGGAGCCATGCATTGGTCTTGCAAAAATATTGCACCTGGTCCGTTGTCCAGCAGTCAGGTGCATCGCTTTGCCCGGTGTTGGTGGTGGCAGTTGAGCCAGCAGCAGCTAACGTTAGAGGCTCTGGAGGAGGCGGCGGAGCTAGTGCTAATGCTAATGCACTAGAACTTGGAGCAGGAAGATCAACCAAAGAAAGCTCCCCATCAGACACAATTTCCAACACAGGCACAGCATTCTCTGTATTTGAAGTTTCTTCCGGCGACAACCGCTGTCTTTTTGCACTTTTATTAATCCACGCTAACATTTTAGAAATGCTAATTTGTGACGTGACTTGCTTTCCTTCTCTCGGGGGCGTGCCTGCTCTGTTCTATCACTCTACATAGCCACCCACTGGGTGGGAGTTGCACTGCATAAACACAACACACGTGCATCTAGGTATGTAAATTGTAAAGCATTAAAACATGGTTTTACTAACAGTTTTCAGTATGTTGTTACTTCGGCATTATTATTATTATTATTATTATTTTGAAACGTGTATTACTATTAAATCACGGTCAAATAGGTTAATTTTGACATAGTCGTTTCCACCACAGTATTTACATGGAGAAGATAAGCCCCGCCCCCTCTCCAGCACGTTCTGTTTGAATGACAGGAGTAAACAGCTGACAGCCGCTGTGAAACTCCAGCGGTTAGAGCGATGAGAATGTCCGTTCGGCACCTCATGACGCATCTACTGAGTACCGGGCGGCTGTATATATATATATGGATGTATAATAAGAACGGCGGGAGAGTGTTGAGTACTGGCACGGTGCATGAGTACCGGAGTACCGCCAGCATGCCGGTACTGAGCAAGAAGTGCCGGTACTCCATGGGTCAGAACCAGAAGTGCCGGTACTGCGTACCGGTGAGTACCGGCCCAATTCCAGCACTGTAGCGAGAGAACCGAGAGAACCCACGAGACGCGATCTGGTTCCATTAGAAAGAGCGAGACCATCACTTCCGGTGCATCACTTCTTCTTCTTCTCTCGATTTAAAGGCTGATTGCAAACAACTTTAAGGTGCATACCCCCACCTACTGTACAGAGTGTGTATCACCATTATCACCCTGTCACCACTTGTGGAATTATACCAGCGGAGGCTGTGGCGCAGTGGATTATTAGAGCGTTGGTGTTCGGATCAGGGGAGCACAGGTTCAAATCCCTGTCCCTGAGACACTTCACCCCAAATTGCTCCTGTGGGGATTGCCCGCAGTATTGAGTATGTAAGTCACTTTGGATAAAAGCGTCTAACAAGTAACATGTAATGTAATGTATAATACCACTGTATTTACGTTGTTTTAAATTCTTCCAATCAATCCTGTTTCACTCAAATACTTAAGAATAGCCTTCCTGGTAGCTCTTACCCCCTCACCGTCTGTCCCCAGTGTCCCCATCAGGCTCCACTCTCTATCCTGCCTCTCTGACCCTGTCTCTTAGTTTTTCCCTCTCTGTTTTGTACATGTTGCAGTGTAATATGATGTGTTCCACATTTTCTTTCACTCCACGGAGGAGATGTCGGAGAGAACGCGCTCCGAGGTGTGGTTAAACTTTACCCGTCTCGATGCTCGTGGACTAAAGTGCAATAAGAGTTTAGCATGTAAGGGCAGTAACACGAGCAATTTGTCTAAACATCTTGCAAAAGTGCACCACATTCAGACGGAGAAATGCACCGTTTTCGACTGTCTTCCTAGTAGCTCTGTAGCCCCATCCACGAGAAACTTTTCCACGTCAGGTATGCTAGCAGAAACACAAACATGGGTTAATGATTAGAGGTAACAGAGTCGTTTATTTTGTTAAAGTTTCAGCTATTCTGTGTAAGAGTTGGTGAGGAGCTGATAATTTATTCCGGCAAATTACTCAGACCTACTAATTGACCTAACTGAAGTTATTGAGTCTATGTAAGTTTACTGCTTGGCTCAGATCCACCAACGTCAGCAAGATCTCACCTCTATTAACTCCCTGAAGAACCAGGTTCAATTAACTGCTGTTTCAATTCAGACGACCCTCTTAATCGGTTTAAGCGATCTCGAAGGATTTTGATATCAGTAAATGAGGTGTGGCCCTACCTAGGTGTGAGTGTGGCAGTGTGCAATCTTACATTTGAAGCAGGAGAGGAGAGTGCAGATGTCTTTTAAGTTGTCCCAATCCAAAAGGTGGGATCAGTTTATTTGAAGAAAAATAGGACCAAACTAATACAGGGTTTTTACCTTCTCTCGTTATAACATTATAATCATACTAAACATATCATACTGGGGTTATTTTCTAATCTAAAACCTTAATTCATAGTTCACCCATTAAAGTCTTCCGACAAAATCCAAAAATAATTTCCTCGTGGTGGAGAAGGTTCTCTAATTAGTTCTAAAATCCCGACACATTTAAGAATAGTAGGTTTAAAAATCCCAACACATTTAAGAATGGTAGGTTTAAAAATCCCAACACATTTAAGAATGGTAGGTTTAAAAATCCCAACACATTTAAGAATGGTTGGTTAAAAAATCCCGTTAAAAACGTTCATCTAAACCATTCCCTCAACATTCAATACACAGAGATTTAAGCAATAGTTACCAAGTTAGAGAGAACCTTACCGAGAGCTAAAACCCAGCTCTGAGGGCCAGAGCTTACCGGGAGAGAGTATACCAGGGGATATAAAAACCTAAAGACACCTCCATACCCATATTTGTGGAAACTGGGCATGGCCTCTGATGTACAGGACTGGACATGACCAGACATATTCTATGGCTCTGGCATAAGACACACCTTCCCATGTTTGTGTAAAAAGGACATGACCTCTGCAGGACTTGCAAAATATTATTCTCGGCTATGACATAACCTCCTTTTTGGGGCCTCAATGTATTTCTCCCCCTCCCTGTGTACTGCTGTGAGAGGAGAGGGAAGAAACTGCCTTCCCTTATCAGTGACACCCATAAACCATTATAGGCCTTACACTCAACTTAACAAACCACTTTGTTTTGTTTATACTGTAAATATAGTAAATCATAAAATATGAAGCATTTTCATTGTGGGTTATACAAGAATATAATTGATTATATTTGATTATAACTAACTTTCGTTTTAATTATTCAACCTAATATGAAGATCTCAACACCCTCTTTTTAAAACGCAAAGTTATCTAAACAGCAACAGATACAATTGTAAACATACATACATATTCAAAAACCATCAAAAATCATTTTCATTATGGGTTTATACAAGAATATGATTGATCATATTTGATTTATAATTAACTTTCATTTTAAGTATTCACTTCATATGGAGATCTCAACATCTGTTTACAGTTCTGTCATCAGATTATTTAATACGATTTGTTAAAACGTTGTTGTTTCTTTTGATGTGAAATGTTATGTATTTAATTTAAATAAAAACCAATGTTAGTTTTGTTCACAACTTGTTTAGTTAGTTTACCTTATTTTTTTCTCCAAAAGAACTGATAAAAGTACCGTTAAAAGACCGGACCGATAAGCGGTATCGATAAAAGTAGTAGTACCGTTAAAACCTTAACGATACCCATCCCTACATGTGCGTGGGGTAGGGTTGCAAAATTCCGGGAATTTTCAAAGATGGAAAACTTTCCATGGGAATTAACAGGAATTTATGGGAATTTTCAAAATTGAAGGTTGGCTCTTCATAGGGAACTTCAATATAGTTGGGGAAAGTATATTTTAGCATAATCTTGACTAAAACAAACATATCCGCCGCATTCGACACAGTCTCCCACACTATCCTACTTAACCGCCTATCCATCTACCTTGGCCTCTCTGGTACAGCCCTCTCCTGGTTCCATTCCTACCTCTCCAACAGGCAACAGTTTGTGACCATCGGAAAATACAGCTCTGCCCCAGCCCCTGTCAACCAAGGTGTGCCGCAAGGTTCGGTGCTCGGCCCCCTTCTATTCAACATCTACATGCTCCCCTTCGGTGAAATCATCCGCCGACATGGTCTCAACTTCCACTCCTATGCCAACGACACCCAACTCTACATCAGTACCAATCCATCATCCCAGCTACCCCCACTGTCACTTGTCAACTGCCTCTGCAACATCCAAGCCTGGATGTCAAAAACAAAATCTACTTAAACTCAACAATAACAAAACAGAGTTCATGGTTGTGGCCCCAAAAACACTGCTCCGGAAGGTTGGAGATCTGTTCCTCACCATCGATGGCGGCTCCATCCACCCTTCCCCTGAGGTTTGCATTCTGGGCGTCACTCTGGACTCTAGCCTCACCTTCAACTCCCACATCAGGTCTACTGTCAAAACCACTTTCTTTCACCTACGAAACATCTCCAGACTCCGGCCCTCTCTCCCCGACCCCGTTGCAGAAACATTCATTCATACCTTCATCTCCTCTCGTCTGGACTACTGCAATGGAGTTCTGTTCGGGGTCACCAGCAAAGCCCTGGACAGGCTCCAGTACGTCCAGAACTCTGCAGCCAGGCTCCTCACCCACACTAAGCCCTGGCAACACATCACCCCTACCCTCATCCACCTTCACTGGCTCCCGGTCAAGTCACGCATCCAGTACAAACTCCTCCTGCTAACTTACAAATATCTCCACTCCCTAGCCCCTCCATACATCTCTGACCTCCTTCAGCCCTACACCCCCTCTCGTCACCTGCGGTCCTCTGACAAAGGGCTGCTCTCCATCCAGCGCTCCAAGCTGAAAACATTTGGCAACAGAGCCTTCAGTGTCGCAGCCCCCACCCTCTGGAATTCTCTCCCCTCTGCAATCAGGAATGCAGACACTCTGGACACCTTCAAAACACACCTCAAACACCATCTGTTCACTCAGGCCTTTGGCCTCAACTAATATACAGTACTCAGCAACCTGTTCCTGTTTTGTTTTCATCAGCCTATGTATCTGTATGATTATTATTACTTTGTGTTGTGTTAGTTCCCATTGTAAAGCGTCCTTGGGTTTCGTGAAAGGAGCTATATAAATTGAAATTATTATTATTATTATTATATGCCATTTAAGTACACTTGAATATCCATGCCATAGCACACTGCTTACTGCATGGCTATTGAGACCACACAAAGGTTCGCAACAGGCTCACACATGTGAGAGTGGAAAAACTGGTTGGCATTCGGGCAAACCTAAGGCTCTTTGAGCCGGACACAGAGCCATCCTCAACAAGGCTGGACAGTGACACTGAAGAGGAAGACTCAGAGTTGGATGTTGATGAGGCCCAGGAAGAGCCCATTGACTGAAAGGGTTTAGCAAAAATGCAGAGGATTGCTTGAAGGAAGATTTAACATTTTGAATGGGACTTTGTGGGGATTTTTGGATGGGGGGTGCATTTTTGTTCATTATGATTGAGTATGTAAGTCGCTTTGGATAAAAGCGTCTAAAAAGTAACATTACATTACATTACATGTCATTTGTTAGACGCTTTTATCCAAAGCGACTTTTCAGTACTTAAGTATTGTGGACAATCCCCACAGGAGCAATTCGCGGTGAAGTGTCTCAGGGACACAACGACCTGCAGTGGGACTCGAACTTGCTACCCCCGATTTCAAGTCGAGCACACTACCCACTGAGCCACAGCCTCCCTGTGGCTTGTAAACAAGTAATGTAATGTAATACCACTGTATTTACGTTTGTCATGGCTTGGCTCTCAGCCACAACAAACGCGCGACAGAAAACGAGGGTGTGAATAGAAAAAGAGAATGTATTCACTGCTGCTGAAGGACACAAACAGGCGAAACAAACGACGAAACAAGAGGTCAGCTGGTCGTGGCTGCTCTTCGCGTTGTGTCCTCCTGCCAGAGAGAGATTGCAGGTCTCACTCAGGCCCTTTAACCCTCTGGTACCGGCCGCCAGGTGTCTTCAATCCCAGCTGATAGACCAAAGGGAAAACCTTAAAGGAACATACACACACCAGAGATAACAAGGCAGGGGTCGTCACACGTTGTTTTAAATATTTACATATTTCCATACCCTTCTTCTTAATTATTGCTTTTCCTTCTCCTTTTCCAAGTGAAACTGGTATTGCTATTTCCTTCTGTAATGCATATTTTGCTAACTTATCAGCATGCTCATTCCCGTTTCAAGTTAAAATTGAATAATAACTACGCTCTGTTTTTTTTATCGGAACAAGGTTTCATGATATCCTCCACAACAGCTTTATAAACACCACAACACAGATTTTGACCATTTAAGCCAAGTCTGAAGGTCTCTAAAAAAACAAGTGTATCATTTGGTGTTCGGGTCTGGGGAGACCCAGCAGAATTGTTTTGGGTGACTCAGGGTCAAATTTGGCCCAATCAAGATTCATCTTTGACTTTAGACACGACCCCCCCCCCCCCTTCATCCACTGTAACAATAAGAATATGGACACTAACACTTGAACCTGAACACACACATGCACGTGTGCAATATGTGGTGTAATGTGTTTTGGGCCATAAAATACAATTACAACAGGATTGTACGGTTATGAATGCATTATAAGTTAGTTATGATGTAGTTAAAACACTATTGAATGATAGTCATATTTTTTGAGTGTTTTGGACTGAGATAAATCATGGGTCAAAACTGACCCGCGACCACCATGAACGGTAACAGCTTTTGAACACAACACAAGGGTTAAACAAGGCCCGGCCCCCCCCACTGACACTTTACCTCAGCCACATCATAGACTCTATATGCATTACATTCATGCACACAATGCTCAAATACTGCTTACTGCAAATATTCTTATTTCATATTCTATATTCTATAATTCACTGCACTCTATTTCACTGTAAATTACCGCTTTATTTTATTGCTATTTAACAATATTTTATTATGGTGTCCTTAAAGATTTTCTGTTTGATATTAGATTTCTTGTTTTATATGTAATGTCTGCACCATGACATCAAGTCAAATTCCTCGTATGTGTGAACCCACCTGGTGATAAACCTGTTTCTGATTCTGAAGTCTCAGTAAGCAGTGGTTAAGTTCAATGATTAAATCTTCTCTAACAGTTATTGTCAACTGTATGCTTTCCAAAGCAGATAGTGAGTCTGTGCATATCACCACCCTATCAGGTCTGACCTCTTCAACCCATTGTAGCCCAATAATTGCTGCGAGTATTTCTGCTGTATAAACTGACAAGTTATTTGACACTCGTTTTGAGATTGATATTTTGAATTCTGGGATATACACGCCTATCCCCACGCATTCTTGGGCGACCCCGCTCTGCACCGTGCTATTATAAGATAGATAGATAAAGAGAGAGATAGATAGATAGATGGATAGATAGATATAACGTTGCTATGTTTCTTTTTATTAATAAAATGAAGAAAAACATTCGTGCAAAATCGCAGAGACTAATTCATCAACAATTCTTTATTAAACTCTGATTTTTACAGTAATAATAATAATAATGGGTTTAATTTATAAAGCACTTCATATTTGATTTCAAATCCTGAAGTGGAGGCGTGTGGTGCAGTGGGTTGAGCGTTGGTGTTCGGATCAGGGGGTCACAGGTTCAAACCCCACTGACAAGACACTTCACCCCAAAGTGCTCCTGTGGGGATTGTCCACAGTATTGAGTATGTAAGTCACTTTGGATAAAAGAGTCTAACAAGTAACAAGTAATGTAAACAAAGTAATGAAGTGCTACAAGCAGTACTGATTAACACTGCTTCACATTCAATGAAAAGAGTGTTTGTATCAGACCTTCATAGGTAGAGGCTGTCCAGTAGAGCTGATGTTACTCTAGCTATCCTGAAGGTGGCAGCAGAGGAACACAGGATATATATTTATATAAATAGAAATAAAGCAATGAAGTCATTAAATAAATAAAGTAACAAATAATATGTAATTTCACATGGAAGTTGGTCACCAAGAAGAAAGGACACAGGGAAAATGTCATTTGAGGGGGGGACTCGCCAACTATCTGATATTTAAATATAATAATATTTGTAATCCTCTTTTTATACAACTTTATTTATATTTTGAGAACACGTTTATCCAGCAAAACAAGTGCATGTATTATTTACATGTTGAATGGTTTATTTCTAGTCTTTTCATTTCTCTAATGTTCAATGTCTTGTCTTTTTATGCTGCTGCCACACAAACATTTCCCTAGTTGGGATCGATAAAGTACTTCTTATCTCATCTTATGTTATCTTAATAACACGCAGGCCTGTTCCTCCTTGACTGCTATTCGGTGCTTTTATTAACATGCATTGTAGTTTTAGAGGTGAAGAAAGAGACAGGAGCTTCTGAGATCCACGTGTTTTAGAAATGGACATTTTCAAAAACCTTAAATAGACAGTTTCTGTTGGTGAGGAACAAAGTGAGGGTCAGTGTTTGACTGTTAAACTACAGTGTGTGTGTGTGTGTGTGTCACCTAGCCTGGTTTTAGAAATCTGGATCTCAAGATGAAATTTTTTTCTGAACACAAAGAATAATTAATAAAATGTCAGGATCTATTCGTCTGTCATATCCAGCATACATTACAAACTTCAAAAATGATATGATACTTCATGATGGGTGTGTGTGTGTGTGGAAACAGCGCATTTAGTGTATGTGAGAGAGAGAGAGAGAGAGCGAGAGAGAGAGCGAGAGAGAGAGAGAGAGAGAGCGAGAGAGAGAGAGAGAGAGAGAGAGAGAGAGAGAGAGAGAGAGGTACCGGTGCCAGCAGCAGGGACCGTGTTGTTAGCATCTGGTTAGCTAGCTGCACTAACGGACACAAGGAGCTGTTTGTTCCACAACAAGCTGGAGGAGAGCTCTCCTCTCAGACTGAGAGGCTCAGGTGAGCTAAAGGACTCTGAGTATTTAGATAGTTCACTTTAGTCTAAGTTATCTCAGTGGGTCTCAATTAGTTTGGTCACAAATTATTCAAAAGATTATTTCCGCGGCACACCTTCATATGATCATTATAGTTATAAAACAAATAAGAGAATAAAGGAAAAACAGTTATGAAATACTATATGGCAGTAAAACAAGAATACAGTTTGAAAGGAGAGTGATTTGTAAAATATCCATAAAGAAAAAGTAAATCTGTTTACAGTTGTTTCATCTGGGTGCTGAGAGAGGTATCCATAGATCTCTTCATGTTGCTCTCAAAGTGCACCAGATTGATGCTTTCAACGTCAATATTTTAAAAAATCTTCCCAGGGGAGCATCCCCCTGGACCCCCCTAGAGGAGGTGAGGTCCGCTCCCCACACATAAAAAAATAGCACTTTACCCCTGCCTATATGCCGTGAGCTGATTATCGAGCCTTCATTGTAACAGTCGCGGGTGTACTGTGTGTTTACGTGTGGGGAGTGCTTTTGTGCGTGCTCTATAGTGCCCGTAATAGTGTTCACTGGAGTCCAGCACCCCCACTCAAAATACCTTCCCGCACCTCTGTGCACGGGGTCAGAAATGTATTCTGGGCCTAAACCATTCAATGCTTTATAAACCAGCCGCAGTATTTAGAAATAAATTATTTGACACACAGGAAGCCAGTGTAAAGACTTCAGAACTGGACTGATCCTCTTTCTTAGTGTTAGTGAGGAACCAGTGTAAAGACTTCAGAACTGGACTGATCCACTTTCTTAGTGTTAGTGAGGAACCAGTGTAAAGACTTCAGAACTGGACTGATCCACTTTCTTAGTGTTAGTGAGGAACCAGTGTAAAGACTTCAGAACTGGACTGATCCACTTCTTAGTGTTAGTGAGGAACCAGTGTAAAGACTTCAGAACTGGACTGATCCACTTTCTTAGTGTTAGTGAGGAACCAGTGTAAAGACTTCAGAACTGGACTGATCCACTTTCTTAGTGTTAGTGAGGAACCAGTGTAAAGACTTCAGAACTGGACTGATCCTCTTTCTTAGTGTTAGTGAGGAACCAGTGTAAAGACTTCAGAACTGGACTGATCCACTTTCTTAGTGTTAGTGAGGAACCAGTGTAAAGACTTCAGAACTGGACTGATCCTCTTTCTTAGTGTTAGTGAGGACTCGAGTGTGAGTCTTTTTCAGTCTCATAACTACAGTATGTTTTGTAGTCCAGCTTCAGGTCCAGCAACTCCGACTCAGTCACTGCCGAACACAAATGAACACATAATGAAATATGACCCCCGGTTTGATGATTGCCAGGTCACAGTACAATGGGAGCTATCTACCCTTACCCACAATTTAAAGTAATTCACAAAGACTATCTCCTCTTTACTCTTCTCTCTGTGAGGAGCAGCAAGTTCAGCTTCAGAACAAAGTGAAACACAAACAATGGCATCAAATATTATTAATATGTCGGGTAGTAGCCTAATCTCAGAGTGCACCAGAATGCAGGGCCGTCCCTTCCTACACGCAGATCACGCAGACTGCGTGGGGCCTCACCTCGCTGAGGGGGCCTCATCTTGCGGAGGGGTCCCTCAACTGAGCGCACCGTTATGCGGCGCAATTAGTGTAAGCGCGGCACAGTTTTGCCGCTGCGACACGGAGGGCCTCATCATATGACTTTGCGTGGGGCCACAAATTGGCCCCTGCTGGGGTTGGGTTTTCAGCATGTGTGCCTTTTTATGTTATACAGTTCAGCCTTGATTCCATCATCTCATTAAACTTTTTTTAAAAGCATACTTTAGTTCCGTGAAGGGATATAAGGGATATATGCACTGTACTTCACTTTAATTGATTTTGTCTGCTGAAAAGCAAATAAACAAATGTCGGTTCGCGATTTATTGACAAAGGAAAAAAGTGCGTCCCGAGGCCTGACCAGTTGAGAACCACTGGTTCAGAGTGTTTAACCGGAATAACAGATCTTTCCAATCACCACTGATTTCAGGGTCAGGAGAAGCTAAAGTCATGTTCTTGGCTGGCTCTGGTTGTTTGTCAGTGTCACCATAAGTGTTGGTTACTTTGGTGTCATTAGAGCCAAATGGACTTGTTTCTGTGCTTAATATTTGTTTTAAATGCACATTCAGACTTGACTTAGAGCAATGATATTTTATCACACTCAGAGCAGGTATCGTGTTATACACACACTTACTGGGACTAACTCAAAGAGTTTAAACCTAACAATAATCACTGTCTTCAGAGTCAGGTTCAGAAGAGTCTCCAGGGTTGTCCTCAGTCTCTGGTTGTAAATGTCTCTCTGGATCTGAGTTCCTAGCTGGTTCTGGTCCTCCACAGTCCTCTCCATCAGCTTCTGTTTCCATGTGTTCAGCTGAGCTGCTGGCTGGAGGCTCTGCCTCTCTGTTCTCCTCAGTTTGAGTTTGATGAAGCTGTGAGGACTGACGACCAACACACTTATGGGTTTTGACTAGATTACCCCGGATAAATCTTTTGTCACAAACTCTGCAGCTGAATGGTTTCTCTCCTGTGTGGATTCTCATGTGTTCCTTTAAATGTCCTCTCCGTGCAAAAGATTTCTTACAAATTGAGCAGCTGAATGGTTTCTCTCCTGTGTGGACTCTTGTGTGTTTCTTTAAATCTCCTCTATCTGCAAAAGATTTCTTACAAATTGAGCAGATGAATGGTTTCTCTCCTGTGTGGACTCTCATGTGTTGCTTTAAATTTCCTCTCTGTGCAAAAGATTTCTTACAAACTGAGCAGCCAAATGTTTTCTCTCCTGAGTGGATTCTCATGTGCCGATTTAAATTTCCTCTCTGTTTAAACGTTTTCTCACACAAAGAGCAGCCAAATGTATTCTCTCCTGCACTACGTATTGAATCACTGACAGGGTTTTGTTTAATTTTCTGAGGGTTTGAACCTGGTTCTCTGGTCTCCTTCAAATCAGCTCTGTCTTCAGTGTCAGGTTCAGAAGAGTCTCCAGGGTTGTCCTCAGTCTCTGGTTGTAAATGTCTCTCTGGATCTGAGTTCCTGGCTGGTTCTGGTCCTCGACAGTCCTCTCCATCAGCTTCTGTTTCCAGGTGTTCAGTTTGTCTTTGATGAAGCTGAGAGGACTGACGTTTCTCTTCATCATCTTCACTCTTCACAGGGACAGGAGTGAATGTGGACTTGGCGATATCAGCCTCCTCCAGCCCTTGAAGCTGCTCTCCCTCCTGACTGATCCAGAGTTCCTCCTGTTCCTCTTTAATGTGTGGGGGGGGCTCTGGGTCCTCCTGGTCCAGACTGGAGCTCCACTCCTGCTGCTCAGGGGGAACCTCTTCTTCAACCACCACCAGCTGCTGGACGTCTGCAGGAAACAGGAAACACATATTCAGAGAAACTGTAGAGTATTAGAATTTAAAATCTAACCACGATTAACACTTCTTTAACTTTGCAGCCCTTATCCATTCCTTATTTTAAATGCTTTTCCAGATCGGTCGGCCGTTCACAGAGTGTGAGGCCTTAGCCTTATAGTTTGTGACCTGTCTGCAGAGTCGTTAGCTGAGAACTGGTGTTGGAGTTTCTCAGAGTAGTCGTTTAGCATCTCTCTCCGCCTCGCTAAACCTGTACTTGGACTCATACAGGTGCATCTCAATAAATTAAATATCATGGAAAAGTGAGTTTATATGAGTAATTCAATTTATAAAGTTTAAATGTATATATCACAGATTCATCACACACAAAGTGAATTATTTTCCAGCGTTTATTTGTTTTAATCTTGATGATTAAATGAAAGCCAAAATCCAGCATCTCAGAACATTTTAATAATACATAAGGCCAATACAAAATAAATAACTGCATCAATGCGGCACAAATCTCTCTATTTCAGCGTGATAAGCCGATGAACTGCTGCCTTTGTGCATTAACCTGTTTTAACCCTGAGCCTGTTTTTCAGGTCTCAGGCTCGAAAATGACATTCCCAGAACAAATGACTATATCTTCCCTTTTAAAAAGGGGTAAATTAATAATCCTTTTTCTCAAAGCAATGATAAACCTTGGAGTTGGATGTAGAAAAGTCACAATCAATATAGATTTTGTTCATTTTAAAGTAAATTCAGATTGAACATAGTAAAAAAATGTAAATTATAGTGTCAGTCCAAAAAAAAAAACAGTACTTATCGTGAAAACCACCCTTGGATGATGGGATAGTAGACTAAAAGCTTTAGGAATCCAAACTATAACATAATAAGTACCCTGTATCAAGATTGATGCAAAACAAGTGAAATTTGACCTTTTTAGAGAGATTTAGAAAAGAAAACCCACTTCTGGGTCATTTGGGTGCATTTTCCATATCTCTGGTCCCCCTTGTTCGATTTTGATGATTGAGATCTCTTCTTAACCGTTAGAGCCAATAGAATTGAGGGGAAGTTCCTCAAATCCATCTAAACATTACCCATTGGTGAATGAGTGATGCGTAGCCAGAATGCCCCGGAACCGGAAGCTGTGATACACTCTGGTTGCTATCATTAGCAGCTAATATGAAAACTCCGTTATTGACAAAGTGAATGATGGATTATCAGTAATCATTTCAAAGTGACACAGACACATTGGTTTAACCTTCAGCAGCGTTTTTATCATTTTAATGCCATTGAACACGACTTTTGATCAGAACAACAGCTAAGGTAAGACGATGTCCCGTGAATGCTCCGTAATGTTACGTGGTGTGATGTCGGGTTTTGCTTCCCATGTCGCGAGTTCTATCTCAGTGATGATACTTATACGTCTGGAATCTGTGGAATCTCAGCTTGCTAATCGATATCTTGTTTGTACAGATCCGATAAGTAATAAGGGTATTTATACCTAGAGTTCTGTGCTAAGTGTGTTAGTATTTTTTCGCTCAGGGCTCATTTAGATGCTTCTTGTGAGACTTGTGTTTTGTTTCGGTAAAAATGGTTCATATCGTCAGTTAGCTGAGTTTCTTCCCGTTAAAACAAATGAATAATGACTATATAAAAATATAAGAATAAAACACGGAGGACGGAGATCTCTTTTTCTCCCCCTCTTCTGAGAGCCCAGCAGCTGAGCCCAGCAGCTGATCTCAAAGCATGCTCCCCTCTCCTGCAGGGGGGCGTGGTCAGCTGCAGCTCATTTGCATTAAAGCTACGTCACAGAATCAGCCTTTTCAGGGCTGGAAAAGAGCAAATAGAGCGAAATGAGGCATGGCTAAAATGCAGGATCTGTTTGGTATTTTGAAAAAAAAAAAAAACTATATTTATATAGGTATGGCCCTACAATATATTGTTCAAATATAGCATGATAGGTCCACTTTAATATAAGATATTTGTTTGAGCACTATATGGGCGGCACTCATTATAATCCTGTTCACCTGCGTGAGGTGTGTGTGGAAGAGAGGGTGACACAGGGTCGTTGGACTTTTTGTTGACCGCAAGTTGAAATGATTGCTTTGATTAATATAACAATAGGCACGTTCACACCGGAGTACTTTTCCCGTTTAGTTCCATTAGTACCCCTTATGTCACGTTCACACCAAAAAGAGTACTTAGGGAAATGTTACCCCCATTTTTAGTGCCTGCCGGTGGTACTCTCCTGGGGGAAAAAAGTGCCCCAGTTCTGATTGGCTGGGCGAATTGCAAACCACGCCCCGTAAAACTCTGAAATGTTTTGTAGAGCCGCCATTTTATTATCCTTGAATTAGCATTATTAGCATTAGCCCAGCGCACAAATGCAGAGAGATTAACTTATGGCAACACAAAATAAAACATGGGAGCGGTGGAGATGAGGAGGTGTCGGCATTCTGGCGATTTACTCGGAAAGCTTCAGTAGCCTCCCCCAACTCCATGGACTTCCGGCCCGGGACGTCGGGTGGGAGGATACGCCGTGAAGTTGTTTGCGGCCTGCCAGTAAACCCAAAGCAGAAGAAGAAGAAGTGACATCAGCGGCTTCATTTGCGTAATCTTCCCTCAGGGAAAAGTACTCCGGTGTGAACGCGATCGGCCCTTAGTTCCATAGGGGAACTAAGTGCTGGGAACTAAGTGCTGGGAACTAAGTGCTGGGAACTAAGTACGGCAAAGTACTTGGTGTGAACGCGGCTATTGTGCAGGTCCAAGGAGAATAAGTGGATAATTCCAGTTTTCATTAAACCACATTATTTTGCAACAGAGTTTTTGATCTCAGCAAGTACTTTTTTGTAGCGTGTCACACAATATGCAAAATGCCAACACCATTTCCAAAGAATCTAATATTAGGGATTCCGAACAAATGTATTATTGGGGTAGGTTTTGTTTATCAAAATTGATGAAAAGGGAAGAACTGTTGGGGAAATATTTTCCTAGGCCCATAACTGTGACCCAGTTTATCAGTTTGTACTGACCTCACTGAGCACACGCACCTGTAGCTTGGCTGCTGTGCTCTCAGTGGTTTGTCTTCCGGTTTCTTCTTATTCTCTCAGAACCAGCTAAATACATGGGTCTGGGTAGAGATCCTCAGAATTGGTTTGGAATCCGTTGTGTCAACTCATGGCTCGTGACACGTCTTGTGAATTCTCCGGCCGAAACTCCAAATAAACCGTCAGTGTTTGCCATCAAAGCTCCTGCTTTCCCCGTGTCTCACACCAACGCAACTCCGGTTCAAGCTCCGTGCTAGAGCTTTTCAGGTTCAGAACCAGTTCTTCGGTTTAGCTCTGGCTCTTTTCACACCGCCCAGAGTCCGACTGGTAATGCGTCGTTGCATCATCGTTTGCGTCATGACGTTTGCGTGCCTGTTTCATAAAACCAAACCGCACGGATTAAATCAGTTGCATTCATTTCTTATGGCTCTATTTGCAGCTTTTCCGGAGTCATTTCTGTAGTTTAGTTATATTCTTATAAAAAAAAGTGTACTCGTGTCAATAAAGGTTTTTTTTAAAACACAACTTTTTCCGAGGTCGGTCTTATTTCTTAAGGTGGACTGAACCGAGTGTGGAGTAACTTGTATCTTTCATTTAAATGAACTGTAACCTTCACCCAGGTATGTAACAGCTGTTCTCAAATGAACACGTGAAGTAAAGTTTAATATTTATAGCTTTATAGATTTATAATGAGAGGTGATCAACGTGAATGCTCAGGTTCCACCTTAACACGCAGACACGTTGCTTCACCATGAGCAGAAACCTTTATATATACAGTCTATGGCAGAAACACTGAAACACTGAAACTCTTGTTAAGTTTCTCCATCGTTGTGTACAAACTGGATAAAACGCAGGCTTTTTGTTGTTGTTCAGGAGTTGATCTGTCTCTGCCCCTGCCCCCGCCTCGACGTAAGCGGGACGTATGTGGTGCTTTTGCTCTGGCCGGACAATTTTTTGGTGCTTGAAACGAACCGGATCCGGAGCTAAGAGGCTGCTCCGCTGCGGTGTGAAGAGGAAAACCCGGTGCTTTTCAAGCTCCAGCTCCGAACCGGCCCTGAAACACCGTTGGTGTGAATGAGGTATGAGAGTCCCGTTTCCAATTACTTCAGAAGTTTCCATCACACAGGGTTTTCTCTAAACTGGGTAACAGGGGCGCTGCATCCTCTTACTCTCAGCGTGCACCCTCATACCAAAATGTAGATTTCCCCCATAAAATGTTAAAGTGATGCCAGAAAAACAATATTTATGTTCATCAAAAAACGGTATAATTAGAGCGTCAGGCGGCAGAGACAGCTATTAAGAGTCTAACGAGTTAATACAGAGTCTAACGAGTGAGAGAGAGTGAATAAAGAGGGAACAGACCTGCTCTGTGGATCTGAAGCTGAGGCTGTAAAACAGCGTCCAGTAGTTTCCGGTGTCTCTCGTTCTCCTGTTTTGAACGAGACAGTTCCTCCTCGTACTCTGCTATCGTTCTTTCAAACAGAACAAAGATGTCTTCAGTAGCCGCAGTGAGTCGCTGCTTCAACAACGAGAGCAGGACAACACTCATGTTTACTAAATCACCACTTCCTGTTTCTCTCACTCTGTGTTACTAGCGTGTTACCAGCTAGCATGCTAAGCTAGCTTCTAGAGTCCGAGCTAAAGGCTTCAGAAGAAAGAGCACAAAGTCAGAGGTTCATCCAGACACACAGACGATGGACGGATCAGCTGCTCACACACACTTCCTCAGGAACACCGAGAGAGAACCATGGATGTAGCGAGAGAAGCGAGAGAACCCACGAGACGTGATCTGGTTCCATTAGAAAGAGCGAGACCATCACTTCCGGTGCATCACTTCTTCTTCTGTCGATTTAAAGGCGGATTGCAAACAACTTTAAGGTGCATACCGCCACCTACTGTACAGAGTGTGTATCACCATGGCCCTTTCTCATTTCATCAAATCCCCCTCCTCGACTCCTCGGTCCTCTGGTAGTGACCCGGAAATGTATTTCAGTGCGCCATGTTGAAGGACATCTCATTTCTCTAAATGCACTTCGAGGACCGAGCATCGAGGAGGCTCTCTAGAGGAGCTATAACCGAGGACACACTGATGGGTCCTCCACGGCTCCTTCGTGGATGCATTTCCGGGAACAGAGATGTTTCAAAGAGTCGTGATGCACGGCCGGACTTATCTCAGCCAATGACAGCTCTGCATGCATGCGTCCCCTGGATATTATTTTATTAACTGCTTTCATCGCGATGTTTACAGTGAGAACAGCTGTGAGGTCCGTGCAGAAAGCAGAGCAGTGTGTATAATATATATTGTTGGCGCAGTGACATTACCAGCAAAGGTCTAGATAGCCTTGGACTAATACTACGGAGGAATAAAAGACGCCACACACTTGCATTGTAGTTCACATGACACTAGAGGCTTCTCAATACTCAAATTTCCCCTCCTCGACTCCTCGGTCCTCCGGTAGTGACCCGGAAATGAATTTTAGCGCGCCATTTTGAAGGACATCTAATTTCTCTAAATGCACAACGAGGAACGAGCATCGAGGAGGCTCTTTGGAGGAGCTATAACCGAGGATACACTGATGGTTCCTCCACGGCTCCTCCGCGGATGCATTTCCGGGAACGGTGGAGGCGTGACACACGGCCTGACTTATCTCAGCCAATGACAGCTCTGCATGCATCCTCTGGATATTATTTTAGAAACTGCTTTCATCGCGTCGCGATGTTTACAGTGAGAACAGCTGTGAGGTCCGTGCAGAAAGCAGAGCAGTGTGTATAATATATATCACTCAGTATAACAGGCCTCCTCTCTTTATTTGCTGTAGTTTAGTAGATATCTACAAACAAAGAGTCGATATTTTTCTAAGACCATTTAGTGCTTCACATAATAAAATACACAACGGCTGTAGCCTGATATGCTTTAGGAGCTGTAGGTGTGTGTGGTACAGTATGTAGGTGTGTGTTGTACAGTGCGTAGATACGGCAGACAGACGGGTCTCAGTTGGTTTGGTGTCCTCTGCTTACTTTTAATATTTGTAAATACAACTTTTGGCCCGTAATTTCAATTCCCCATTTCAGCGACCAGAGAGAGGGGGGGATCCAGTCTCTGATGCTGTTACGTTATTATGAGAGTGCTCTGCTTGATTCTGAAATTGTATATATTTATATAAATATATTTGTGTGTGTGTGTCCGCATCTGTTGCCTGTTATTGTCTCATTATACCGCACTCTCAATGAATTAAAAGTAAATATGTGGGGGAACAATGTTCAGCTGATGTAACAGAGATTATAAAATACAGCGCTATGACAAAACACTCGACAGCTGATGCAGCTGTTGCCACGTAATAATGAACGGACGTCGCTTTAATATGACCGCTCAGAGGAGAGGAGTTCTCATTTCTTGAAACATCTGCTGCTTCCCCTCCTCTCTCCTCGGTCCTCCGCTCGCATCTCCTGTGGGCGGGACTAAGTCTCGAGGAGGGGACATTTAAGAATTGAGAAGCCTCTACTGACTGAGTTCACCAAGTGAGCCAGCAATGATCCCTTTATTAGAACCAGCTGTGTGATTGACAGATTGACAGATAACGTCAGCATAAGAGCATTCAAGAGATGAATCGTTCACAACAGTTCAACACCCCCACTTGATCTTATTCTGACAACCTTTGACATACATTTACACTTTTTTTCTCATTTTAACCTTCAACACCAAAAATGAAATACAAACTTTTCAATAATGCCCTTTGTTACAGGCTTGGTTAAAAATATCAGCTACCATTTCTGTCGTTGGGCAGTATTCAATAATAATGTTTCCATCACTAACTGCAGAACGAACAAAATGATATTTGATATCAACATGTTTACACCTTTGACGACACACAGGATTCTTTGATAGTGCAATTGCCCCTTGGTTGTCCTCAAAGATTGTCACTGGTGCATAATCATTTCCACTGTCCATTCCTTTTAATAATTGCACAAGATAAAAACGTTCCTGTGTAGCAGCTGCCAATGCCATATATTCTGCTTCACATGTGGATAAAGCAACTGTAGGCCGTTTCTTAGATCTCCAGGAAATAACAGGTCCTGTCTGACAGAGACTAAAACAGTACCCAGTGCTCCGTGTGTCATTTTGATCTGCTGCCCAATCAGCATCACAATATGCAACAAGTTTTAGTTTTGAATCACTTCTCTTGTAACACAACTCCTGGTCTACAGTTGCCTTCAAGTATCTCAACACATGTTTTGCTGTTACCATATGCTGTTCTTTTGGTTCGGATAAGTGTTGAGACAACTTACTGACAATAACACTTAGATCAGGTCTAGTACATGTCATCACATAAATCAAGCAGCCTACCACTTCACGATACCTCTTTTGATCAACAGATTCACCTTCATTGTCAAATTGTTGTTTATACTCGCATGGAGTCGATCTTGCCTTGCAGTCAGACATGTCAAACCTTTGCAATATTTTCATGATGTACCTTTTCTGGTTCATCTTTATTTCACCATCTGTCTGTGTGAAATCAATGCCTAGAAAGTTCTTAAGTTTGCCAAGATCTTTCATCTTAAATTTGGCTCCCAAAATGTCTTTTACATTTTGGATTGTTTGACTGTTGCTTCCTGCAATGATAAAATCATCAACCCAGATTATCAAAATAATCCTTTCACCTTTAGATGTTAGTTTACTGTAAACACAATGGTCAGCCGGATTTTGAATAAAACCATTTTCACTTAGATAATCATGGAGCATTTTATTCCAATTCCGTCCTGATTGTTTCAGACCATACAGTGATTTGTTAAGTTTACAGACCAGTTTCTCCCCCTTCTCTGACTTAACCTCAAATCCTTCAGGTTGTTCCATAAACAACTCACAGTCTATAGGAGCATGTAAATATGCCGTTTTAACATCCATTTGATGCAAATCTAAATCATGTTGTACTGCGATTTGCATGAGACTACGTACAGATGTCATATTTGCAGTTGGAGAAAAGGTTTCCTTATAATCAATACCAGACACTTGCCTTTTGCTACATACCTGGCTTTGCATGTTTTAACTGGGTTCTCTTTCACTGTGTAAACCCATCTGCCCCCCACTGCATGTTTACCTTCTGGCAGTGTGGTCAGGGTAAATGTGTCATTTTCCCTTAGTGAATCCATTTCCTCCTCCATAGCTTTAGCCCATAATTGAGAATTTGGTGATGTCATAGCCTCCTTCAATGTTTGGGGCACATCACAAATAACTCTATAGCAGTAATCAAGGGTTAGTTCTCCTTGCTCATCAGATTCGACTTCACACTCATAATCCTTCAAATATTGAGGAGGTTTTCTTTCCCTTTGTGGAGAAGATGTCCTCTGGCTACTTTGGCCTTCACCTGTCTGAATGTTATCACAAATCTCAGTCTCATTTTCCTGTGACTCTTTTGGGATTACATTTGCCTTTTACATTTTTGGTAGGTGGTTTACAGCTCTCCTCATACTGAAATCTACATCATCCGTTTCCTGCTCTGTTTGAGTCTGACTCTCAATGACACTCTTGGTGATGAATTTGACCAACCTATTGTTGAGTACTCTTCCTGTGTCAGGATAAAACACCAAATAAGCAGGGCTGTTCTTATCATAGCTTACAAAAATACCCTTTTCAGATATTGAATCCAACTTTTTCTTGTTTTGCTTGTAAGCATAGCATGGTGACCCAAATGTTCTCATTTTTGAAAGGTTAGGCTTCTTTCCTGTCAACATGTAGTATGGAGTCTGTCCTACACGTTTGTTGCAACACCTATTTCGAATGACAGCAGCAGTCATAACTGCATATGTCCACAACTCTTTTGGTAGGTTACTCTCAATTAGCATGTAGCGTAGGTCTTATCCCTGAACGAATAAATTAAACTTTTTAGACACAGAAAAAGAGGGATAGCCCGGTGACCTAGCTACTGAATTTTACAAAGGAAAAATAATAAATCAATTCACTTTCAACATCAAATGTCTGTATTTTTGTTAACTCCAAATAATAAATCAGTACATCAAACAAACATACTCATGTCACAGACCATTTACCAGATAAACTTAACTCAAATACATACACAAACAAATAAGCCAAGTTAACTCACAAAACATCAATACATCCTGGGGATTGACTGTGAGTGAGTGTGGGGGAGGGGAGAAGTCTTTTTTGTCCTTTGTCACTCAGTTTAGGAGTGTATTTCAGGGGATAAGGATGTGTGAAAGTAAAGTTGGAAAGTTCAGCTTTTCCAGTCCAGAGTGTGGGTGTGTGTGTGTGTGTGTGTGTGTATATAGAGTGCTAGAGGAGGATAAATGATATTGGTGTAGTGAGAACCACTTATCTGAGGGTGACAGAATAGCTCACTGGATTGCAGGGTTAACTTGGAAGGGGAAAGTTGAATGTTTCCCCAACAGCTCCTGTGTTCAGTGACAAAAACTCCCAAAATATAGCCTGATTCAGCTGATGAAGTCCTCAAGAATCCACTTTTCTCCTTGTTCGATTCCGACTTCCTCTTGCTTCTTTCTCCCTCCTTCGAATGACATGCTGTCCTCCTTTTAACAGCACACAGGTGCCAATCATTCTCTTGATTGTTTCCTCCAGTTTCTCTCAGGGGTGCTTGATTAGCCACTCCCCTTTTTCTCAGGGAATCTGTAGGAGTGGGTTTACTTTCTCCCTGTCCTGCTACAAGCATGCATCTTGCCATTTCAAACAATGTTCTCCAATTTCTCTCAGCTGTCCCATTTTGATGGGGTGAATAAGGAGCTGAGGTCTCATGTCTGATGGCATTTCTACTTAGCAATGACTGAAATTGACCAGAAGTATACTCAGTACCATTATCAGATCTAATGCATTTGATTTTTCCATAAGGTGAAACGTCAGCAATGTACTTCTCAGTAGCCTTGACTGTGTCACTCTTAGATTTAAAAAAATAACCAAAAACTGCTCCTGAATAGTCATCAGTAAATGCTAATGTGTATCTGAACCCATCTTTAGCTGTAGGATCTATAGGTCCAGACAAATCTGTGTGTACAAGCTGCAGTGCAGCCTTTGCCCTTTCATCTGGCTCTCTGCTCCTGCTCTGAGCAAATGTACCTTTTGTGCACACTTCACATGTCAAATTAGATGTATCAGTTTTGCCTTTAATTGTCATACCCTCTGTAACTTTTTGCAATTTCAACACATCTTCGTAGTTACAGTGACCTAGAATTTCGTGCCATGTTTTGATATCATAACACCCATGACATTCATCAACATTTTTATCATTAACTGTGTTTAAATAAAACAATCTATCATACACCTTAATATCAAATGTCGTACCGTTCTCGTGAATGAGCTTGTTCTGTCCTTCTTTGAATACGACCGTGGCTCCATTGGTCGTCGCTGCTTTGACTGAGAAAATGTCTTGGGGAAAAGATGGGACGTACAGCGCCCCCGGCAGCATCGTCTCCACCTCTCGACCCGTATTGTCTTTCAGCCAAACTTTGGCTGCACCTCTCTTCAGCGCTATGCCAGAGACCCTCACTCCATCAGCCAACTCCAGGACATGTTTTTGTGGCTCGAAACTCTCGTCAAAGTCTTTGAATTTGTTCATGTCAGTCACTATGTGCGATGTAGCACCGGTGTCGACCATAAGCCCTCTTTGCTTCAGTCCATCGCCCGGGTCGCTGTCCACCTGTCGTTCGCGGGCCTTGAAGGCGAATGTGTGGTGGTGGTTGTGGTCCTCTTCATCTATGGCCTGTTTTACGTTGTCTCGTCGTCCTCTCCGCCTGCAGTTTGCATCTCTGTGCGTGGAACTCCTGCAAAAAACGACACCACTGTCTCTGTTGTTCCCCGTGACCAGCAGCCTTGCACTCGCGGGCCCTGTGACCCTTCTGGCCGCAAGTATAACAGGTCAGCAGCTTCACATCAAAGTCTTTGCCCCACTGAACTTCTCAGTGCTCTCGTAGCTCCTCAGCTTGGTCTTGAACTCGGCGAAGGTGATCTTCTCATCACTTTGTGTAGTGTGGATAGAAAACGGCTTAAATGACGCTGGCAGCCCCTTCAGAATCATAGCTATCAATAAACCGTCACTCAAAATCTCTTCTGCATTCCTCAGTGCTGTGATAGCAGTCTCTGCTCGTATAATATAGTCTGTGATGCTTTCATTAGCATATTTCTGGAGAGACGTAAGCTCTGTATACAAGCTGATCACACGCGGTTTTCCTGTACCTGCGTAGTGATCCCTCAGAATCTTCAACGCCTTTCTTCCATCGTCCGCTGCATCTCTCATGACCAGAGACAAACTTGTATCGTCCAACAATTGAATAAGTTCAGCGTTGACTTCTTCATTTTTATCAGCGTCTTCTGCGGCTCTTACCGCGGCTCCTTCTGCGTCCTCTTCGCCTCCGCCACTGTCAGGCTCTTTCAATATGGTGCTTTTCAGCCCTTGTAGACGCAGGTGGCCAAGAAACTTTGTTTCCCACAACTCATAGTTTTTCTCATCTCCATCAAAGCACAAACGATTCCATCGGTTTCCAAAATCCTTTCTGGGCCCATAACCTGTTCGCGCAGCAGCCATTACCAGCAAAGGTCTAGATAGCCTTGAACTAATACTACGGAGGAATAAAAGACACCACACACTTGCATTGTAGTTCACATGACACTGACTGAATTCCCCCGAGTGAGCCAGCAATGATCCCTTTATTAGAACCAGCTGTGTGATTGACAGATTGACAGATATGACGTCAGCATAAGAGCATTCAAGAGATGAATCGTTCACAACAGTTCAACATATATCACTCAGTATAACAGGCCTAATCTCTTTATTTGCTTTAGTTTAGTAGATATCTACAAACAAAGAGTCGATATTTTTCTAAAACCATTTAGTGCTTCACATAATAAAATACACAACGGCTTTAGCCTGTTTTAGGAACTGTATGTGCGTGTGTGTGGTGTAGGTTTGTGTGGTACAGTGTGTAGTTGCATGTGTGGTACAGTGTGTGCGTAGATGCAGCGGACAGACAGGTCTCAGTTGGTTTGGTGTCCTCTGCTTACTTTTTAATACTTGTAAATATAACTTTTGGCCCGTAATTTATTTTCCTCGTTGTAGCGACCAGAGAGGGGGGGGGGATGTATCCAGTCTCTGATAGTGTTACGTTATGAGTGCTCTGTTTGATTCTGAAATTGTGTATATATATATGTGTGTGTGTGTGTGTCCCCGCATCTGTAGCCTGTTATTGTCTCATTATACCGCACTGTCAATGAATTAAAAGTAAATATATAAGTCATCATGAACACATCTGTCCATCAGACAGAGAGCTGCTGTGCCTCCTGTCATCATTAATGGACGTCTCTTTAAAATGACCGCTCAGAGGAGAGGAGTTCTCATTTCTCTAACCGCCTGCTGCTTCCCCTCCTCGGCTCCTCCGCTCGCATCTCCTGCGGGCGGGACTAAGTATAGAGGATAGGAGTCGAGGAGGGGAGTCGAGGAGGGGAGTTAGAGAAATGAGAAAGGGCCCATATCATCCTATCACCACTTGTGGAATTATACCAGCAGAGGCTGTGGCGCAGTGGATTATTAGAGCGTTGGTGTTCAGATCAGGGGGCACAGGTTCAAATCCCACTGCAGTCAGTATGTCATTGTGTCCCTGAGACACTTCACTCCAAATTGCTCCTGTGGGGATTGCCCGCAGTATTGAGTATGTAAGTCACTTTGCGCTCAACACACACAGACTCAAAACCATGGACACACTGGCACATAAACAATTTATAGGCCTAAATTGCACAAGCTACAGTATTGCAACTAAGCAGACAGTCCTGCTTCTCTCTCTGAAATTAACTTATTAAATAAACAAAACGAAAAATATAGCCATACTTATGCAAACAACATTGAATCTGGACTTGACATTATTCTGATTAGGCCTAGCCTACATTACACACACACACACACACACACACACACACACACACACACACACAACACACACACACACACACACACACACACACACACACACACACAACACACACACACACACACACACACACACACACACACACACACACACACACACACACACACACACAGATGAACAAACTTTGCAGTGTATCCACGGGTATTCCTCTTGTTTCCTCCGCCACATCTCCTCCGTCCATACCTCTGGGAAAGGTGAGCTTGAGCTAGCCAGGGCAACGTTGCTAGCGCAGCTAACTAGCTAGCATTATCCACGTCTTTAGGCGGCTCTTCTAATGATGTATTAAATGCATTATGTTTTCGTCATTATTACAACAAATACACACTTGCAACTGATAACACTGGCAATGATTTTATATTTATTAGACTTAAAAAAAAGATCATGCTCCAAATAAGTGGGGGTACGGCGTACCCCCGCGTCCAACGGCCACTACACCACTGGATACAAATGAACACATAATGAAATATGACCCCCGGTTTGATGATTGACAGGTCACAGTACAATGGGAGCTATCTACCCTTACCCACAATTTAAAGTCATTCACACAGACTATCTCCTCTTTGCTCTTCTCTCTGTGAGGAGCAGCAAGTTCAGCTTCAGAACAAAGTGAAACACAAACAATGGCATCAAATATTATTAACATGTCGGGTAGTAGCCTAATATATTTATTTATTTTCTTCTCAGAGTGTACCAGAATGCAGGGCCGTCCCTCCCTACACTCAGATCACGTGGGGCCTCAACTTGAGGAGGGGCCCCTCAACTGAGCGCACCGTTATGCGGCGCAATTAGTGTAAGCGTGGCACAGTTTTGCCGCTGCGACACGGAGGGCCTCATCATATAACTTTGCGTGGGGCCACAAAATGGCCAGGGATGGCCCTGCCAGAATGCGTAGTTTATATGTTAGCATTTCAAAAAATCTCCTGGGAGAGAATCCCCCCAGACCCCCCCTGCTGGGGTTGGGTTTTCAGCATGTGTGCCTTTTTATGTTATACAGTTCAGCTTTGATTCCATCATCTCATTAAACTTTTTTAAAAGCATACTTTAGTTATGTGAAGGGATATAAGGGATATATGCACTGTACTTCACTTTAATTACATTACATTGCATTTAGCTGACGCTTTTATCCAAAGCGACTTACAATAAGTACATTCGACCAGGAAGACACAACCTTGAAGAAAACAGAATCATATAAGTACATCAGGTTTCATAGAGCCAAAAACATTTCAAGTGCTACTCAACTAGCTTTAGATAAGCCAGTCCTTTATTAGTATATAAGTGCTTTGTTAATAGTTCTATCGCTCGAAGTGGAGTCGAAAGAGATGAGTTTTCAGTCTGCGCCGGAAGATGTGCAAGCTATCTGCTGTCCTGATGTCAATGGGGAGCTCATTCCACCATCTTGAAGCCAGGACAGCAAACCCACGTGTTTTTGCTGATGGGAACTTGGGTCCCCCTCGCAGCGAGGGCGCAGCGAGTCGTTTGGCTGATGCAGAGCGTAGTGCACGCGCTGGGGTGTACGGTTTAACCATGTCCTGGATATACGAAGGGCCAGATCCATTCGCAGCATGGTAAGCAAGTACCAGTGTCTTGAAGTGGATTCTAGCAGTTACCGGAAGCCAGTGAAGGGAGCGGAGGAGCGGAGTGGTGTGGGAACATTTAGGAAGGTTGAAGACCAGACGAGCCGCTGCATTCTGGATGAGCTGCAGAGGTCGGATGGCACATGCAGGTAGACCAGCCAGGAGGGAGTTGCAGTAGTCTAGGCGTGAGATGACGAGAGCCTGGACCAGAACCTGCGTCGCTTTCTGTGTCAGCTGGGGACGTATCTTCCTGATGTTATAAAGCGTGTATCTGCAGCAACGGGTTGTAGCAGCTATGTTTGCAGTGAATGACAGGTTGTTATCTAGAGTCACACCCAGATTCCTTGCAGTCTGAGTCGGGGAAACAACTGAGGTGCCGATGTTGATTGTTAGGTCAAGAGTGGGACAATCTTTTCCCGGAAGGAAGAGCAGCTCAGTCTTGTCAAGGTTGAGCTTGAGGTGATGAGCAGACATCCACTGAGAGTTGTCAGCTAGACAAGCAGAGATGCGTGCGACGACCTGGTTCTCTGAGCGGGGAAAGGACAGAATTAATTGGGTGTCGTCAGCGTAGCAGTGGTATGAAAAACCATGCGGGCTAATGACTGATCCGAGCGAGTTTGTGTACAGGGAGAAGAGGAGGGGACCAAGAACAGAGCCCTGAGGGACCCCCGTAGTTAATTGACAAGGGTCGGACTCAGACCCTCTCCAAGTCACCCTGTAGGTACGGTCTTTCAGGTATGAGGTGAGGAGGGAAAGTGCAGAGCATGAAACTCCAAGTTTTTGGAGAGTGCGAAGGAGGATCTGATGATTCACCGTGTCGAATGCAGCAGACAGGTCCAACAGGATGATGACAGAGGAGAGGGATGCAGTTTTGGCAGTGTGCAGTTCCTCCGTGACAGCAATGAGAGCAGTTTCTGTGGAGTGACCTGCCTTGAAACCAGACTGGTGCGGATCCAGAAGGTTGTTCTGATGGAGATAACAGGACAGTTGTTTAAAGACAGCGCGTTCAAGTGATTTAGACAGGAACGGGAGGAGAGAGACAGGCCTGTAGTTTATAACATCAGACGGGTTGAGAGTAGGTTTCTTTAGGAGAGGGTTTACTCTTACCTCCTTGAGACTGTTTGGAAAGTGACCAGAAGTTAGAGAAGTTTTGATGAAATGGGTGAGAAACGGTAGAATATCAGGAGCGATAGTCTGAAGGAGGTTTGAAGGGATAGGGTCCAGAGGACAGGTGGTAGGGCGGGCAGAGGTAATGAGGGTAAGAACCTCACTTGGAGAGAGAGGGGAAAAGGAGGTTAGTGTGTTGGTGGAAGGAGGGTCTGGTGACCCAGCGGTGAGTAAAGGGGAGTCAGAAAAAGAAGAGCGAATATCATCAACCTTTTTTTTCAAAGTGGGTAACAAAGTCGCTTGACAGAAGTGAGGAGGGGGGAGGGGCTTTTGGAGGGTCCAAGAGGGTGGAGAAGATGGAAAATAGTTTTTTTAGGATTGGAATAGGAAGATTGGATCTTATCTTGAAAGAAAGTGCTTTTTGCCTGAGAGCTCGAAGCAGAGAAAAAGGAGAGGAGAGCCTGATAGGTTAGGAGGTCGTCACGGTGTTTGGATTTCCACCGTTTCCGCTCTGCTGCCCTAAGGACGGTTCTATTAGCACGCAGTGCATCATTTAGCCAGGGAGCAGGAGGGGACTGACGAGCCTGCCGAGATGTGAGAGGACAGAGAGAGTCCAGAGTGGATGAGAGAGTAGAGAGGAGAGTTTCTGCAGCAGAGTTTGAAGGCAGGAGTTGGAACGAGTCAGAGGAAGGGAGGGCTGAGAGCACCGACGAGGCAAAGGTAGAGGGGGAGAGGGAGCGAAGGTTACGGCGGACAAGTGAAGGATGAGAAGAGATTAGTTTGTTATGTTTGGAAAGGGGTAGAGAGAATGAAATGAAGAAGTGATCGGATGTGTGGAGCGGGTTTACAGAGAGGTTAGAAGTAGCGCAGTTCCTGGAGAATATGAGATCAAGGACATTGCCAGCTTTATGAGTCGGTGGGGACGGAGACAGTGAGAAAGCAAAGGCGGTTAACAGGGATGTTAGTTCGTCTATCTTCCCCGTCTGGAGGTTGAAGTCTCCGAGAAGTACAGCGGGAGGGCCAGTTTCAGGGATGTGTGAGAGGAGATGATCTAATTCCTCCAAGAAGTCCCCCAAGGCGCCTGGTGGACGGTAGAGAACAACAATGGTTAACTGTATAGGATGGGTTACTGTGACGGCATGGAATTCAAAGGTGGAAGGAGTGAAGTTAGGTAGCTTGAAGAGGGAAAAGCTCCATTTGGGAGAGAGCAGGAGACCAGTGCCACCTCCTCTGCCAGTTGGTCTGGGTGTATGGGAGAAGGAATATGCAGTGGAGAGAGCTGCTGGGGTGGATGTGTTGGATGGAGTAATCCAGGTCTCAGTGAGAGCAAGGAAATCCAGAGATTGCAGGGAGGCGTAGCCAGAGATGAAGTCAGCCTTAGGAACAGCTGACTGGCAGTTCCACAGGCCACCTGAAACTAGATGTTGGATCTCAGTGGAGCATGTGGGATAGATGAGAGCAGGCCGGTTATATCGATTAGGAGATACACGGGGCCAGTGATAATTGCGAGAAGACACATGAACAGGAATGGAGAAAATACACATGATTATAGCATGAGGGGCTATAAAACTAAAGAAAAGAGAAATAAGACACCAGCTCAATCAGAGTAGGATTTGCCTCCCTCGTGACTCCCGCAGGACTCTAATGTCTTTGTCAGGCTTCGGCTGTCTGACGCTTAAGCTGACGCTCCAGGAAAGAGCTATCTAAAATGGACGCCTGATTGCTGAGTTCTCACAGCTGTAGGGCCACGCCCCTCTAATTAGTTAACTATCTACAGCTGATGGGCGACAATAGACTGGCCCTGCCTATATTGTAATGCAGGATTGAGAGCTGAGACCTGTGAAGCAGGTTTCGCCTGAGCAGATCTGAGATTTAAAATCTCTCAAAAGCGATTTAGCCGTTTTAGCTACAATTATACAGAGTAGAATAAATTAAACAGAGAAGTCTAATTAAACAAGAATATAACTTACAGTGGTTGCTGCGTCAATAGGTAATGTCGTCACCCGGTCCAGATGTACACTGAGTTCATCAGATTTTAAATGCGGTATTTAAATGCTTTTTTAGGTCAAAGATAACTGAGTCACGCTGTTGTACTTCACGCAATCAATAGACTGGCCCTGCCTATATTGTAATGCAGGATTGAGAGCTGAGACCTGTGAAGCAGGTTTCGCCTGAGCAGATCTGAGATTTAAAATCTCTCAAAAGCGATTTAGCCGTTTTAGCTACAATATGTACAGAACAATTATACAGAGTAGAATAAATGAAACAGAGAAGTCTAATTAAACAAGAATATAACTTACAGTGGTTGCTGCGTCAATAGGTAATGTCGTCACCCGGTCCAGATGTACACTGATTGATTTTGTCTGCTGAAAAGCAAATAAAAAAATGTCGGGTCGCGATTTATTGACAAAGGAAAAAAGTGCGTCCCGAGGCCTGACCAGTTGAGAACCACTGGTTTCGAGTGTTTAACCGGAATAACAGATCTTTCCAATCACCACTGATTTCAGGGTCAGGAGAAGCTAAAGTCATGTTCTTGGCTGGCTCTGGTTCTCTGTCAGTGTCGCCATAAGTGTTGGTTACTTTTGTGTCATAAGAGCACTATGGACTTGTTTCTGTGCTTAATATTTGTTTTAATGCACATTCAGACTTCACTTAGAGCAATGATATTTTAACACATTTCGAGCAGGTATCGCGTTATACACATTTACTGGGACTAACTCAAAGAGTTTGAACCTAACAATAATCACTGTCTTCAGGGTCAGGTTCTGAAGAGTCTCCGGAGTTGTCCTCAGTATCTGGTTGTAAATGTCTCTCTGGATCTGAGTTCCTGGCTGGTTCTGGTCCTCCACAGTCCTCTCCATCAGCTTCTGTTTCCAGGTGTTCAGCTGAGCTGCTGGCTGGAGGCTCTGCCTCTCTGATCTCCTCAGTTTGAGTTTGATGAAGCTGTGAGGACTGACGACCAACACACTTATGGATTTTGACCAGATATCTCCAGGTGAATCTTTTGTCACAAACACTGCAGCTGAATGGTTTCTCTCCTGTGTGGATTCTCATGTGTTCCTTTAAATTTCCTCTGTGCAAAATGTTTCTTACAAATTGAGCAGCTGAATGGTTTCTCTCCTGTGTGGATTCTTATGTGGTACTTTAAATTTCCTCTCTGTCCAAAAGATTTCTTACAAATTGAGCAGTTGAATGGTTTCTCTCCTGTGTGGATTCTCATGTGGTCCTTTAAATCTCCTCTCCGTCCAAAAGATTTCTTACAAATTGAGCAGCTGAATGGTTTCTCTCCTGTGTGGATTCTCATGTGGTACTTTAAATCTCCTCTCCGTCCAAAAGATTTCTTACAAATTGAGCAGCTGAATGGTTTCTCTCCTGTGTGGATTCTCATGTGGTCCTTTAAATCTCCTCTCTGTGCAAAATGTTTCTTACAAATTGAGCAGCTGAATGGTTTCTCTCCCGTGTGGATTCTCATGTGGTACTTTAAATGTCCTCTCTGTCCAAAAGATTTCTTACAAATTGAGCAGCTGAATGGTTTCTCTCCTGTGTGGATTCTCAAGTGGTCCTTTAAATCTCCTCTCCGTCCAAAACATTTCTTACAAATTGAGCAGCTGAATGGTTTCTCTCCTGTGTGGATTCTCATGTCTACTTTTAGATTTGACTTGCTGCGAATTTCTTTCCCACACAAAGAGCAGCCAAATGTTTTCTCTCTTGTGTGGGTTCTCATGTGCCGATTTAAATTTCATCTCTGTGTAAATGTTTTCTCACACAAAGAGCAGCCAAATGTATTCTCTCCTGCACTACGTCTTGAATCACTGACAGGGTTTTGTTTATTTTTCTGAGAGTTTGAACCTGGTTCTCTGGTCTCCTTCCAATCAGCACTGTCTTCAGTGTCAGGTTCAGAACAGTCTCCAGGGTTGTCCTCAGTCTCTGGTTGTAAATGTCTCTCTGGATCTGAGTTCCTGGCTGGTTCTGGTCCTCCACAGTCCTCTCCATCAGCTTCTGTTTCCAGGTGTTCAGTTTGTCTTTGATGAAGCTGAGAGGACTGAGGTTTCTCTTCATCATCTTCACTCTTCACAGGGACAGGAGTGAATGTGGACTTGGTGATATCAGCCTCCTCCAGCCCTTGAAGCTGCTCTCCCCCCTGACTACAGTGTTCCTCCTCTTTAATGTGTGGGGGGGGCTCTGGGTCCTCCTGGTCCAGACTGGAGCTCCACTCCTGCTGCTCAGGGGGAACCTCTTCTTTAACCACCACCAGCTGCTGGACGTCTGCAGGAAACAGGAAACACAAATTCAGAGAAAACTGTAGAGTATTAGAATTTAAAATCTAACCACGATTAACACTTCTTTAACTTTGCAGCCCTTATCCATTCCTTATTTTAAATGCTTTTCCAGATCGGTCGGCCGTTCACGGAGTGTGAGGCCGTAGCCTTATAGTTTGTGACCTGTCTCCAGAGTCGTTAGCTGAGAACTGGTGTTGGGGTTTCTCAGAGTAGTCGTTTAGCATCTCTTACCGCCTCGCTAAACCTGTACTTGGACTCATACAGGTGCATCTCAATAAATTAAATAACATGGAAAAGTGAGTTTATATCAGCAATTCAATTTATAAAGTTTGAATAAAATCCAGCATCTCAGAATATTTTAATAATACATAAGACCAATACAAAAACTGATTTGTTATTAATATAGAAATGCTGTCCTTCTGAAAATCATGTTAATGTGTATGCATTCAGTACTTGGTTGGACCTCCGTTAACGTGAATAACTGCATCAATGCGGCACAAATCTCTCTATTTCAGCGTGATAAGCCGATGAGCTGCCTTTTTGCATTAACCTGTTTTAACCCTGAGCCTGTTTTTCAGGTCTCAGGCTTGAAAATGACATTCCCAGAACAAATGACTATATCTTCCCTTTTAAAGAAAGGGGTAAATTAATAATCCTTTTTCTCAAAGCAATGATAAACCTGTGAGTTGGATGTAGAAAAGTCACAATCAATATAGATTTTGTTTATTTTAAAGTAAATTCAGATTGAACATAGTAAAACAAATTAAATTATAGTGTCCGTCCAAAAGCAAAACCAGTACTTATCGTGAAAACCACCCTTGGATGATGGGATAGTAGACTAAAAGCTTTAGGAATCCAAACTATAACATAATAAGTACCCTGTATCAAGATTGATGCAAAACAAGTGAAATTTGACCTTTTTAGAGAGATTTAGAAAAGAAAACCCACTTCTGGGTCATTTGGGTGAATTTTCCATATCTCTGGCCCCCTCGTTTGATTTTGATGATTGAGATCTCTTCTTAACCGTTAGAGCCAATAGAATTGAGGGGAAGTTCCTAAAATCCATCTAAACATTACCCATTGGTGAATGAGTGATGCATAGCCAGAATGCCCCTGAACCGGAAGCTGTGATACACTCAGCTAATATGAAAATTGACATAAATGGAATGATGGATTATCAGTAGGGGTGTAACGGTTCACAAACATTTCGGTTCGGTACGTACCTCGGTTTTTTGGTCACGGTTCGGTTCAGCAGAATTTTTTTTCACAAAACAAAAACATATATATATATTTTTTTTTATTATTATTAAACTGTGAATCATGTATTCACTCAAATAAATACAAAATATAATAAAATAAACATTAAGGTGCAGCATTTCAATGAACTGAAATAATCTGTATTTGAACTGTACTAGTTCCTAAGCAGCCAGTTTGACATTATGACTTGCTTGTCATTGTATTTTCATGTTTTTTTAAAGAAAAATGAACTTGTCCACATTGCTTGCTGAAAGGGCAGATCTGCTGGCACTAACAATGTCTCCTGCTGTGGAGAACACCCTCTCTAGGGACAGTGGCAGCAGATACAGCCAGGTAGCGCTTTGCTAACATGGCAACATAAGGATATTTGGCGTTTGTAATAGCTTTGGCTCGGTCTGAACTTTTTGCGAGTGGTGGAGGCTTACATGCTAGCGGGAGTTGGGTTTGCACTTCAGTCTTTTTTCTTTTGGTACCGGTGATATTCACGTTCGGGTGATGCCTTTTCAAGAGTGTGCAAGTTTGATGTATTGCAAGCCGCGTAACCAATTTTAGTTGAACAATGCCGACAAACAGCTTTGGTTCGGTCCACCTGTCTTTGTCCGTCATTCTTGTACGTAACTGCGAAACCAAAATGTTCCCAAACTGGAGACTTCAATGATGCTGGAGGATTTTCAGCTCAACTTTATCTGCGTTCGCCATGACTTGCTCGCTCTATGACGCGTTGAACCCAATGTGAGCAAATTACTCTGAATGCTGCGACGCAGCACCTGAGATTACTTCCAAAAAGTTGTTCACGTTCTCAATTTTTTACGTTTAACGTTATATTCGTTCGGTACACACCTGTACCGAACCGAAGGGCCCGTACCGAATAATTTCGGTACGGGTACGTGTACCGTTACACCCCTAATTATCAGTAATCATTTCAAAGTGACAGACACATTGGATTAACCTTCAGCAGCGTTTTTATCGTTTTAATGCCATTGAACACGACTTAAAAAGACCTCATGAAAGACGACACAAGAAGTGAGGATACCCGGCCCGAAGGAAGCCCGGGGTCCCCTTCTGGAGCCAGGCCCAGAAGGAGGACTCGTCTGCGAGCGTCTGGTGGCCGGGCTTGCCACGGAGCCCGGCCGGGCCCAGCCCGACAAGGCAACGTGGGCAACACCTCCGCTTCTCCGTCCCGCGGGCCCACCACCTACGGGAAACAGCGATGGGGTCGGGTGCGCTGCCAGAAGGGTGGCAGTGAAAGCGGAGGGTCTCGACGGACCAGACCCGGGCGACAGAAGCTGGCTTTGGGGACGTGGCACGTCACCTCTCTGGGGGGGAAGGTGCCGGAGCTTGTGCGGGAGGTGGAGCGTTACTAGTTGGATCTGGTTGGGCTCACCTCTACGCACAGCGTCGGCTCTGGAACCTTACTTCTGGATAGGGGTTGGACTCTATTCTTCTCCGGAGTTGCTCAAGGTGTGAGGCGCCGGGCGGGTGTGGGGATACTCACAAGTCCCCGGTTAGGTGCTTCGTTGTTGGAGTTTACCCCAGTGGACAAGAGGGTCGCCTCCCTACGCCTGCGGGTTATGGGGGGGAAAACTCTGACTGTTGTGTGTGCTTATGCACCCAACAGCAGTTCAGAGTATACGGCCTTCTTGGAGACCCTGGAAAGAGTCCTGTATGGGGCTCCTGAAGGGGACTCTTTAATCTTGCTGGGAGACTTCAACGCACATGTGGGCAATGATGGAGACACTTGGAGGGGCGTGATTGGGAGGAACGGCCCCCCTGATCTGAACCGGAGTGGTGGTTTGTTACTGGACTTCTGTGTTAGTCATGGATTGGCCATAACAAACACCACGTTCGAACATAAGGATGCTCATAAGTGTACGTGGTACCAGAGCATCCTAGGCAGAAGGTCCATGATCGATTTTGTTATCGTATCATCGGACCTGAGGCCGTATGTTTTGGACACTCGGGTAAAGAGAGGGGCGGAGTTGTCAACTGATCACCATCTGGTGGTGAGTTGGGTCGAGTGGCGGGGGAAGCCTCTGGATAGACCTGGTAAGCCCAAACGTGTAGTTTGGGTGAACTGGGAATGTCTGGAGGAGGCCCAAGTTCAGGAGGCCTTCAACTCACACCTCCGGCGGAGCTTTTCGGGCATTCCTGTGGAGGTTGGGGACATTGAACCAGAGTGGTCGGTGTTCAAAACCTCTATTGCCGAAGCCGCGGCGGGGAGCTGTGGTCTCAAGGTCCTAGGTGCCTCAAGGGGCGGTAATCCTCGAACCTCCTGGTGGACACCGGTAGTCAGGGAAGCCGCCTTCAGGGATTTGTTATCCCGGGGGACTCCCGAGGCAGTTGCAAGGTACCGACAGGCCCGAAGGGCAGCAGCCTCATCCGTGGCCGAGGCAAAGCAGCGGGTGTGGGAGAAGTTCGGAGAAGGACTTTCGGGCGGCACCAAAGTTGTTCTGGAAAACTGTCCGACACCTCAGGAGGGGGAAGCAGGGAACCATCCAAGCTGTGTACAGTAAGGATGGGACGTTGTTGACCTCAACTGATGGAGTGTTAGGGCGTTGGAAGGAACACTTTGAGGAACTCCTGAACCCGACAACTCCGCCCTTTATGTTAGAGGCAGAGCTGGAGTATGACGGGGGATCAACACCAATCTCCCGGGGAGAGGTCACTGAGGTCGTCAAACAACTCCACAGTGGCAAAGCCCCGGGCGTGGATGAGATCCGCCCGGAAATGCTGAAGGCTCTGGGTGTTGAGGGACTGTCATGGTTGACACGTTGCGTGGAAGTCGGAAACTGTACCGAAGGAGTGGCAGACCGGGGTGGTGGTTCCCCTTTTTAAAAAGGGGGATCAGAGGGTGTGTGCCAATTACAGAGGCATCACACTACTCAGCCTCCCCGGGAAAGTTTACTCTAATGTACTCGAAAGGAGGGTCAGGCCGATGGTCGAACCTCAAATTGAGGAGGAACAATGCGGATTCCGTCCTGGTCGTGTAACAACGGATCAGCTTTTTACTCTCGCAAGGATCCTGGAGGGGGCCTGGGAGTACGCTTATCCGGTCTACATGTGTTTTGTAGACTTGGAGAAGGCGTATGACCGAGTTCCCAGGGAGTTACTGTGGGAGGTGCTGCGGGAGTATGGGGTGAGGGGGTCTCTACTCAGGGCCATCCAATCTCTGTACTCCCAAAGCGAGAGCTGTGTCCGGGTCCTCGGCAGTAAGTCGGACCCATTTCCGGTGAGGGTTGGCCTCCGCCAGGGCTGCGCTTTGTCACCAATCTTGATTGTAATATACATGGATCGGATTTCGAGGCGTAGTCATGGGGGAGGGGATCTGCAGTTCGGTGGACTAAGGATTGCACCACTGCTTTTTGCAGATGATGTGGTTCTAATGGCTTCATCGGTCTGCGACCTTCAGCACTCACTGGATCGGTTCGCAACTGAGTGTGAAGCGGCTGGGATGAGGATCAGCACCTCCAAATCTGAGGCCATGGTTCTCAGCAGGAAACCGATGGACTGTCCACTCCAAGTAGGGAATGAGTCCTTACCCCAAGTGAGGGAGTTCAAGTATCTCGGGGTCTTGTTCTCGAGTGAGGGAACAATGGAGCGTGAGATGGGCCGGAGAATCGGAGCAGCGGGAGCGGTACTGCCGTCGATTTACCGCACCGTTGTGACGAAAAGGGAGCTGAGCCAGAAGGCAAAGCTCTCTCTCTACCGGGCCATTTCCGTTCCTACCCTCACCTATGGTCATGAAGGATGGGTCATGACCGAAAGAACGAGATTGCGGATAAAAGCGGCCGAGATGGGTTTTCTCCGCAGGGTGGCTGGTGTCTCCCTTAGGGATAAGGTGAGAAGTTCAGTCATCCGGGAGGGACTCGGAGTTGAACCGCTCCTCCTTCGCGTCGAAAGGAGCTAGTTGAGGTGGTTCGGGCACCTAGTTAGGATGCTACCTGGGCGCCTCCCTAGGGAGGTGTTCCAGGCACGTCCAACTGGGAAGAGACCAAGTGGTAGACCTAGGACCAGGTGGAGGGATTATATCTCTTCGCTGGCCTGGGAGCGCCTTGGGATCCCCCAGTCAGAGCTGGTTGATGTCGCCAGGGAAAAGAAAGTTTGGGGCTCTCTGCTGGAACTGCTACCCCCGCGACCCGACCACGGATAAGCGGGAGAAGATGGATGGATTGACTGTGTAGGAGCCATGAAACATTTATAGTAATGCCTTTTGTTTTAAAGGGGACCTATCATGCAAAATGCACTTCTGTATGTCTTTTATACATGAATATGTGTCCCCGGTGTGTCAGGGAGCTCACCAAGTGTCAGAAAACCTTCTCTCTTTTCCTCCATACCCAAATCTCTAAAAACGGGGCTGCAACGGATCTGATACAGATTTGAAAATTGTCTGACGACAGGAACGAGGAGCTCCGCCTATATGGCCAACTCTCCACCTATCAGGGGAATGTGGGGTTGGGCCACGGCCGGCCATTGCTGCTCGAAAGCGCTGGAGCTGTAGTACATATGCCAGGCCTGTAAGTGGCGCTGTAGTCTGCCACAAAAGCAGCGAAGAAGAAGACTTCCCGCGCATGGTTGCCCTTCTGTTTATTCTTCGCTGTGGCTCTTTTTCTCCCTCCCCGAGGCAAGCGTTTGCTCCTGCAGCTGTAATTCAATGCAATCCCTCCCCATCGAGGCCAGCACTGTAATTATCTCCGGTTAGTCCACCAGCAGATGACAAACACCCACCTCTCCGCCTCTTCCAATGGACGAGGGGACCGTGTGGCAGAGTTTCAGTTAGATTTAAATCTTCCAGACAAAATTTGAAAAGTGCGGGTCAAAGGTTTTCTTTGTTATTTATTGAGCTTTAAAACAAATGAATAATGACTATATAATAATATAAGAATAAAACACGGAGGACTTTTTCTCCCCCTCTTCTGAGAGCCCAGCAGCTGATCTCAAAGCATGCTCCCCTCTCCTGCAGGGGGGCGTGGTCAGCTGCAGCTCATTTGCATTAAAGCTACGTCACAGAATCAGCCCCTGCAAAAACAGGGCTGGAAAGGGGCAAATAGAGCGAAATGAGACATGGCTAAAATGCATGATCGGTTTGGTATTTTGAAAAAAATATATATATTTATATAGGTATGGCCCTACAATATATTGTTCAAATATAGCATGATAGGTCCACTTTAATATAAGATATTTTGTTTGAGCACTATTGATTGGTTGGCTTGGGTCACATGGATATGGGCGGCACTCATTATAATCCTGTTCACCTGCGTGAGGTATGTGTGGAAGAGAGGGTGACACAGGGTCGTTTGTTGACCACAAGTTGAAATGATTGCTTTGATTAATATAACAATAGGCGCGTTCAACCCGGAGTACTTTTCCCGTTTAGTTCCGTTAGTACCCCTTATGTCGCGTTCACACCAAAAAGAGTACTTAGGGAACTTTTACCCCCATTTTTAGTGCCTGCTGAGAGGTGGTACTCTCCTGGGGGAACAAAGTGCCCCAGTTCTGATTGGCTGGGTGAATTGCAAATCACGCCCCGTAAAACTCTGAAATTTTTTGTAGAGCCGCCATTTTATTATCCTTGCATTAGCATCAGCCCAGCGCACAAATACAGAGAGATTAACTTATGGCAACACAAAATAAAACATGGGAGCGGTGGAGATGAGGAGGTGTCGGCATTCTGGCGATTTACTCCAGGGACTTCCGGCCCGGGACTTCGGGTGGCAGTTTACGCCGTGAAGTTGTTTGCGGCCTGCCAGTAAACCCAAAGCAGAAGAAGAAGTGACGTCAGCGGCTTCATTTGCGTAATCTTCCCTCAGGGAAAAGTACTCCGGTGTGAACGTGATCGGCTCTTAGTTCCATAGGGGAACTAAGTGCTGGGAACTAAGTGCTGGGAACTAAGTACGGCAAAGTACTTGGTGTGAACGCGGCTATTTTGCATGTCCAAGGAGAATAAGTGGATCATTCCAGTTTTCATTAAACCACATTATTTTGCAACAGAGATTTTGATCTCAGCAAGTACTTTTTTGTAGCGTGTCACAAAATATGCAAAATGCCAACACCCTTTACGAATAATCTAATTTATTAGTGATTCGAACAAATGTATTATTGGGGTATTTTGTTTATCAAAATTGATAAAAAGGGAGAAACTGTTGGGGAAATATCTTCCTAGGCCCATAACTGTGACCCAGTTTATCAGTTTGTACTGATCTCACTGAGCACACACACCTGTAGCTTGGCTGCTGTGCTCTCATGCCCCTTTCACACCAGCGCTTTTTCAGCTTCGGCTCGGAGCTGGAGCCTGAAAAGCGCCGGTTTTTCCTGTTCACTCCGCAGCGGCGCCGGCTCTTAGCTCCGGAATCCGGTTCACTTCCAGCTCCAAAAAATTGTCGGTCTAGAGGCAAGAGCTTCGGAGCTAAGAGGTGGCGTTGCTTACGTCTCTCTTGCGTCGAGGCGTGCAGGAAACTAAACCCACCTCCCCTGAACATGGGTCGACTGTCATGCCTGCGGCCTGCCTACAAGCAGTAGTGCTTATAAACATACTTTATAAAGTCAGGCAACACTAACCAGGCTTCGTGTGATTCTGTTTATTTGTACCTTACTTTGACCATCCGTTCATTGTTATTGATCATTGTGGAGAGAGGCAGACGTGTTGTTTTGTATTATAGCAGCTATCGGATGGAATCAATACATGGGCTGCACAGGTTGTCGTGTCCGACTATCACAAGTAAAATGTGCCTGTAGAAAACGGTTTATGCCACAATAGGATAGCAATAGCAAGTAGTCAGTTTAGCTTCGGATGCTATGCTAACATCACCCATTTTATACCAGAGAAACTTTCATAACAGCGTTGTGATACCAAACAGCGTCAATTCAGACTGACACACATTCACTTAGGCTAAGGGGAACTGGGGATATGTATCAGCTGCTTGTGTGAGTCGGACAGTGAATAATTTAGAGCGGCCGCTGCAGTGTGAGCTAACCGGGAGCTAACGGAGGAGAATAAACTCCCGTGGAAGAGCAGCCAACACTGCAGTGGTCGGTAAATGCCACAGAAACACAATAATAAACAATGAACCACGGCACTCTGGAGCAAAGTATAAGGTTGGAGAAGTCGTTATTCAATTTATTCTGGCTTCGTGTGATTAAAAGCAACACGATCATCGACCCGACGCAGTTCCCCGTTGTTGTGAGCGCCGTAATGCCGTTGGGGAGCAAATCAGCGATGTAAACGGCGACGTCATGACGCAGCAGCGGCAGCACCAGTCGGGCTCTGGGCGGTGTGAACAGAGCAGGAGCAGAAAAGGGAAACCGGATCTGAACCAGAAAAGCTCTGGGAAGAGCGGATGTTGTGCTGTATGCACGGAGTGGGGCTGAAAAAGACCATTTTGACGGGCCTCACGGGAGAAATAACGGAGGCCGCGCGAGCCCTGGATACTAAGCTGAACGCCGACGCATACTAAGAAATAGCACCACTCCTAGACAACACAAGCTTGGGGCTGATATTCCGGGACACAAAGGACAAAGGCCGAGAGAGTCTAAAAGTGTTAAGAGAACACTACATCGACAGAGGTAGGCCCCGGATTGTATCCCTGTATATAACATTGACCGCGCTGAAGAAAGCTAACACAGAGACTGTGACTGAATACGTCATCAGGGCGGAACAGATCATCACGGCGCTCAAAAGTGCAGGAGACGCACCGAGCGATGGACTAATGATGGTGATGGTTATGAGGGGACTACCGGAGATTTATAAACCGTTCACACTGTTGGTGACGCACGGTTCAGCGGACATGTCGCTGGGGGAGTTCAAGGCCAAGTTCCGGAACTTCGAGGCCTCAGAAGACTCAGACCCGGTCGCCTAGGAGGCGGGAGAAAGGGTAATGAAGGCCCGGGCAGCGCCAAAGAAAAAGACCGGACCCCCGACAGAGATGGCGTATTGGCGATGTGGAGAAAAGGGTCACCGAAAGGATAATTACACAAAAACTGTTTGGTGTAGTTTCTGTAAAACTTCGGGACACGCAGACAGAGTGTGTAGAAAGAAGCGCGAACAGAGCGCTCGGTACGCGCGCGTGCAAGATGGCGGCTGTGGACAAGTTGGCGGCAGCGGTGGAAGTGAGGCGAGTCGAGACGACGCCCGGAGAGCAGCGGGAAGAGAGGACTTCACCTTCGGGGCGCAGACAGCATACGCCAGCCGGTCGCAGCAGGCCCAAAGGAAGGGACTGATCGTGGACACAGGTGCGTCGTCCCACATTATCAACGACAGGAACCGATTCAAGAACTTTGACAGCACCTTCGAGCCGGAGAGACACATCATGGAGCTGGCAGACGGGAAGCACACTTTCGGGTTGGCGCACGGGAGAGGAGACGCACAGGTATGCCTCATAGACAGTGACGGGCGCCGGTGTATAGTGACGTTGAAGAACGCCCTCTACATAGCCTCGTTCCCCCAAGAACTATTTTCTGTCAAATCTGCTACTGCAAATGGTGCCAAGGTGTTCTTCAATGAAGGTAACGATGTTCTTGTGGAGCCTGACGGTACGAGATTTAACATTGAGGTGTACAAGAGAATGTATTATCTACAAACAGAATGTAATGAAAATGATGTGTGTAATGTCAGTCATGATATTCAGACATGGCATGAGATCATGGGTCATTGTAATTACGAGGATATACTGAAGCTGCAGGCGGTAACAGTAGGCATGCACATTAACGGTGAAAAGCATAGACCTAACAAAGAATGTGATGTGTGTATAAAGGGAAAGTTCACTCAAACAAGGAACAGAGGTCCCACAGAAAAAGTAAAGACACCACTTGAGCTAGTTAACACAGAACTAGCCGGTCCAGTAAATAATGAGTCCATAGGTGGCTTTAAATATATGCAGTCTTTCACAGATGTGTATACAGGGGCAGTGTTTGTTTACTTTCTCAAAGCAAAGAGTGACGCACTTCAGGTCACAGAGAAATTCCTTGCAGATGTAGCTCCGTATGGCAGCGTAAAATGCCTGAGGTCCGACAACGGAACAGAGTTTACAAAGAGAGTTTCAGTCACTGCTGAGAAGGAGCAAGATCAGACACGAGACGTCCTGTCCTTACTCCCCGCACCAGAACGGGATAGCTGAGAGGGAAGGGCGCACTCTTTTCGAAATGGCTAGGTGTAAGCTAATAGACGGTAACTTACCTAAGAGTCTATGGCATTATGCAGTCCAAGAAGCAGCTTACACCAGAAATCGGTGTTTTAACAAGCACACGGGCACCACCCCATATACAGCACTGACAGGAAAAAGGTGTGATCTAGCCAGGATGCACAAGTTTGGGTCAGTGTGTTATGCTTACCAACAGGACAGAGGAAAACTCGAGTCCAGGTGTGAGAAAGGACTTTTTGTAGGGCATGACAAGGGCAGCCCCGCTTTTCTAGTCTATTATCCCGGTAAGTAAAGTTTGTCACAAAGACAACATGTGAGAACGAGACACAGGAGCCAGAGCTGGACTCCAGAATAGGGTGTGAGAAAAGAGAGACGCCACAGCCTAGTGTACTGAGCACAGACATGCAGACAGACGGTCAACAGCCACCGGAGGATGATGGCGAGAAGCACCCTAGGGTGACGTCACGTGCCTCATGCAGTGGGAGATATCCCTCCCGGGAACATAAACCCCCAAAGTATCTGAAAGACTATGCCCAGAGAGAAAGTGACGAGGATGACAGTACACTTACCAGCATAGATTACTGCTACAGAGTAGTGAGTGGTGTACCTCAGACCTTTAAAGAGGCCATGATATCCCCTGAGTCAGGAAAATGGGAGAGAGCGATGGATGAGGAGATGAGGTCTCTGGAGGACAATCATACTTTTACTCTAACAAAGTTACCCGAGGGTAGACAGACAGTGGGAGGCAAGTGGGTGTACTCAATCAAGGAGGGTATTGAAGGGCACGACAGGTACAAGGCCAGGTTTGTAGCTAAAGGCTACAGTAATGGCGCATTTCCACTGCAACGGGGTAGCCCCGTTTAAGCGTCCCTAAGCGTCCTCGCTCAGGCCTCGGGCTGCCTCGCTGGCCGGCCCAGGCCGTGGCGCATTTCCATTACAGTTTAGGACCTGGGGTAGCAACGCAGTGTAGGCGGGGCGATTGGCTTTGTTTTTGTTCACATTTCGAGTTCTTCGGTCGAGCTCCCGCTGGATTTGATCATCCCCAATGAGATGTAGGAACGTCGTCACCTCCTCGGTCGACCACGGTGTGCTTTTCTTATTAGACGTAGCCATTTTTGTAGCTCATCCGTTTACAAAATGCTGTTTATAAAAATGCTGCAAGCTTGCTTCTAAATATATATGCGACGCTAGGGATGAAGTCGCGCGCGATCTTGTGACGATTCTCTCTGACCAATCAGCAGTCGAGAGTGTTGACGTCACTAGTTCAGCCCTGGCCCTGGCCTGATAGAACCACGATTTTATGGGGCCGGAAAAAGAGGGAAAAAGTACCCGCTAGCCGGTACTAGGCTATATGGAAAGGCCAACAAAAACTGGCCTGGCCGCTTGAGGACGGTTAAGGACGCTTAAACGGGGCTACCCGCTGCAGTGGAAATGTGCCATTAGAAGGAAGGAATAGACTACAGTGAGACATTCTCCCCTACAGCTAATCTGACCAGTGTACGGGTAGTTATGCAGAAGGCAGCCGAAGACGACTTGATTTTACACCAGATGGATGTGAAGACAGCCTACCTGCACGCACCCATTGATAGGGACATATATATGGAACAACCTGAAGGTTACGAGAAGAAAGGAGAGAAGCTAGTGTGCAAGCTAGAAAAATCCATTTACGGCCTGAAACAGTCTGGGCGAAATTGGAACGAGATGCTATGACCAAGCCTGTCTCCAAACTGAAATAGAAAAAATGTTCGGTGTGTAAAATATTGCCTATTATGTAATATTGACTGCCTTGTTCTTTTGATGTTTTGAACTGTTATTTTTTTTGGAAAAGTTGTACAGTATACATGTCATTCATAAGTGGGAGTGTTAAGTGTAAGTATTAATATGTCTGCATGTAACTGCACTATAACTGTTCCACAGTAAGAGGGCACTATAGGCGTAAGGAGGCGCAGCTATTGTAACTGACGTCAGGTATCAGATATAAGGGATTGTTCCCTCCCCTTCTATCTCTCTCTCTCTAGCTCTCATGGAGAGCAGGTCAAGTGGTGCACTGCACATATGAAAATAAACCACGCCAGTTAAGGCTAAAGAAGACCTCGTCGTCATGACCAGTTTATTGCTATACATGTGACTGTCAACATGCACAATGTTGATTATTCTCTCAGAACCAGCTAAATACTTGGGTCTGGGTACAGATCCTCGGAATTGGTTTGGAATCCGTTGTGTCAACTCATGGCTCGTGACACGTCTTGTGAATTCTCCGGCCGAAACTTCAAATAAACCGTCAGCCATCAAAGCTCCTGCTCTCCCCGTGTCTCTCTGGAGTCCTGTTTCCAATTACTTCAGAAGTTCTCTAAACTGGGTAACAGGGGCGCTGCACCCTCTTACTCTCAGCATGCACCCTCATACCAAAATGCAGATTTCCCCCATAAAATGTTAAAGTGATGCCAGAAAAACAATATTTATGTTCATCAAGAAACGGTATAATTACTCCAGAAATATGAACATGGTGTCAAATAGAGCGTCAGGCGGCAGAGACAGCTATTAAGAGTCTAACGAGTTAATACAGAGTCTAAAGAGTGAGAGAGAGTGAATAAAGAGGGAACAGACCTGCTCTGTGGATCTGAAGCTGAGGCTGTAAAACAGCGTCCAGTAGTTTCCGGTGTCTCTCGTTCTCCTGTTTTGAACGAGACAGTTCCTCCTCGTACTCTGATATCGTTCTTTCAAACAGAACAAAGATGTCTTCAGCAGCCGCAGTGAGTCGCTGCTTCACCAACGAGAGCAGGACAACACTCATGTTTACTAAATCACCACTTCCTGTTTCTCTCACTCTGTGTTGCTAGCGTGTTACCAGCTAGCATGATAAGCTAGCTTCTAGAGTCCGAGCTAAAGGTTTCAGAAGAAAGAGCACAAAGTCAGAGGTTCATCCAGACACACAGACGATGGACGGATCAGCTGTGCACACACACTTCCTCAGGAACACCGAGAGAGAACCATGGATGTAGCGAGAGAACCGAGAGAACCCACGAGACGTGATCTGGTTCCATTAGAAAGAGCGAGACCATCACTTCCGGTGCATTACTTCTTCTTCGTCTCTCGATTTAAAGGCGGATTGCAAACAACTTTAAGGTGCATACCGCCACCTAGTGTACAGAGTGTGTATCACCATTATCATCCTATCACCACTTGTGGAATTATACCAGCGGAGGCTGTGGCGCAGTAGATTATTAGAGCGTTGGTGTTCGGATCAGGGGAGCACAGGTTCAAATCCCACTGCAACAATGACACACTGGTTAGGGTGCTGACGCATGTCATTGTGTCCCTGAGACACTTCACCCCAAATTGCTCCTGTGGGGATTGCCTGCAGTATTGAGTATGTAAGTCACTTTGGATAAAAGCGTCTAACAAGTAACATGTAATGTAATGTATAATACCACTGTATTTACGTTGTTTTAAATTCTTCCAATCAATCCTGTTTCACTCAAATACTTAAGAATGGCCTTCCTGGTAGCTCTTACCCCCTCACCGTCTGTCCCCAGTGTCCCCATCAGGCTCCACTCTCTATCCTGCCTCTCTGACCCTGTCTCTTAGTTTTTCCCTCTCTGTTTTGTACATGTTGCAGTGTAATATGATGTGTTCCACATTTTCTTTCACTCCACGGAGGAGATGTCGGAGAGAACGCGCTCCGAGGTGTGGTTAAACTTTACTCGTCTCGATGCTCGTGGACTAAAGTGCAATAAGAGTTTAGCATGTAAGGGCAGTAACACAAGCAATTTGTCGAAACATTTAGCAAAAGTGCTCCACATTCAGACGGAGAAATGCACCATTTTCGACTGTCTTCCTAGTAGCTCTGTAGCCCCATCTACGAGTAACTTTTCCACGTCAGGTATTATGTATAATAGCAGAAACACACGGAGTTAACTCAATTAGGAGGACTGTCTGAGGACCACAAATGGAAATGAGCTATTAGCTATAATCTGGCATATTGCATCTCTTCTCTTTGCTGAGATTAATGTTTTTATATGCATGTTTTTTTTTTTAAATTAAAAAAATTATACAAACATAGGTTAATGATTTGAGGTAACAGAGTTATTTATTTTGTTAAAGTTTCAGCTATTCTGTGTAAGAGTTGGTGAGGACCTGATAATTTATTCCTGCAAATTACTCAGACCTACTAATTGACCTAACTGAAGTTATTGAGTCTATGTAAGTTTACTGCTTGGCTCAGATCCACCAACGTCAGCAAGATCTCACCTCTATTAACTCCCTGAAGAACCAGGTTCAATTAACTGCTGTTTCAATTCAGACGACCCTCTTAATCGATTTAAGCAATCCCGAAGGATTTTGATATCAGTAAATGAGGTGTGGCCCTACCTAGGTGTGAGTGTGGCAGTGTGCAATCTTACCTTTGAAGCAGGAGAGGAGAGCGCAGATGTATTTAAATTGTCCCAATCCAAAAGGTGGGATCAGTTTATTTGAAGAAAAATAGGACCTTTTTGGGGCCTCAATGTATTTCTCCCCCTCCCTGTGTACTGCTGTGAGAGGAGAGGGAAGAAACTGCCTTCCCTTATCAGTGACACCCATAAACCATTATAGGCCTTACACTCAACTTAACAAACCACTTTGTTTTGTTTATACTGTAAATATAGTAAATCATAAAATATGAAGCATTTTCATTGTGGGTTATACAAGAATATAATTGATTATATTTGATTATAACTAACTGTTGTTTTAAGTATTCAACCTAATATGAAGATCTCAACACCCTCTTTTTAAAACGCAAAGTTATCTAAACAGCAACAGATACAATTGTAAACATACATACATATTCAAAAACCATCAAAAATCATTTTCATTATGGGTTTATACAAGAATATGATTGATCATATTTGATTTATAATTAACTTTCATTTTAAGTATTCACTTCATATGGAGATCTCAACATCTGTTTACAGTTCTGTCATCAGATTATTTAATACGATTTGTTAAAACGTTGTTGTTTCTTTTGATGTGAAATGTTATGTATTTAATTTAAATAAAAACCAATGTTAGTTTTGTTCACAACTTGTTTAGTTAGTTTACCTTATTTTTTTCTCCAAAAGAACCGATAAAAGTACCGTTAAAAGACCGGACCGATAAGCGGTATCGATAAAAGTAGTAGTACCGTTAAAACCTTAACGATACCCATCCCTACATGTGTGTGGGGTAGGGTTGCAAAATTCCGGGAATTTTCAAAGATGGAAAACTTTCCATGGGAATTAACAGGAATTTATGGGAATTTTCAAAATTGAAGGTTGGCTCTTCATAGGGAACTTCAATATAGTTGGGGAAAGTATATTTTAGCATAATCTTGACTAAAACAAACATATCCGCCGCATTCGACACAGTCTCCCACACTATCCTACTTAACCGCCTATCCGTCTACCTTGGCCTCTCTGGTACAGCCCTCTCCTGGTTCCATTCCTACCTCTCCAACAGGCAACAGTTTGTGACCATCGGAAAATACAGCTCTGCCCCAGCCCCTGTCAACCAAGGTGTGCCGCAAGGTTCGGTGCTCGGCCCTCTTCTATTCAACATCTACATGCTCCCCTTCGGTGAAATCATCCGCCGACATGGTCTCAACTTCCACTCCTATGCCGACGACACCCAACTCTACATCAGTACCAATCCATCATCCCAGCTACCCCCACTGTCACTTGTCAACTGCCTCTGCGACATCCAAGCCTGGATGTCAAAAACAAAATCTACTTAAACTCAACAATAACAAAACAGAGCTCATGGTTGTGGCCCCAAAAACACTGCTCCGGAAGGTTGGAGATCTGTTCCTCACCATCGATGGCGGCTCCATCCACCCTTCCCCTGAGGTTCGCGGCCTGGACTCACTCTAGCCTCACCTTCAACTCCCACATACTGTCAAAACCGCTTTCTTTCACCTACGAAACATCTCCAGACTCCGGCCCTCTCTCCCCGACCCCGTTGCAGAAACATTAATTCATACCTTCATCTCTTCTCGTCTGGACTACTGCAATGGAGTTCTGTTCGGGGTCACCAGCAAAGCCCTGGACAGGCTCCAGTACGTCCAGAACTCTGCAGCCAGGCTCCTCACCCACACTAAGCCCTGGCAACACATCACCCCTACCCTCTTCTACCTTCACTGGCTCCCGGTCAAGTCACGCATCCAGTACAAACTCCTCCTGCTAACTTACAAATATCTCCACTCCCTAGCCCCTCCATACATCTCTGACCTCCTTCAGCCCTACACCCCCTCTCGTCACCTGCGGTCCTCTCACAAAGGGCTGCTCTCCATCCAGCGCTCCAAGCTGAAAACATTTGGCAACAGAGCCTTCAGTGTCGCAGCCCCCACCCTCTGGAATTCTCTCCCCTCTGCAATCAGGAATGCAGACACTCTGGACACCTTCAAAAAACACCTCAAACACCATCTGTTCACTCAGGCCTTTGGCCTCAACTAATATACAGTACTCAGCAACCTGTTCCTGTTTTGTTTTCTTCAGCCTATGTATCTGTATGATTATTATTACTTTGTGTTGTGTTAGTTCCCATTGTAAAGCGTCCTTGGGTTTCGTGAAAGGCGCTATATAAATTGAAATTACTATTATTATATGCCATTCAAGTACACTTGAATATCCATGCCATAGCACACTGCTTACTGCATGGCTATTGAGACCACACGAAGGTTCGCAACAGGCTCACACATGTGAGAGTGGAAAAACTGGTTGGCATTCGGGCAAACCTAAGGCTCTTTGAGCCGGACACAGAGCCATCCTCAACAAGGCTGGACAGTGACACTGAAGAGGAAGACTCAGAGTTGGATGTTGATGAGGCCCAGGAAGAGCCCATTGACTGAAAGGGTTTAGCAAAAATGCAGAGGATTGCTGGAAGGAAGATTTAACATTTTGAATGGGACTTTGTGGGGATTTTTGGATGGGGGGTGCATTTTTGTTCATTATGATTGAGTATGTAAGTCGCTTTGGATAAAAGCGTCTAACAAGTAACATTACATTACATGTCATTTGTTAGACGCTTTTATCCAAAGCGACTTTTCAGTACTTAAGTACTGTGGACAATCCCCACAGGAGCAATTCGCGGTGAAGTGTCTCAGGGACACAACGACCTGCAGTGGGACTCGAACTTGCTACCCCCGATTTCAAGTCGAGCACACTACCCACTGAGCCACAGCCTCCCTGTGGCTTGTAAACAAGTAATGTAATGTAATACCACTGTATTTACGTGTGTCATGGCTTGGCTCTCAGCCACAACAAACGCGCGACAGAAAACGAGGGTGTGAATAGAAAAAGAGAATGTATTCACTGCTGCTGAAGGACACAAACAGGCGAAACAAACGACGAAACAAGAGGTCAGCTGGTCGTGGCTGCTCTTCGCGTTGTGTCCTCCTGCCAGAGAGAGATTGCAGGTCTCACTCAGGCCCTTTAACCCTCTGGTACCGGCCGCCAGGTGTCTTCAATCCCAGCTGATAGACCAAAGGGAAAACCTTAAAGGAACATACACACACCAGAGATAACAAGGCAGGGGTCGTCACACGTTGTTTTAAATATTTACATATTTCCATACCCTTCTTCTTAATTATTGCTTTTCCTTCTCCTTTTCCAAGTGAAACTGGTATTGCTATTTCCTTCTGTAATGCATATTTTGCTAACTTATCAGCATGCTCATTCCCGTTTCAAGTTAAAATTGAATAATAACTACGCTCTGTTTTTTTTATCGGAACAAGGTTTCATGATATCCTCCACAACAGCTTTATAAACACCACAACACAGATTTTGACCATTTAAGCCAAGTCTGAAGGTCTCTAAAAAAACAAGTGTATCATTTGGTGTTCGGGTCTGGGGAGACCCAGCAGAATTGTTTTGGGTGACTCAGGGTCAAATTTGGCCCAATCAAGATTCATCTTTGACTTTAGACACGACCCCAGCCCCTTCATCCACTGTAACAATAATTGTTCGCAACATGCACCTGGTCTCCCCTCCCTCTGCCCCCCTCCCCCCACGGGAACTCCACCTTTCTCAAAGAATATGGACACTAACACTTGAACCTGAACACACACATGCACGTGTGCAATATGTGGTGTAATGTGTTTTGGGCCATACAATACAATTACAACAGGATTGTACGGTTATGAATGCATTATAAGTTAGTTATGATGTAGTTAAAACACTATTGGATGATAGTCATATTTTTTGAGTGTTTTGGACTGAGATAAATCATGGGTCAAAACTGACCCGCGACCACCATGAACGGTAACAGCTTTTGAACACAACACAAGGGTTAAACAAGGCCCGGCCCCCCCACTGACACTTTACCTCAGCCACATCATAGACTCTATATGCATTACATTCATGCACACAATGCTCAAATACTGCTTACTGCAAATATTCTTATTTCATATTCTATATTCTATAATTCACTGCACTCTATTTCACTGTAAATTACCGCTTTATTTTATTGCTATTTAACAATATTTTATTATGGTGTCCTTAAAGATGTTCTGTTTTATATTAGATTTCTTGTTTTATATGTAATGTCTGCACCATGACATCAAGTCAAATTCCTCGTATGTGTGAACCCACCTGGTGATAAACCTGTTTCTGATTCTGAAGTCTCAGTAAGCAGTGGTTAAGTTCAATGATTAAATCTTCTCTAACAGTTATTGTCAACTGTATGCTTTCCAAAGCAGATAGTGAGTCCAGTAGAGCTGATGTTACTCTAGCTATCCTGAAGGTGGCAGCAGAGGAACACAGGATATATATTTATATAAATAGAAATAAAGCAATGAAGTCATTAAATAAATAAAGTAACAAATAATATGTCATTTCACATGGAAGTTGGTCACCAAGAAGAAAGGACACAGGGAAAATGCCATTTGCCAACTATCTGATATTTAAATATAATAATATTTGTAATCCTCTTTTCAAAACAAGTGCATGTATTGTTTACATGTTGGATTGTTTATTTCTAGTCTTTTCATTTCTCTAATGTTCAATGTCTTGTCTTTTTATGCTGCTGCCACACAAACATTTCCCTAATTGGGATCAATAAAGTACTTTTTATCTCATCTTATGTTATCTTAATAACACGCAGGCCTGTTCCTCCTTGACTGCTATTCGGTGCTTTTATTAACATGCATTGTAGTTTTAGAGGTGAAGAAAGAGACAGAAGCTTCTAACTACGTTGGTCCACAACGTAGGACGTAGTATTTCTACAAAAACGCCTCTGAAATTGTAAGATCCCTACGCCACAAATTGGCCCCTGCTGGGGTTGGATTTTCAGCATGTGTGCCTTTTTATGTTATACAGTTCAGCTTTGATTCCATCATCTCATTTAACCTTTTTAAAAAGCATACTTTAGTTCTGTGAAGGGATATAAGGGATATATGCACTGTACTTCACTTTAATTGATTTTGTCTGCTGAAAAGCAAATAAACAAATGTCGGATCGCGATTTATTGACAAAGGAAAAAAGTGCGTCCCGAGGCCTGACCAGTTGAGAACCACTGGTTCAGAGTGTTTAACCGGAATAACAGATCTTTCCAATCACCACTGATTTCAGGGTCAGGAGAAGCTAAAGTCATGTTCTAGGCTGGCTCTGGTTCTTTGTCAGTGTCGCCATAAGTGTTGGTTACTTTGGTGTCATTAGAGCCAAATGGACTTGTTTCTGTGCTTAATATTTGTTTTAATGCACATTCAGACTTGACTTAGAGCAATGATATTTTATCACACTCAGAGCAGGTATCGCGTTATACACACTTACTGGGACTAACTCAAAGAGTTTAAACCTAACAATAATCACTGTCTTCAGTCTCAGGTTCTGAAGAGTCTCCAGAGTTGTCCTCAGTCTCTGGTTGTAAATGTCTCTCTGGATCTGAGTTCCTGGCTGGTTCTGGACCTCCACAGTCCTCTCTATCAGCTTCTGTTTCCAGGTGTTCAGCTGAGATGCTGGCTGGAGGCTCTGCCTCTCTGTTCTCCTCAGTTTGAGTTTGATAAAGCTGTGAGGACTGACGACCAACACACTTATGAAGTTTTACCCGATATCTCCGGGTGAATCTTTGGTCACAAACACTGCAGCTGAATGGTTTTTCTCCTGTGTGGATTCTCATGTGGTATTTTAAATGTCCTCTCTGTCCAAAAGATTTCTTACAAATTGAGCAGCTGAATGGTTTCTCTATTGTGTGGATTCTCATGTGTGTCTTTAAATTTCCTCTCTGTGCAAAAGATTTCTTACAAATTGAGCAGATGAATGGTTTCTCTCCTGTGTGGATTCTCATGTGTTTCTTTAAATCTCCTTTCTGTCCAAAAGATTTCTTACAAATTGAGCAGATGAATGGGTTCTCTCCTGTGTGGATTCTCATGTGGTACTTTAAATGTCCTCTCTGTCCAAAAGATTTCTTACAAATTGAGCAGCTGAATGGTTTCTCTCCTGTGTGGATTCTCATGTGTTTCTTTACATTTCCTCTCAGTGCAAAAGTTCTCTCACAGACTGAGCAGCTGAATGGTTTCTCTCCTGCACTATGTCTTGAATCACAGACAGGGTCTTGTTTATTTTTCTGAGAGTTTGAACCTGGTTCTCTCGTCTTCTTCCAATCAGCCCTGTCTTCAGTGTCAGGTTCAGAAGAGTTTTCAGTGTCAGGTTCAAAAGAGTCTCCAGTGTTGTCCTCAGTCTCTGGTTGTAAATGTCTCTCTGGATCTGAGTTCCTGGCTGGTTCTGGTCCTCCACAGTCCTCTCCATCAGCTTCTGTTTCCAGGTGTTCAGTTTGTCTTTGATGAAGCTGAGAGAACTGAGGTTTCTCTTCATCATCTTCACTCTTCACAGGGACAGGATTGAATATGGACTTGGTGATATCAGCCTCCTCCAGCGCTTGAAGCTGCTCTCCCTCCTGACTGATCCAGAGTTCCTCCTGTTCCTCTTTAATGTGTGGGGGGGGCTCTGAGTCCTCCCGATCCAGACTGGAGCTCCACTCCTGCTGAGCAGGGGGAACCTCTTCTTTAACCACCACCAGCTGCTGGACGTCTGCAGGAAACACACATTCAGAGAAACTGTAGAGTATTAGGGTTTAAAATCTTACCACAATTAACACTTATTTAACCTGTTAAGCCCTGAGCCTGTTTTTCAGGTCTCAGGCTCGAAAATGACATTCCCAGAACAAATGACCATATCTTCCCTTCTAAAAGGGTTAAATTAATAATCTTGTTTTCAAAGTAATGATAAACCTGTGAGTTGGATGTAGAAAAGTCAGAATCAATATAGATGTTTTTTATTTTAAAGAAAATTCAGATTGAACATGGTAAAAAAACTGTAAAGTATAGTGTCCGTCCAAAAAATATTTTGTACTTATAGTGAAAACTAACCTTGGGTGATGGGTTAGTAGACAAAAAGCTTTAGGAATCCAAAGTACAACATATAATAAGTACCCTGTATCAAGATTGTTGCAAAACAAGTGACATTTTACCTTTTAGAGAGATTTAGCACAAAAAACCTCTTCTGGGGCCATTTGGGTGGATTTTCCTTATCTCTGGCCCCCCTTCTTCGATTTTGACATGTGACATCTCTTTCTGACCGTTAGAGCCAATAGAATCGAAGGGGAATCTCCCCACACACACACGGTAAAACGAAAAGATGGGGGCTTCGCATGTGCAGTTTTGCTCCAGAGTGAAGCTGTCTCTAGGTTAGGGTGATTAGAGTGATAATGAGGGTACCCATCGATTCTGTGTCCCCTCACGATGTGAAACGATGGGTTGAGATGTGCAGCAAATATTAATAAGGTTTTGTGAGTGAATTTCGATGCAGTCATCTGTTAGCATTTTTCGCTCGTTGCTAATTCAGAGGCTCAGCGTTAGCATTGTGGGTTTTCAAAACAAAAAATAAAAATGATCAGTTAGATGAGTTTCTTCCCGTTACATGGATATAAAACATTCATAGTTTATTAAATGAACATGCCCTCAGACACTGTTTTCTGCAAGATGTTGCAGGAGGCCCCCGGAACCGGGGTCTCTTGGGCTTAACAGGTTAACTTTGCAGCCCTTATCCATTCCTTATTTTAAATGCTTTTCCAGATGCCCTGGAGAGTTTCAGGACAACAGGTGAGTTAGTACTCTAGACAATCTAAAACGTAGTTTCACTGCCGCTTAGCAAGGCGTCTGCCGTTCACGGAGTGTGAGGCCGTAGCCTTATAGTTTGTGACCTGTCTGCAGAGTCGTTAGCTGAGAACTGGTGTTGGAGTTTCTCAGAGTAGTCGTTTAGCATCTCTCTCCGCCTCGCTAAACCTGTACTTGGACTCATACAGGTGCATCTCAATAAATTGAATATCCTCGAAAAGCGAGTTTATATCAGTAATTCAATTTATAAAGTTTAAATGTATACATCACAGATTCATCACACACAAAGTGAATTATTTCCAGCTTTTATTTGTTTTAATCTTGATGATTAAATGAAAGCCAAAATACAGCATCTCAGAACATTTTAATAATACATAAACCAATATAAAAGAGATTTTCTATGGTAGAAATGCTGTCCTGAAAAGTATGTTAATGTTCCTGCTGTCAGTACTTGGTTGGACCTCCTTTAGCATGAATAACAGCTTCAATGCGGTGTGGCATGGAGACTATCAGTCTGTGGCACTGCTGAGGTGTGATGGAAGCACAGGTTGCTTCACTCACGGCTTTCAGCTCGTCTGCATTGTTGGTTCTTGTGTGCCTCATCTTCCTCTCGACAATACCCCATAGAATCTCTACAATAATAATTCACAAAATTCTGACTTTCTCAACATTTTAACTTTTTCTAAAATGTTGAATCTCAACATTCTGACTTTTTTTATGGAAAACTCAGAATAGTCACGTTTTTCTCCAAATCCTGACCTTTGAATAAAAAAAATCTCTAAATTGTTCAGATAAACCTCAGAATTTTTACTTAACATAAAACAATTCTGACAAATGTTCTCATAATCCCGATTTTTTTTCAGAAAAAACTCAAATGCTGAATTTTTCAAAATGATGGTCTTTTCAGAAAACCTCAAAATGTGGAGAGGAGACATGTCATGCTTTTCCGGTTATTACCCATCCCCTTCTGTGTTATGAAGGTTTGTATGCATGTAAACAGTGCAGAGTGACAAACCCTCAAAGTACACCCTGTAGCGAGTAAAACTCTAACACAGAAAATACCTCCCCAAAACGCCTCGTTGGAGATACGTCATTGTCCATTTGATTCTTCCGGGTACGGCATGATGTCAACCCATACCTGGAACGAAATGGACCAATCCGTTGAGCCGTTACGTTTGTGCACCGTTTTGAAATGCCGCTCCTAAATTACCCTTCTTCGGTAAAGCCACGCTCGCATTGCAGATGAGACAGATGGACTTTGAATTGGAATAGATAAAAAAATAATCATCCTCCCACTCGGAGTGAAATTAATTAATTGTATGAATACTATGTGTATCTTTCTTAGAGTACATCACAGCAGGAACACAATACCAACTGCTCCAGTACAGTCCGATGTCAAACAGACCGTCCACAGACTGTTTGTGTGGGAACTCAGAGGGTTGAGACACAGTCTGTGGGAACACAGACAGTGGAATGTAAAGTGTCCGCCATTTCTGTTGCTACACAGTTGGCCCGGGGAACACTGAAATCGGCACACGTGAGAAGCAAAGGTAGACTATAACACTGACAAATCACAGATACATTACCTTAATTGTGCTTTTATTACATGTACAGCACTTGGGCTCGACCAAAAATCTTTTTTAAATGTGCTCTATAAATAAAACCTTATTTGATATTATTGTATATCACAGAAATACTGTTATGTTGACTACAAGAAATACAGTGCTGTTTGTAGTTTATAAATTTTTCATGAATTAATCTGTCAGATGTACACAAGTTGGCCTTTTACAATGTATTAGTGTCTTATCTAATGTACATAGTATTTATGCACTTTTCCCTTTTTATTAACAGGCATCCAGGCCACGGTGTCTTTCAAAAGTGTTGGCACTAAAACTTCCACCTACACAGAAATCCCCTTGTCCTCTACACCAATAAAGGGCCCAGGATTGGGACCTAGCAAGAGACCTCGACTAGAGTTGGAGCAGGAACAAGGAGAGACTTCGATTGAATTTGAAGAGACTCTGGATTCGAGTTACCACCCTGATGATACTGTAGAAGAATCTGACGTATCGTAAGTTTGGTATATTTGGTACACATTACTATTACTGTTGTTCAGAGTTGACATCTAACATGTATTGTTAATTTTGTTTCGTTACATTAGACTTCAGACACGATCCACGCACAGTGACACAAAGTACATTGTGTTTGAAAGCTGCCTCGGACAGCTGTTTGAAAAATGTCCGTTTTGTAAGACAGACTGTGATGTCCAAAAACGAAAAAAATGGGACTTTTGTGGCGTTCAAACAGCGTTGTCCAAACTGCACTTACTTCAGACAATGGGAGAGCCAGCCCATCATTGGAAGTACCCCGGTTGGCAACTTACAATTATCTGCTGCTACATACTTCACTGGTGCTTCCTTCTTCCAACTAAAAAAGGTATTTTACCATCTTACATCCATAGCATATGAAAAATGACAGAAGCGGACTTTTTCAAATACTTGTCCTTTTTTTCTATTTATTCATAGATATGCAGAGCCATGCAGCTGGAGATCTTCCAGTATGAGACCTTCAGGAGGCATGCTAGGCATTATCTGGAGCCTGCTATTATCCACAAGTGGAAAACTGATCAGCTGAAGATTTTCCAGCAACTACACCACCAGGGGGGAAAGGTCACAGTTGCAGGAGATATGAGAGCAGACTCTCCAGGTAAGCAGAAACAGACAAGACAGTCTAGTGCAGGGGTGCCCAACCTTTTTTGAACCGAGAGCTACTTTTAAAGTTGCCAGTCTGCCGAGATCTACCAGTCCAAATAGAGAGGCGTAGCCATTACTGAGCCTACTACCAGTTAAATACACACTTCTACTTGTATAAAACTGACCTTTGTACGATGAATACTTCCTAAAATACTGCAGATGCTTTATCTTACCTCTTTCTAATCTACACACATACAAGTATTTAACTGAAGTTACACAACAGTGTTGTTGATACAGAGTTGGAGTTTATTCACACGTCACTACAGTGGGTAATGTTTTCAAGAAACATTGAACAGTGCTGCCACATATGACACAGGAAAAAAGAAAATACTCTGAACCCTTTCTTTGCCATTATATAAAAATAGTGTTGCTACAAAAGTATAAATTAGGCTTACTAATAAGACAACTCAGATCTGAAGCTACTCAGGAATCTGCTGCCAAAGTGCAGTAAAACAGACAAAATTAATAGAATCAAACCCTTTTTTGTAGCATTTTAGTAGAGTATAAAAAGAAATAGGATGCAAGCAACACTAGTTTCTTAACCTGAATTGATAATAGACTATAATCAATTTAAGTTTGCATTCTTATACCATTTTGTACAATAATTATAATGAATAAATTCAAACAAACTAAAACTTACAGCTGATTAATAACGGTATCTAACTTGAGTTTTTATTATATCAAAAACCTGTTGAAATGCTGCTGTTATTTTTACTGTCCCCCAAAAGCGCATCGGCAGCCTCCAGGAATGCTTCTTACACAACTTCGCCGTCTTTGAAAGACTTGATAAGAACGTGACTGACACGATAAGATGCTCTGGTAGCAGCCTTGCTCTTGTTGTTGGGCCTGGTGAAAATGGACTGCTGTGCATTTAGCTGTCCTTTCAGGCCCCTCCCCTTTTGGAGCGTAGGGCAGAATTGAGGGAATTCCGTCTCGTAGCGTTTATGCACTGTTTTGAAATGCCGCTCCTAAATGACCCTTCTTCGATAAAGCCACGCTCGCATTGCAGATGAGACAGATGGACTTTGAATTGGAACAGATACAAAAATAATCATCCTCCCACTCGGAGTGAAATTATATATTTTTGCTTCTGCCATAATTGCGGTCTTGTGTGTGTGTCACTCCTGTTGACGGTTGACACGGACAACGTCAGCGAAATAGTGCCCACTGCCCACCAGCCACGCCCCGACACATGGGGTCACGCCGGCCAATCACAAAGCTTTGATGCGTTCAAGTGCATTATTCTGGCACAGGAAGATTATGTTATAGGACATTAACGATAAAACAGAATATGGTTGTTCTATTTTTAGACACATCTCGCGATCGACTGGGAATCTCCCCGCGATCGACCGGTCGATCGCGATCGACTGGTTGGGCACCCCTGGTCTAGTGCCAGAGTTACTGGTGTATATTACAATTCATCGAACTTATCCATTGAAATTCTGTTGAAAAGTCTTGAAACCTCCTGTATTATATTTTCTTCAGGCCACTCAGCTAAGTTTGGGAGCTACACACTAATGCACCTGGGAAGCAACACCATTGTGGGATTCTCTTTCTGGGTGTAATTTTAGGCGTGCTGGCTGTTGATGCATGCTTCAGTGTATTTATGCCCTATTTCTTATTCACCAACAGAGCAATGAAGTAGGTGGTAGTTACCACATGGAAAAGGAGGGACTCAAAAGATGCCTAGATCATCTGGAGTCAAACGATTTGGCGGTTGAGTACATTGTGACTGACCGTCATCCACAGATCCAGAAGTTTCTGAGGGAACGCAACATAGAACAATTATATGATGTCTGGCACTTTGAAAAAGGTATGTATCCCTATATGTTGTAATGAAAGAATACCAAATCAGAGACACTGTCCTTTTTAGCAGCAGACATGACATGTCTGGATAGATACATGAATGATATCCCCCTATATGTCCCTCTAATCTGGTCTTTCCTCTGTTATTGTAAACTGTCTGGCAGACCACTTGATCACAGCACCTTTTGTCATTGTAAATTACATTTCACTCACTAATCTTAGGATAATGGGAGTACTCTTTAGGATGGGAATTTACAGTGATGCATATATGAATATGTATGGGTGTTTCCTGGCTATAAAATGTTTTCAGACATAAGGGTGACGCCCTGACCATTGTCATGCAATTATCATATGGATGTTATGGTTGTAATTAACATGCTGTGCTTACCCTTCTGTCTGCCCACCACCCTCTTTCCACCACACCCTTGAATATTGTCCATCACAGCACATCATTTACACACTATTGCTTGAATATTCACATGCGTTTTCTTTTTATCAGGTTTGTCCAAGAAACTTGTGAAACTTTCACAGAACAAGGACTGCAAGTTGTTGAAGAGGTGACTGCAGAGCATAACAAACCATGTGTACTGGAGTGCGACGAGCACAACCTCGGGGCCGGAGAAGGTGGCAAGGTGGACGTCAGTGGTCAACCACCTACAAAACATCCACGTGCATGACGACCCCCTATTCCCCAAGTGTGAACATCCTGAAAGAGCCACAACGGATGAAAATAAATGGCTAAAATCTGGTAAGTTCAATATTTATAAAAAAATTGCAAATAACAAGTGAAACATTTAAAAACACTTCACTTCCTTCATAAGATAAGTAAGATAAGTTGTAATGTTCTAATGGGCTGGTGATGTTTTTGTAATTTTACTCAAGATTCAATAACACTCCACAAAGTTGAGAAAATACTCAACAACAAGAGAGTTCTCAAAGAGGTGCAAAAGCTAAGCCATCACTACCAGACCTCATCCCTGGAGTCGTTCCACAGCTTGATTCTGCGTTTTGCCCCCAAAAATGTGGTTTTTCCCTTCATGGGAATGTTGTGCAGGTAATACACTGTATAATTTATTCAGTAGCATCTTATAACACAGTGACTGTTTCGTGGCATGAGGGTTTTATTCTGTCATAACACAAAGTCTTATTTTATTTTGCTATTCTATAGGTTGTGTCTAGCAGCCATGCATCACAATGAGAATGCTGACCGTGAGCAAGCCACAACAGCTGCAGGACTACCTGTGTACAGATTGGCCTATCCAAAATCAAGGAGGGGAGAATGCACCGCAAAGCCTGTAAAGAAGGAGCCTACATACAGTAAGTTGTCAACATTTTTTTTATTACAAACATAAATTACATTTTAAATTATTATAGCACAAAGTACCAAAGAACTGGCCAGATCTATGGAGAACCGGGATGACTGCAACAGACGATGGAGGGCTAGAGAGATAGCCACACTGAATTATCTGTACAATGAAAGAATAAAAGAGAAATGAATAAGTGTATACAAATAATTAATTATTATATGAATGTTATATTTTTCAGTGTACGTGGGTGAGCTGATGAGGCTGGTGTTTGAAGAAGTCTTTGAGGACCCAACACCCTTTGTGGAGGAGATGAATAAAATCAACATCCCAAAGGACCTGTCCACTCAATTTGACAGGCCCTCAAAGGAGGAAGTGGTAGCCCGCCATGTCTCACGTTTTAGTCTAGGGGCGGTCGGAAGCCCACGTACTGTCCAGCCAGATCAGGGAACTCCTGGCGTATCCGGCGGACCACACACGACGGGATGACCACTCTGATTCCTCGTCCCAAAAAGCCCCAGCACCAGCTTACGAAGCTGCGATAGGCCAGATGCCTAAAACGCCTATAAGAGGAGGAATGGATGATAACATATATGTGCTGTCCTGTTTTTCACCCTTACCCTCTGGCTGCTTGAACAACTGAATTTCCCCACAGGGATTAATAAAGGTCCATCTTATCTCATACAGTGTATATATACACATGATCAATTTGTACATTTATCAAAATAAAGTTTGATGGAACTACTTGATAGCCTTTCTTCCCTGAATTATTTGCTCCTAGATCATTCATATATAGCAAACCATTATTTGATTTTTCATCTAATACAGTAGTAGTTTATTATAGATAAAAATAACTTACTCTTCTTCAGTTCTACGCCTCAAAGGTCCATAATCAAACCGATAAATATTGTGGAGGTTCTGCAGGGTGTAGGGATTGAGGCAGTTTGGTTCTAGTCCGGGGTGGTCAACCATGCACACAATGGGTTCTGGGACTTGGTGCTTTCGTGTTAAAACCTATAGGAGGATAAGATATTTGTAACATAATACGTTTAGCAATTAAATCCAACTATGGCGAGGTTTACAAAATAAACATTAAATTACTGTAGAATAAATAAAAGGGCATATTATAGTCTATTGACTTGACAAGTATGTATGGTGTATATAATGTTGTGTGCTACTGTTGGTGTTTTTGTATTTGTTGTGGTGACACCCTGTTTTGACCATAATTCACCTTTGGTATAGTGTTGCCACACGGACCCTTTAGTGTGTGCTCTTAGGTTTAGCTTGTCATTCCTAGCTTGTCAGACAGAGCAGACATGTATTTTACCTGATTCTAAACACACCGCCCCCGACTCCCTTTCATCGGCACTACACTGTCACCTTTCTAATCTCCCTGCAACAGAGGTCTTCCACCTCGGTAGGCATTACTGCGCAGTTTCCACACGTGCACCTAAATAACAACAGTTGGAAAGTTTGGTTAGTCAGCGGACACACTTGTTACTGTGATGTAGATAAATGATGAAGTTCTAACATTACATCTGAAATGTAGCAGCTATACAAAATTAAAACGTTCCACTGTGAAACCGCCTGCTGTATTCTTGTTTGGGACGGTGGATCAGGTCCATCACGGTCCGTTTCACTCTCAGGGTCGGACTCCGGTTCGTACATATATGGCTTTACTGACGCCATTTCATTTCTGCTACTCCGCTCAGAGCCGAAAAAACACCATGGGCTAAGTACCCGCTAAACCACTTTACGGCAGATGTCAACAGGGGCAGAGCCTCTCTGGTGGTTGACAAATCAGAACAGAGGGGCCGAGCTGACCAATCGGAGCACACTGGGCTCACAGGGAGGGGGGGGCAAGAGCTGCAACGAGCCGTTTAGTGGAGAGAGTGAATTCACGTAGTTTACAGAGATGCTGTATGCGAAACAATGTGAGTTTGGAAAATTGCACAGTATAAATCTATTCTAGTAGACATCAACAATGGAATTATGATCAGTGGAAATGGCCATGACATGTGACCTTTAATATTTAAAAACCTATTAATGTGTTATACCAGATTAACGAGAAGAATCTCAGCTAACTGACTATACGAACCATTTTTACTGAAACAAAACACAAGTCTCACAAGAAGCGTTAGCCCTTAGCTAAAATGGGCAGATGCTACTTCCAGTGCTAACTAGCAAAAACGATCTTTAAAACTTAAAGGTCCCATTGCATGGTCCTTTCTACTGATCATAATACCATTGTTGAGGGATATTACAATAGAAAAATACTGTGCAATTTTCCAAACTCAGATTGGTTTCTCATACATTATCTCTGTAAAGTATGTATTTTCACTCCCTGTGCTAAACGGCTCGATGGAGTTCCTGCCCCCACCCTCCTGTGCGTCCAGTGTGCTCCGATTGGTCAGCTCTGCCACTCTGTTCTGATTAGTCAACCACCAGAGAGGCTCTGCCCCTGTTGACATCTGCCGTAAAGTGGTTTAGCGGGTACTTAGCAACATAGCAATACTAGATTTGAGAATCGATAGATAGATAGAGAGTTATATAGATAAATAGATAGCTTACATATAGCATACAATGGCGTATGGAGCATACAATTTCGAACCTCCGTTCGATCCTAGAATAGACCAAATCGCGAGTCTTGCCTCGCCGTTCACTAGAGCAGACCAAACAGTGTCATTGTGGTACGTTTTTATCTAGTATATGTCTTACATTTCAGATGTCATCAGATGTACCTACAACTGTTGTTATTTAGGTGCCGTTGTGGAAACTGCGCTTTGATGCCAAGTGACGGAGAAAACGTGTGCTGCAATAGCATAAGAAAGGTAGCCTAGCTTAGTTACATTATGTCGACAGCTAACTGAAAACACCAACAGTAGCACACATATACCAAGATATACAGCATACATGTTTTTCAAGTCAATAGACTATTATATGCACTTGTATTACTTCCTTAGTAATTGAATGTTTATTTTGTAAACATTTCCCATAGTTGGTTTAATTGCTAAACGTGTTTTGTAACACATCTTACCTTCATAGGTTGTAACACACATGCTGCAAGTTCCAGAACCCATTAACTGCATGGTTGACCACCCAGGACTAGAGCCTAACTGCTTGAACCCATACACCCTGCAGAATCTCCACAATATTTATAAATACAGTTTCGGACCTTTGACAAATACAACGGAAGAAGAGTAAGTTATTGTTACCTGTAATAAACTACTACCGTTTGATGAAAAATCAAATCATGGTTTGCTATATATGAATGATATATTATAGGAGCAAATCATTCAGGAAAGAAAGGCTACTAAGTATTTCCATCAAACTTTATTTTTACAAATGTACAAAATGTGTGAATGTATATTTATATTTGAATGTAATGTACATCATCCATTCCTCTCCCGATAGGCGTTTTCGATATCTTGCGTATCGCAGCTTTGTAAGCTGGTGCTGGGGATATTTAGGGCGAGGCATCAGAGTGGTGATTCCGTCGTGTGTTGTGCTCCGGATCCGCCAGGAGTTTCCAGATCTGGCTGGACAATATGTAGGATTTCGACCTCCTTTGGGGGGAAACGGGAGAAACGGCTGACAATCATTTCCTCCTTGGGGGGCCTATCAAATTGAGTTGACAGGTCCTCTGGGACGTGGATTCGTTTCAGCTCGTCCACAAAGGGTGTAGGGTCCAGAAATACTTTGTGAAACACAAGCCTCGTCAGCTCATCCACATAGACTGAAAAAGAAAGCATTGTATAAATAATTTGTTATTGTTATTCACTTTTTGTATTTAATGTAATACTTTTATTGTTCATTGTATCTTTAATCATTTGAAATGTAAGTTCTGTTAATAAAAACTAAAACAAATATTTCACAACTTACTGTATGTAGGGTCGTTCTTAACAGACTTGACCGTACACTCTCCCCTCTTTGATTTTGGATAAGCCAATTTGAAGACAAGTTTTCCTGCAGCAGTTGTCGCTTGGTCACGCCCAACATTCTCGTTGTGATGCATTGCTGCTAGACACAACCTATAGAATAGCAAAATAAAATGAGACTTTGTGTTATGACAGAATAAAATCCTCATGCCACTAAACAGTGACTGTGTTATAAGATGCTACAGAATAAAGTATACAGTGTATTACCTGCACAACATTCCAATGAAGGGGAAAACCACATTTTTTGGGGTAAAACGCAGAATTAAGTTGTGGAAGGACTCCAGGGATGAGGTCTGGTAGTGATGGCTTAGCTTTAGCACATCTTTGAGAACTCTCTTGTTGGTGAGTATCGTTTCAACTCTGGCGAGTGTTATTGAGCCTTGAGTAAAATGACAAAGACATTAGGTAAATCACCAGCACATTAGAACAATAATTTGCCATAACAACAATGTTATATTTACATTCTATATTGTTGATCTTATGAAGGAAGTGAAATATTGAACTTACCACCTTTTAGGTAAGGTTTATTTGCATCGCTTGCGGCTCCTACAGGATGTGTGCACTTGGGGAAGAGGGGGTCATCATGCACGTGAACGTTTTGTAGGTGGTTGACCAGTGACGTCCACCTTGCCACCTTCTCCGGCCCCGAGGTTGTGCTCGTCGCACTCCAGTAGACATGGTTTTTTATGCTGCGCAGCCACCTCTTCAACTTCGTGTCACAGTCCTTGTTCTGTGTAAGTTTCAGAAGTTTCTTGGACAAACCTGATAAAAAAAAAAGCACATGCACAAGTTAATATTCAAGCCATAGTGTGGAAATGACGTGCTGTGATGGACAACATTCAAGAGTGTGGTGGAAATTCCACACTTCATATATCATCAACCATAACATGCATATGATAATTGCCTGTCAGTGCGACACCCTTCTGTCTGAAAACATTTCATAGCCAGGAAACCTCCATACATATTCATATCACTGTAAATTCCCATTCTAAAGAGTACTCACATTATCCTAGGATTAGTGAGTGAAATGTAATTTACAATGAGAAAAGGTGCTGTGATCAAGTGGTCTGGCAGGCCAAATTGTAGGAGATATAATGAATGTATTCAGACATTATGTCATGTCTGCTGCTGATTAGAAGCTCAGGATAAATTGCATAGTAAAACAAAGGAATATCTTAACAAAGGACAGTGCCTCTGATTTGGTATTCTTCCATAGGGATACATACCTTTTTCAAAGTGCCACACATCATAGAATTGTTCGATGTTGCGTTCCCTCAGGTACTTCTGGATCTGCGGATGACGGTCAGTCACAATGTTCTCAACCGCCAAATCCTTTGACTCCAGATGATCTAGGCATCTTTTGAGTCCCTCCTTTTCCATGTGGTAACTACCACCTACTTCATTGCTCTGTTGGGGAATAACAAATAGGGCATAAATACACAGAAGCATGCATCAACAGCCAGCAAGCCTAAAATCATAGCACCCAGAAAGAGAATCACACCTGAACAAGCTGGAAGTCCAGAATGGTGTTGCTTCCCAGGTTCATGAGTGTGTAGCTACCGAACTTAGCCGAGTGTCCTGAAGAAAATATAATACAGGAGGTTTCAAGGCTTTTCAACCGAACTTCAATGGATAAGTAGATGAATTGTAATATACACCAGTAACTCTGGCACTAGACTGTCTTGTCTGTTTCTGCTTACCTGGAGAGTCTGCTCTCATATCTCCTGCAACTGCGACCTTTCCCCCCTGTTGTTGTAGATTATCGAAATTCTGCTGCTGATCAGTGTTCCACTTGTGGATAATAGCAGGCTCCAGGTAACTCTTAGCATGCCTCCTGAAGGTCCCATACCCGATGATCTCCAGCTGCATGGCTCTGCATATCTATGAATAAATAGAAAAAAAGGAAACGTTTTTGAAAAAGTCCACTGCTGTCATTTTTCATATGCTATAGATGTTAGAGATGGTAAAATACCTTTCGTAGTTGGAAGAAGGAACCCCCAGTGAAGTATGTAGCAGCGGATAATTGTAAGTTGCCAACCGGGGTACTTCCGATGACGGGCTGGCTCTCCCATTTTCTGAAGTAACTGCAGTTTGAACAACGCTGTGTGAACGCCACATAGGTCCCCACTTTTCTTGTTTGGACATCACAGTCTGTCTTACACACCGGACATTTTTCAAACAGCTGTCTGAGGCAGCTTTCAAAAACAATGTACTTTACGTCACGATGCGTGGATCGGGTCTGAAGTCTAATGTAACAAAAACAAATTAACAATAAGTTTTAGATTTCAACTCTGAAAAACAGTAATAGTAATGTGTACCAAATGTACCAAACTTACGATACGTCGCATTCTTCTACAGTATCATCAGGGTGGTAACTCGAACCCAGAGTCTCCTCAAATTCTGTCGACGTCTCTGCTTGTTCCTCCTCCAACTCCAGTCGAGGTCTCTTGCGAGGTCCCAATCCTGGGCCCTTTATTGGTGTAGAGGACAAGGGGATTTCTGTGTAGGTGGAAGTTTTAGTGCCAACACTTTTGAAAGACACCGTGGCCTGGATGCCTGTTAATAAAAAGGGAAAAGTGCATAAATACTATGTACATTAGATAAGACACTAATACATTGTAAAAGGCCAACAACTTGTGTACATCTGACAGATTAATTCATGAAAAATGTACAAACTACAAACAGCACTGTATTTCTTGTAGTCAACATAACAGTATTTCTGTGATATACAATAATATCAAATAAGGTTTTATTTATAGAGCACATTTAAAAACGATTTTTGGTCGAGCACAAGTGCTGTACATGTAATAAAAGCACAATTAAGGTAATGCATCTGTGATTTGTCAGTGTTATAGTCTACCTTTGCTTCTCACGTGTGCCGATTTCAGTGTTCCCCGGGCCAACTGTGTAGCAACAGAAATGGCGGACACTTTACATTCCACTGTCTGTGTTCCCACAGACCGTGTCTCAACCCTCTGAGTTCCCACACAAACAGTCTGTGGACGGTCTGTTTGACATCCGACTGTACTGGAGCAGTTGGTATTGTGTTCCTGCTGTGATGTACTCTAAGAAAGATACACATAGTATTCATACAATTAATTGTGTATCCGAGGAAAACAGTCAATTTCATAAAAGCAACACTTTTACAATTACAATGTTCTACAGATAGTCTGCTACGTTCGGTCATTCATTGTAGCTGGCATGAAAACAATGTTTTTCATAACATCTCTATGTTAGAGCTTCTAGCTTAGCTTATTAATGGTAGCTCGGTAGAATACACGAACGGCAACTGTAATTACTGACCGTACGGTTAAAGTATACTGTCTGAGTATTTCGTGTGTGTTTGCAGACATTCTCCTGCTATGAGATACATGTAAGGCCATGTGCTAACATCGGTGTTGAGGTCTGGGAATGCTAGGTAGCCCTCGTGTTTACCTCGGTAGCATAGCATTAGCATAGCATTTACACAGTCGTGGTAGATACATTGTTTGTTTTAAACAGAATAAATACACAAACCACAATGAATACTTACAGGTTGTGTACCAGAATCTCCCGCTGGTCCAAACAAAGTAGGAACAGCATCGTCCTCCAATATAAGCTTTGCAAGTCCGAAGCTAAACATTGTTACGTTTTTAAAGCTTTGGTCCGTGAAATGCCGCGCACACACAACAGTACCGGCTGGTAAATCAGCTGGAACAGTGTTAAAAAGGAATGTCAACCACTGACTTCGTCGTGGTTCTGCCTTCGGTACTGCAAACATTGTGGATTTCTCCACACAATACAGGCAACAGACCCTCCGCGACATGACTGGATAGAGCTTTGAAAAGAAGCAGGTTTTACGACACTTAATATGGTCGGCTGGCAGAGGAAGTGACGTCACGCGGTGCAGCTACGTCACGCGGGGCAGGAAGTAAACAATGGAAACTGAGAAATCTCCAACGAGGCTTTTGGGGGAGGTATTTTCTGTGTTAGAGTTTACTCGCTACAGGGTGTACTTTGAGGGTTTTGACTTTGCAGACTGTTTACATGCATAAAAACCTTCATAACACACAAGGGGACGGGCAATAACCGGAAAAGCATGACATGGGACCTTTAATATTTTCTGCACAAACTACATATCATCTGAAAGCTGATACTCCACAGATTATTTTTGTTATAAGTATCATCACTGTAGGACACAAACTCACTGAGCTAGCAGCCAGAACAGAGAAGAAAAAAAACAACAGTTTTCAAAACCATAACAATAATTATGTCTTACCGTTGCTGTTTTGTGATCAAAGCTCTTGTTCAAGGGAATAAAAACGCTGCTTAAAGTTAATCCAATGTCTCTTAGTCACTTTAGAATTGTTCCTGATAATCTATCATTACATTCATGGCAGCAGAGTAGGTAGAAAGTTTCGCAGTCCCGAGCTAATGCTGTCTCACGTGCTGTTTACGCAAACCTCTCTCTACTTGACGTAAGTGTTTAGCGGGACTTACTAACTGTCACTCGATTCTATTGGCTCTAACGGTTCAGAAAAGGTGTCAATCACCCAAATCGACCAATGGGTTCCAAAGATATGATCCTGCGTAGTATAAACTACGCCCGCTCCGGCTCCATTACGCATTACGCAGCCAGAAGGGCTTCACCACCGAGCAGGTGCTAGAGATGCTAGCTGACGATAGCGGGGCTATGATCATACCAGATGACTCTTCGTCGGATGATGAAGATCTCCTCCAGCCAGACCTGGATCCGGACAGTAGTGACTCGGATGTTGAACTTCCACCACGGGAAAGGTATGTCATCTCTCTGTTTTTATATATTACTTATGTGTTTGGTGGAACTGCGTCACAGTGCTAGCTTAGCCAAGAAGCTACAGGAATGATTAGGCAAAATGCTAAATAGTGTTACTTGTCTTTTTGGAGTTACATTTTCTAAATGAATGGCCAGTGAATGAATATACATGTGTTTACTTATTTATTTGGTGTAATATTATTCATTTATAGTCCAATATTATCCTATAAGTATAAGCCAGTGAATTAATCTAAACTCTTTGTTTTTCCACATTTGTTAGATGAGGAGTGACCCCAGCAGGACAAAGCCACACACCCAGAAGACTTTCAGGGAGCAGCTTGCTGCAGAATTGTTGGAGTTTGCTGAAGGCCCTGCTGAAGGCCCTGCACCTCCACCACCCCCTCCTCCTCCACCACTCACATGCCCGAGTATTATGGAGAAGATGCCACCAAGGTCAGGAAGAACTGCAGGAGGTGCCTAGATGCTGGACTCAAAAGGGTGAAGACACCTGTGTACTGCAGGAAGTGCCAGGTCCCTCTGTGCTTCACTGTCAAAAAGAACTGTTTCAGGGAGTGGCACGACCTAAATACTGGAACATTCAGGTAGGTATAAAGTTCAGGTAGGTATAACGTTTTGAGTGTTTATTTAAAAAAAAATACTTGTTTTTATATACCTAGTGTGATTTTATTGTATAGTACGTTGGTAAAATGTTTGTTTTTACAAACCTACATTGTGTTGGTAAAATGTTTGAAATAAATCTGCCCCAGTTGGAGTCAAATGTTACCTATGTTTCCGTTTTTTTTATTGTGCAAGTACACTTACACACAATGACCTACAGTGTAGTTTTATTGTATAGCGCGTTGGTACAGTTACATACACACACAGCTACACTTACACACCTACACATACCCACACAGCTACACACACACACACACAAACACACACCTACACTTACTTAAATATTGTTTTTTTTGTTGTTTTTTTTTGGGTGGAATGAATACCTATAGTGATGATTCAATGTAATACAATGATTTGTATAGTCTGGTACCTGAAAAAGGTCAAATGGCACTGATGGAACCAAATGTGCCCAAAGCTTATTCCGCCTGGACTTTATTTTCATAAACCTCTCTAAAAAGGTCAAATATCACTTGTTTTGCCTCAATCTTGATACAGGGTACTTATTATATGTTATACTTTGGATTCCTAAAGCTTTTAGGCTACTAACCCATCATTCAAGGTTGGTCTTCACTATAAGTAATGGGTTTTCTTTAGGCGGAGACAGGAATTTACATTTTTTTGCTATGTTCCATCTGAATTTACTCTGACACAGAAACATCTATATTGATTCTGACACTTCTACATCCAACTCACAGATGTAACCTTGCTTTGATAACAACAATTATTCATATAAACCTTTTAGAAGTGAAGTTATAGTCATTTGTTCTGGGAATGTCATTTTCGAGCCTGAAACCTGAAAAACAGGCTCGGGGTTTAACAGGTTAAGAGTCTAACGAGTTAATACAGAGTCTAAAGAGTGAGAGAGAGTGAATAAAGAGGGAACAGACCTGCTCTGTGGATCTGAAGCTGAGGCTGTAAAACAGCGTCCAGTAGTTTCCGGTGTCTCTCGTTCTCCTGTTTTGAACGAGACAGTTCCTCCTCGTACTTTGCTATCGTTCTTTCAAACAGAACAAAGATGTCTTCAGCAGCCGCAGTGAGTCGCTGCTTCACCAACGAGAGCAGCACAACACTCATGTTTACTAAATCACCACTTCCCGTTTCTCTCACTCTGTGTTGCTAGCGTGTTACCAGCTAGCATGCTAAGCTAGCTTCTAGAGTCCGAGCTAGAGGCTTCAGAAGAAAGAGCACAAAGTCAGAGGTTCATCCAGACACACAGACGATGGATGGATCAGCTGTGCACACACACTTCCTCAGGAACACCGAGAGAGAACCATGGATGTAGCGAGAGAACACACGAGAGAAGCCACGAGACGCGATCTGGTTCCATTAGAAAGAGCGAGACCATCACTTCCGGTGCATCACTTCTTCGTCTTCTCTCGATTTAAAGGCGGATTGCATACAACTTTAAGGTGCATACCGCCACCTATTGTACAGAGTGTGTATCACCATTATCATCCTATCACCACTTGTGGAATTATACCAGCGGAGGCTGTGGCACAGTGGATTATTAGAGCGTTGGTTTTCGGATCAGGGGAACACAGGTTCAAATCCCACTGCAACGACATGCTGTTGCATGTCGTTGTGTCCCTGAGACACTAAACCCCAAATTGCTCCTGTGGGGATTGGTCGTGCTAATGTTGTCTTGTGTTCACCTCTGCATGTGTGTTCTGTGTTCACCTCTGCATGTGTGTTCAGTGCCGTGTGTCTGGCAAATAAAGTCAAGACCCCCTCAAAAGTTACGGTTTATTTCATTTTAAGGATGAGCACCAAGCAACATCTCCAGGTGCTCCTTTGAGAACCAGGGCAAAAAAGTTATGTGCACCCCTGTTTATATTTGAACTAACGAGGTGTGTAGAGATCACAGGTTTCCATTGTTCTGAATGAGAGATGAACCTCTTACATGTGAACGTTTTGTGGAAGAACCGTAACAGATATCTGTGAAATTTCAAAACGTGAAGCATGTCAAGGAAGTTGAGTATCTTAAGTGTAATTTTTGTGTAGTTTTGGGTTAATAATGTGGCCTTTTTGGCAGTTTAACTAAAGGTGTGCGGCTGCTACCATGAGGAAATATCTGCCTGAAATTACAATGGGCTTCAATGGAGGAATGTCGAACGTTTTTGTCACTTAATGCCCTCAAGAGGCATTTTCTTTAATATTTGTTCTTATTTTTTATTTATTTTCCAACCTAGGAGAGGTTTTCCTATGTTTTCCATGAAAAAATATGTCTGAGGAGTGTAGGGTTTGGGAAGTATGGCAAGTTTAAAATATTTTTGGGGGAGAATTTTGAGCTGTCCTGTACTCTGTTTTGAGATCAAAGCACTCTAGAGTTAATGAGCTGCTCCATCCACTGTAATGTAAAAATCTTAAAAATGCCTCTCTACCAAGCTCCAAACTAAATTCAATATCTCAAAAAGTTGAAAAGATATCAAAATTATTTTGTACAAGTTTTATAGCTGAAGGTATTGTGATCATTTGAAAGTTGGAATGAAGTGTCTGGCTGAAATTATGTGGAAGGAGATGCATTTGGCGCAAAGTGTAGAAAAACAGGATTTGAAGGCATCTCCCATTGACTTCAATATTAAAAAAATAGTTTAAAAAGCTGAATATTTCAAAAAGTATAAAATATTTTTGAAAAAGTTGAAGGTTTCCCATCGATTCCTGAACAGGCTGAATAGTTTAATATTTGAATGGTTTCTGTAGCTGAAAATAAGCTGAAGTTATGGAAAGCTAAAGTATTGGCTGATTTGAAGGCTCTTCCCATTGACTTCAATGTAAAAAAAAGAGTTTAAAAAGCTGAATATTTCAAATTATACCAGCGGAGGCTGTGGCGCAGTGGATTATTAGAACGTTGGTTTTCGGATCAGGGGAGCACAGGTTCAAATCCCACTGCAGTCAGCATGTCGTTGTGTCCCTGAGACACTTCACCCCAAATTGCTCCTGTGGGGATTGCCCGCAGTATTGAGTATGTAAGTCACTTTGGATAAAAGCGTTAACAAGTAACATGTAATGTAATGTATAATACCACTGTATTTACGTTGTTTTAAATTCTTCCAATCAATCCTGTTTCACTCAAATACTTAAGAATAGCCTTCCTGGTAGCTCTTACCCCCTCACCGTCTGTCCCCAGTGTCCCCATCAGGCTCCACTCTCTATCCTGCCTCTCTGACCCTGTCTCTTAGTTTTTCCCTCTCTGTTTTGTACATGTTGCAGTGTAATATGATGTGTTCCACATTTTCTTTCACTCCACGGAGGAGATGTCGGAGAGAACGCGCTCCGAGGTGTGGTTAAACTTTACCCGTCTCGATGCTCGTGGACTAAAGTGCAATAAGAGTTTAGCATGTAAGGGCAGTAACACAAGCAATCTGTCTAAACATTTAGCAAAAGTGCACAGGGTCGGCTCCAGAACAAATCGAATGGGGCGGCAATCATTTACCAAGGGGGGGGGCACACACTGCCGTCAACAACCAACACACAAACACCAACGCAACTTCAATTTAAAAAAACATGCTGTAAAGTGTATTTCACACACATTGCAGGGTGTAGTGCTATTGTATAGCGCACCTATGACCTGTGCAGACATGCACGGTTGTGGCACGACCACCAAAACAGAAACATATGGACATAGTCCACCATATAAAAGTGTGCAAATGTATTTAGTATCCTATCCATGTGAACATGTTTTAGGTGGGGGTGGACCTAACCTCCTCTAGGAGGGTCCGGGGGCATGCTCCTCCGGGAAGATTATTCTTAAAATATTGAACTTAAATGCTTCAATCTGGTGCACTTTGAGAGCAAAATGAAGAGATCTATGGATACATCTCTCAACACCCATATGAAACAGAACTGTACACAAATGTACTTTTTCTTTATTGATATTTTACTAATCACTCCCCTTTTCAACTGTATTCTTGTGTTACTGTCCTATAGTATTTCATACCCGTTTTTCATTTATTCTCTTATTCTTTAATAACTATAATGATCATATAAAGGTATTCCTCAGAAATACTTGTTTACATAAATGGTGACCAAACCGTTTGAGACCCACTGAGATAACCTACACTAAAGTGAACTATCTAAACACTGAGAGAGTCCTTACCTCTGGCTGAGGTTATACGATCCTCTCAGTCCGAGAGGAGAGGACTCTCCTCCACCTTGGTGTAGAAACAGCTCTTTATATCCGTTAGCATAGCTAGCTAACCAGATGCTAACAACAACATTCCACGTTACCACTCGCGCACTCACAAAATGCGCTCGTGCCACACACACACACACACACACACACACACACACACACACACACACACACACACACACACACACAGAGCCGAGCTTGAATGAAACATAGAGACCCAGAAGTAGGCTACTTGTACTGTACTGTATCATATTATTTTCGATGGCTTTACTGTATAATCAGTGTAACAGATGAACAGATCGCCACTGGGCTTTCATCTAACAACCCAGTCTCATGGCATTTCGCGTTCACCAACACGATTTTCTCCTTTTTTTCGTGTTGCACAGCAAGATGCAAAAAGCAATGTATTTCTACTGGTAATGTGTTTCGTGCACGTCTTTTTCTCCGGTCGGGTCCTAAACTCCTAGAGGCCTACGTCTGTTTCCGGTTATTTTTATTTTGAAATTCAGTTCCTGACAGACGCCAAAAAAGCCCGAGATTATGGAATTAAACCAATAAATAAAAGCAAGGATAATTGTGTGTTATTGTTGAGTAAATAACAGTGTGTTATTTTGAAAAGAATAACAAATTAGAAGGAAAAAAATATTTAAAAAATACAGATTACAGTATTCTGAGGCTCTGAGCCATTTATTTTCCTCACAGACGGCAACAAAAGTCCGAAATTTTACGATTTAAAATAAAAGCAATAATTGTGGCTTGATATTGAGTAAGAAGATATTTTTATGAACCACAAAGCTTCCGGTCTTCCATGACCCGACCGGAGAAAAAGACGTACTGCAGGCACGAAACACATTACCAGTAGAAATACATTGCTTTTAAAATCGTGCTGTGCGACACGAAAAAAAGGGGAAAATCGTGTTGGTGAACACGAAATGCCATGAGACTGGGTTGCATCTAAACACACAGCCACGTAATGATAACAAAACAAAGGTCGGGGGTCATTGTTTAAGCAACACACCAATCAGAGAGCAGCAGTGAGCACAGCTCAGGCTGTGTTTCATATTTGTATTCTTTATTTCTGATGTATTTCACACAAAAAACCTTTAGTGGAAACGTTTTCACTGATATGATTTTTAAAAAAAAATGGCTTGGGCGGCACAGTGACTCATTTGGGGGGGCATGGCCCGCGAATGACCCACCATGACGCCGACCCTGAAAGTGCACCACATTCAGACGAAGAAATGCACCGTTTTCGACTGTCTTCCTAGTAGCTCTGTAGCCCCATCCACGAGTAACTTTTCCACGTCAGGTATTATGTATGCTAGCAGAAACACACAGAGTTAACTCAATTAGGAGGACTGTCTGAGGACCACAGATGGAAATGAGCTATTAGCTATAATCTGACATATTGCATCTCTTCTCTTTGCTGAGATTAATGTTTTTGTATGCATGGTTTTAAAAAATAAAAAAAAATTATACAAACATGGGTTAATGATTAGAGGTACCAGAGTTATTTATTTTGTTAAAGTTTCAGCTATTCTGTGTAAGAGTTGGTGAGGAGCTGATAATTTATTCCGGCAAATTACTCAGACCTACTAATTGACCTAACCGAAGTTATTGAGTCTATGTAAGTTTACTGCTTGGCTCAGATCCACCAACGTCAGCAAGATCTCACCTCTATTAACTCCCTGAAGAACCAGGTTTAATTAACTGCTGTTTTAATTCAGACGACCCTCTTAATCGGTTTAAGCGATCCCGAAGGATTTTGATATCAGTAAATGAGGTGTGAGTGTGGCAGGGTGCAATCTTACCTTTGAAGCAGGAGAAGAGAGCGCAGATGTTTTTTAAGTTGTTCCAATCCAAAAGGTGGGATCAGTTTATTTGAAGAAAAATAGGTCCAAACTAATACAGGGTTTTTACCTTCTCTCGTTACAACATTATAATCATACTAAACATATCATGCTGGGGTTATTTTCTAATCTAAAACCTTAATTCATAGTTCACCCATTAAAGTCTTCCGACAAAATCCAAAAAGAATTTCCTCGTGGTGGCGAAGGTTCTCTAATTAGTTCTAAAATCCAGACACATTTAAGAATAGTAGGTTATATCTCTCACAGGCTCCGCAAATGAGAAAAGATTTTCTGTTTGATATTAGATTTCTTGTTTTATATGTAATGTCTGCACCATGACATCAAGTCAAATTCCTCGTAAGTGTGAACCCACCTGGTGATAAACCTGTTTCTGATTCTGAAGTCTCAGTAAGCAGTGGTTAAGTTCAATGATTAAATCTTCTCTAACAGTTATTGTCAACTGTATGCTTTCCAAAGCAGATAGTGAGTCTGTGCATATCACCACCCTATCAGGTCTGACCTCTTCAACCCATTGTAGCCCAATAATTGCTGCGAGTATTTCTGCTGTATAAACTGACAAGTTATTTGACACTCGTTTTGAGATTGATATTTTGAATTCTGGGATATAAACGCCTATCCCCACGCATTCTTGGGCGACCCCGCTCTGCACCTATGCTATAAGATAGATAGATAAAGAGAGAGAGAGATAGATGGATAGATGGATAGATAACATTGCTATGTTTATTTTTATTAAAAAAATGAAGAAAAACATTCGTGCAAAATCGCAGAGACTAATTCATCAACAATTCTTTATTAAACTCTGATTTTTACAGTAATAATAATAATAATGGGTTTCATTTATAAAGCACGTCATATTTGATTTCAAATCCTGAAGTGGAGGCGTGTGGTGCAGTGGGTTGAGCGTTGGTGTTCGGATCAGGGGGTCACAGGTTCAAACCCCACTGACAAGACACTTCACTCCAAATTGCTCCTGTGGGGATTGTCCACAGTATTGAGTATGTAAGTCACTTTGGATAAAAGTGTCTAACAAGTAACAAGTAATGTAAACAAAGTAATGAAGTGCTACAAGCAGTACTGATTAACACTGCATCACATTCATGAATTAGAGTGTTTGTATCAGACCTTCATATGTAGAGGCTGTCCAGTAGAGCTGATGTTACTCTAGCTATCCTGAAGGTGGCAACAGAGGAACACAGAATATATATTTATATAAATAGAAATAAAGCAATGAAGTCATTAAATAAAGTAACAAATAATATGTCGTTTCACATGGAAGTTGGTCACCAAGAAGAAAGGACACAGGGAAAGTGCCATTTGAGGGGGGGACTCGCCAACTATCTGATATTAAATATAATAATATTTTGAATCCTCTTTTCATACAACTTTATTTATATTTTCAGCAAAACAAGTGCATGTATTATTTACATGTTGGATTGTTTATTTCTAGTCTTTTCATTTCTCTAATGTTCAATGTCTTGTCTTTTTATGCTGCTGCCACACAAACATTTCCCTAATTGGGATCGATAAAGTACTTCTTATCTCATCTTATGTTATCTTAATAACACGCAGGCCTGTTCCTCCTTGACTGCTATTCGGTGCTTTTATTAACATGCATTCTAGTTTTATAGGTGAAGAAAGAGACAGGAGCTTCTGAGATCCACGTGTTTTAGAAATGGACATTTTCAAAAACCTCAAATAGACAGTTTCTGTTGGTGAGGAACAAAGTGAGGGTCAGTGTTTGACTGTTAAACTACAGTGTGTGTGTTTGTGTGTGTGTCACCTAGCCTGGTTTTAGAAATCTGGATCTCAAGATGAAATTGTTTTCTGAACACAAAGAATAATTAATAAAATGTCAGGATCTATTCGTCTGTCATACCCAGCATACATTACAACCTTCAAAAATGATATGATACTTCATGATGGGTGTGTATGTGTGTGAGTGTGTGTGTGTGTGTGTGTGTGTGTGTGTGTGTGTGTGTGTGTGTGTGTGTGTGTGTGTGTGTGTGTGTGTGTGTGTGTGTGTGTGTGTGTGTGTGTGTGTGTGTCTCTGCAGTCTGGATCACGACAGCCACATGAGTGACGTCCAGACTCTGGCCATGCTGTGCAGTGTGTTCAGAGCTCAGCCCCCCGCAGACGTTTACTCTCTGAACGGACATCACCTCTCTCGATCCTCCGTCTTCCCCCCTCACCACTCTCGATATGTAACTGTTGGGAAAATACTGGATGTACTCTTTCAATATCAGAGTAGCACATGATAACAAAGGCCCAACTGTAGCTGTGTACATTACAGGATGTATGATTACATAGATGAAGCTCATGAGATACTGTGTTGAACATACGATAGCTTTGTTCTTATGATTAACATGATGACACAGCCCCTAGGGAGATAGTCATATGACTGTAATGTTTATTGCTTAGGTAGGCTTGAGCTAATCTGAACTAAGCATAGAATACTACTTTGAACCGGTATCCATGTATCTTGTGACTTTGTAACTCCCTCTCTTTTATATCAGCATGTGAAGGACACTGTTCAGGAACTAGTTGTACCAAATGCTCTGTATGTGATGACTACTTCCATTCTTGAGAGGATCATAAATACATGGATCCTGAGATTGAAGCTCAAGACGGTGACGAGTGATATTTGTCTAATAGTAAGTATACTGGCCTCTCTGAATCCCCCGTCTCAGTTATCCAGCAAGATAAACACTTCCATTCATCTCAGGACCACCAGGTTGAGATCAGTCACTAACATAAGCGGTGTGAGGCAAGGCAAGCTATTAATACAGCACCTTTCAACACAAGGCAATTCAAAGTGCTTTACTAAAATGAAAGACAATAAGAGCATTTAGAAATAGTGTAGCAGAAACAATTTATGTAATGGCATTTAAAAACAATCATTTAAAAGCAAAGAGAATAAAACATGAATAACACAGATACATGAATAACAGTTACAGTGCAGTGTAAAGTATGAATAGCTAAAAGCAGCGGCAAAAATAAAAGTCTTCAGCCTGGATTTCAAAGTAGTCAGAGTTGCAGCGGACCGGCAGGTTTCTGGGAGTTTGTTGGGTTGATGAAATGGGTGAGAAACGGTAGAATATCAGGAGCGATAGTCTGAAGGAGGTTTGAGGGGATAGGGTCCAGAGGACAGGTGGTAGGGCGGGCAGAGGTGATGAGGGTAAGAACCTCACTTGGAGAGAGAGGGGAGAAGGAGGTTAGTGTGTGGGTGAATTGTGGGTCAGGTGACCCAGCGGTGAGTAAAGGTGAGTCAGAAAAAGAAGAGCGAATATCATCAACCTTTTTTTCAAAGTAGTTAACAAAGTCGCTTGGAAGAAGGGAGGAGGGGTTAGGGGCTTTGGGGGGGTCCAGGAGGGTGGAGAAGATAGAAAATAGTTTTTTGGGATTGGAATAGGAAGATTGGATCTTATCTTGAAAGAAAGTGCTTTTTGCCTGAGAGATCGAAGCAGAGAAAGAGGAGAGGAGAGCCTGATAGGTTAGGAGGTCGTCATGGTGTTTGGATTTCCACCGTTTCCACTCTGCTGCCCGAAGGACGGTTCTATTAGCACGCAGTGCGTCATTTAGCCAGGGAGCAGGAGGGGACTGAAGAGCCTGCCGAGATGTGAGAGGACAGAGAGAGTCCAGAGAGGATGAGAGAGTAGAGAGTTTCTGCAGCAGAGTTTGGAGGCAGAAGTTGGAACGAGTCAGAGGAAGGGAGGGCTGAGAGCACCGATGAGGTCAGAGTAGAGGGGGAGAGGGAACGGAGGTTGCGGCGGACAGGTGCAGGATGAGAAGAGATTAGTTATGTTTGGAAAGGGGTAGAGAGAATGAAATAAAGAAGTGATCGGATGTGTGAAGCGGGTTTACAGAGAGGTTAGAAGTAGAGCAGTTCCTTGAGAATATGAGATCAAGGACATTGCCAGCTTTATGAGTCGGTGGGGACGGAGACAGTGAGAAAGCAAAGGCGGTTAACAGAGATGTTAGTTCGTCTATCTTCCCTGTCTGGAGGTTGAAGTCTCCGAGAAGTACAGCGGGAGGGCCAGTTTCAGGGATGTGTGAGAGGAGATGATCTAATTACTCCAAGAAGTCCCCCAAGGCGCCTGGTGGACGGTAGAGAACAACAATGGTTAATTGTATAGGATGGGTTACTGTGACGGCATGGAATTCAAAGGTAGAAGGAGTGAAGTTAGGTAGCTTGAAGAGGGAAAAGCTCCATTTGGGAGAGAGCAGGAGACCAGTGCCACCTCCTCTGCCAGTGGGTCTGGGTGTATGGGAGAAGGAATATGCTGTGGAGAGAGCTGCTGGGGTGGATGTGTTGGATGGAGTAATCCAGGTCTCAGTGAGAGCAAGGAAATCCAGAGACTGCAGGGAAGCATAGCCAGGGATGAAGTCAGCCTTAGGAACAGCTGACTGGCAGTTCCACAGGCCACCTGCAACTAGATGTTGGATCTCATTGGAGCATGTGGGATAGACGAGAGCAGGCCGGTTACAACGATTAGGAGATGCACGGGGTCAGAAATGTATTCTGCGTCTAAATCATTCAATGCTTTATAAACCAGCCGCAGTATTGAGAAATAAATTATTTGACACACAGGAAGCCAGTGTAAAGACTTCAGAACTGGACTGATTCACTTTCTTAGTGTTAGTGAGGAACCAGTGTAAAGACTTCAGAACTGGACTGATTCACTTTCTTAGTGTTGGTGAGGAACCAGTGTAAAGACTTCAGAACAGGACTGATTCACTTTCTTAGTGTTAGTGAGGAACCAGTGTAAAGACTTCAGAACTGGACTGATCCTCTTTCTTAGTGTTAGTGAGGAACCAGTGTAAAGACTTCAGAACTGGACTGATCCTCTTTCTTAGTGTTAGTGAGGAACCAGTGTAAAGACTTCAGAACTTGACTGATCCACTTTCTTAGTGTTAGTGAGGAACCAGTGTAAAGACTTCAGAACTGGACTGATCCTCTTTCTTAGTGTTAGTGAGGAACCAGTGTAAAGACTTCAGAACTGGACTGATCCTCTTTCTTAGTGTTAGTGAGGAACCAGTGTAAAGACTTCAGAACTGGACTGATCCTCTTTCTTAGTGTTAGTGAGGAACCAGTGTGAAGACTTCAGAACTGGACTGATCCACTTTCTTAGTGTTAGTGAGGAACCAGTGTAAAGACTTCAGAACTGGACTGATCCACTTTCTTAGTGTTAGTGAGGAACCAGTGTAAAGACTTCAGAACTGGACTGATTCACTTTCTTAGTGTTAGTGAGGAACCAGTGTAAAGACTTCAGAACTGGATTGATCCACTTTCTTAGTGTTAGTGAGGAACCCGTGTAAAGACTTCAGAACTGGACTGATTCACTTTCTTAGTGTTAGTGAGGAACCAGTGTAAAGACTTCAGAACTGGACTGATCCACTTTCTTAGTGTTGGTGAGGAACCAGTGTAAAGACTTCAGAACTGGACTGATTCACTTTCTTAGTGTTAGTGAGGAACCAGTGTAAAGACTTCAGAACTGAAGTGATCCTCTTTCTTAGTGTTGGTGAGGAACTAGTGTAAAGACTTCAGAACTGAAGTGATCCTCTTTCTTAGTGTTAGTGAGGACTCGAGTGTGAGTCTTTTTCAGTCGCATAACTACAGTATGTTTTGCAGTCCAGCTCCAGCACCTCCGACTCCGTCACTGCCGGCACCTGGAGCTCAGGTGAGTCTGCATGTTTACATAGTGCAGTTTTTAAATATATATATATATATGTCTTTATTTTTTTAAATATTTTTGAATTTTAATATTTGTGTTTATATTGTTTTAATGTTTGTATATTTAATTGGAGTGTCTATCTATATTTTATATACATTTATTATTATTTGTAAAATTTGTATATATTTTGTTTTATTGTTTATATTTAATATATTTATTTAGCAAGTGTATTAGCTTAGTTGTAGTGTTTGTATATTTATTTTGAATATTTATATATTCTTTTAGGTTTTTTAAAATATTATATTTCTCTTTTTATTCATATATTTTATTATAATTGATTTTATATTTAGTTTTATTATTGAAATTTAAAATGTACTTCCAGTGTTTATGTATTGATCACATGTATGTTTTTTTCTGTCTATAGCCATGTTTACATATTTAGTTGGGAGTGTGTATGGATCGTTTTTATATAACATGTATAATTTTATTGTTTATATATATTTTATATTTATGTTTATTATTTATTTGTGATGTTTAAATGTCTAATTGTAGTCTTTTTTTATATTAGGTTCTAATTTTTGTATACATTTGTTATATATTTAGTTTTAATGTTTAAACTTTTATTATCAACTGTTTAAAATATATTTGTAAAGTTTTTACGCAGTTTTTTTAATTGAATTTTTAATTTGTAGTGTTTGTATATTATTATATATTATTATTTCTATACGTATTTCCTGCTGTAGAGAGGAACCTTCTGACAGCACAGGGACGCCCCGGGACAGAAACAAACACACGTCCTGCTGTAGAGAGGAACCTTCTGACAGCACAGGGACGCCCCGGGACAGAAACAAACACACCTCCAGCTGCAGAGAGGAACCTTCTGACAGCACAGGGACGCCCCGGGACAGAAACAAACACACCTCCAGCTGCAGAGAGGAACCTTCTGACAGCACAGGGACGCCCCGGGAGAGAAACAAACACACCTCCAGTTGCAGAGAGGGGTATCTGATGTAGCGTCTACTAATTTAAATAATGATTCACTGACAGATTAACATAAAATCATAACACAGAATATAGATGTGTGAAATGGGTTGGTACTACCTTTATTTTTGGCATATTTCGAAAATATAACTCATAATTATTCATAAGAACAAAGAGCAAACATGTTTAAATAAATAAAAATATTTCCAGTGGACTGAGGAGGAAGGGTGATCCTTTATGTTATTATAAAATGTGTTTATTTGGCATATAATACTATAATAACTGATATTAAATACATTAATAATTATACATAAGCACTGGATGGAAATCAACGGAAAAAATAGGTAATTAAATAAATCATTTCAAGCAGACTTCCACATGTCTTGGTACTTCCTGTTTAAATGTAATTGCTATTAGTTTGCATAGCCTCGCCAGCTTTATCAAAGTTTACTGACAAAATAAACAGTTGTTAAGCTTTTAAATTAACTGTTAAGCTGTCACAGTTGTTTGGAGCTGCTGCCGGGTCTGCTTAAAAAAACACAACAATCTTTCTTATAATTCCCCTCACTGCCTGAACGTAGACACAGGTCTGCACTGTCTGACCACAGGGGGTTAAACAATAGCTAACGTTTATTAGCTAAACAGCAATAAGTGGTGGTGCACCAGGAGCTACAGGGCGGGCCGCCAACAGCAATGTAAGATAGTGTCGGTGTTTCGGGTCGGAGCCGGATCCCAGCTGAACAGCTTGTGGGACACAGCAGGAAGAAGTTTTAACACAGCGAGTCCTTCCTTTTCAAAAAGAGTTCACTTTATTAACAACGATTCTTCAAAAGCATCAGGATGAAATGTAACTCACATTAGCTAGTGATATCAACTAAACGATAAGAGATCAGCCGTTGCTTTTTCTTGTTCAAAGTAGTAGTAGTATTCGTTTATTAGTCCCCAAGGGGAAAATGGGTTGCAGCACATCACAGAGGCATTTCAAAAAGTTAAGACAATACATCACTGACAACAACATAGACACAGATAAAAACAAACAGACATAAGAAAACCAGATATCGGCAGACATGACAAGGGGCCTATAGGCCCTCATTTGCGAAATAGGGGGGACAGGGCCAGACCAGCTGGGTAAACAGTGCGTCCTAGCCATCATTTGTTCAGGAGTTTGATGGCTTGTGGGACGAAAGACAGCCTAGATCTGTTCTTTTTGAAATAAGGGGCACGATATCTCCGCCCGGATGGCAACAATTCAAAGTAAGAGGCAAGAGGGTGCCTCAGGTCACTCACAATATTGTGTGCCAGTTTTAAAACTCTGTCCTTATATAAGCATTCTATATTAGCCAATTAGATTCCTGTCAATTTACTGGACAATGTTATGGCCCTCCTGACTGACTTTTTCTGTGCCTCAGTTGCGTTGCCGAACCAGCATATGATGCCGAATGAGAGCACACTTTCGATAAAAGCATGATAAAACATCTTCACCATTCTGTTGCCGACATTAAAAGACAATAATTTACGTAAAAAAAACATTCTTTGTTGAGACTTAGCATTTATTTTCTCAGCCCAAACGTCCCATCTGAGCTTGTGGTCAAGCACGACACCAAGATACTTGTACTCAGTGACACATTGAATGGGCTCACTATTTAATAAAAGAGTAGGGTTGGGCGATTGTGCTATTCTAAAATCAATTTCCATCTCCTTTGTTTTTGAGGTGTTTAGAAGCAGGTTTGACTTCTCACACCAGTTAATAAAGAAGTCAAGGACAGGCCCATGCTCCTCTTCCTCATCAAAGAGGAGGCTGACCAGGGCCGTATCATCTGCATACTTAATAAAGTGCCTATTGGGAAAAGTGCTGATGCAGGGAGATTCACTTTGGTTTTTATGTCTATGTTTTTGGTCACAAACTGAGCAACCAAATGGCTTCTCCCATGTGAATTCTCACGTCTCTTCAGACTGTCTTTCAGGCGTAATATTTTCCCACACTCAGATACACCCATGGGTACAACTTCAGATACAAATGAACACATAATGAAATATGACCCCCGGTTTCATGATTGACAGGTCACAGTACAATGGGAGCTATCTACCCTTACCCACAATTTAAAGTAATTCACACAGACCATCTCCTCTTTACTCTTCTCTCTGTGAGGAGCAGCAAGTTCAGCTTCAGAACAAAGTGAAACACAAACAATGGCATCAAATATTATTAATATGTCGGGTAGTAGCCTAATAGATTTATTTATTTTCTTCTCAGAGTGTACCAGAATGCAGGGCCTTCCCTTCCTACACGCAGATCACGCAGACTGCGTGGGGCCTCACCTCGCTGAGGGAGCCTCATCTTGCGGAGGGGGCCCCTCAACTGAGCGCACCGTTATGCGGCGCAATTAGTGTAAGCGCGGCACAGTTTTGCCGCTGGGACACGGAGGGCCTCATCATATAACTTTGCGTGGGGCCACAAATTGGCCAGGGATGGCCCTGCCAGAATGCGTAGTTTATATGTTAGCAGTTCAAAAAATCTCCTGGGGGAGAATCCCCCCCAGACCCCCCTGCTGGGGTTGGGTTTCCAACATGTGTGCCTTTTTATGTTATACAGTTCAGCTTTGATTCCATCATCTCATTAAACTTTTTTAAAAGCATACTTTAGTTCTGTGAAGGGATATAAGGGATATATGCACTGTACTTCACTTTAATTGATTTTTTCTGCTGAAAAGCAAATAAGCAAATGTCGGGTCGCGATTTATTGACAAAGGAAAAAAGTGCGTCCCAAGGCCTGACCAGTTGAGAACCACTGGTTTAGAGTGTTTAACCGGAATAACAGATCTTTCCAATCACCACTGATTTCAGGGTCAGGAGAAGCTAAAGTCATGTTCTTGGCTGGCTCTGGTTCTCTGTCAGTGTCGCCATAAGTGTTGGTTACTTTGGTGTCATTAGAGCACAATGGACTTGTTTCTGTGCTTAATATTTGTTTTAATACACATTCAGACTTGACTTAGAGCAATGATGTTTTAACACATTTCGAGCAGGTATCGCATTATACACATTTACTGGGACTAACTTAAAGAGTTTGAACCTAACAATAATCACTGTCTTCAGTGTCAGGTTCAGAAGAATCTCCAGAGTTGTCCTCAGTCTCTGGTTGTAAATGTCTCTCTGGATCGGAGTTCCTGGCTGGTTCTGGTCCTCCACAGTCCTCTCCATCAGCTTCTGTTTCCAGGTGTTCAGCTGAGATGCTGGCTGGAGGCTCTGCCTCTCTGTTCTCCTCAGTTTGAGTTTGATGAAGCTGTGAGGACTGACGACCAACACACTTATGAAGTTTTACCCGATATCGCCGGGTGAATCTTTGGTCACAAACACTGCAGCTGAATGGTTTTTCTCCTGTGTGGATTCTCATGTGGTATTTTAAATGTCCTCTCTGTCCAAAAGATTTCTTACAAATTGAGCAGCTGAATGGTTTCTCTATTGTGTGGATTGTCATGTGTGTCTTTAAATTTCCTCTCTGTGCAAAAGATTTCTTACAAATTGAGCAGATGAATGGTTTCTCTCCTGTGTGGATTCTCATGTGTTTCTTTAAATCTCCTTTCTGTCCAAAAGATTTCTTACAAATTGAGCAGATGAATGAGTTCTCTCCTGTGTGGATTCTCATGTGGTACTTTAAATGTCCTCTCTGTCCAAAAGATTTCTTACAAATTGAGCAGATGAATGGTTTCTCTCCTGTGTGGATTCTCATGTGTTTCTTTAAATCTCCTTTCTGTCCAAAAGATTTCTTACAAATTGAGCAGATGAATGGTTTCTCTCCTGTGTGGATTCTCATGTGTTTCTTTAAATCTCCTTTCTGTCCAAAAGATTTCTTACAAATTGAGCAGCTGAATGGTTTCTCTATTGTGTGGATTCTCATGTGTTTCTTTAAATCTCCTCTCTGTCCAAAAGATTTCTTACAAATTGAGCAGATGAATGGTTTCTCTCCTGTGTGGATTCTCATGTGTTTCTTTAAATCTCCTTTCTGTCCAAAAGATTTCTTACAAATTGAGCAGATGAATGGTTTCTCTCCTGTGTGGATTCTCATGTGTTTCTTTAAATCTCCTCTCTGTCCAAAAGATTTCTTACAAATTGAGCAGCTGAATGGTTTCTCTCCTGTGTGGATTCTCATGTGTTGCTTTACATTTCCTCTCAGTGCAAAAGTTCTCTCACAGACTGAGCAGCTGAATGGTTTTTCTCCTGCACTACGTCTTGAATCACAGACAGGGTCTTGTTTATTTTTCTGAGAGTTTGAACCTGGTTCTCTCGTCTTCTTCCAATCAGCCCTGTCTTCAGTGTCAGGTTCAGAAGAGTTTTCAGTGTCAGGTTCAAAAGAGTCTCCAGTGTTGTCCTCAGTCTCTGGTTGTAAATGTCTCTCTGGATCTGAGTTCCTGGCTGGTTCTGGTCCTCCACAGTCCTCTCCATCAGCTTCTGTTTCCAGGTGTTCAGTTTGTCTTTGATGAAGCTGAGAGAACTGAGGTTTCTCTTCATCATCTTCACTCTTCACAGGGACAGGATTGAATATGGACTTGGTGATATCAGCCTCCTCCAGCGCTTGAAGCTGCTCTCCCTCCTGACTGGTCCAGAGTTCCTCCTGTTCCTCTTTAATGTGTGGGGGGGGCTCTGAGTCCTCCCGATCCAGACTGGAGCTCCACTCCTGCTGAGCAGGGGGAACCTCTTCGTTAACCACCACCAGCTGCTGGACGTCTGCAGGAAACACACATTCAGATAAACTGTAGAGTATTAGGGTTTAAAATCTTACCACAATTAACACTTATTTAACCTGTTAAGCCCTGAGCCTGTTTTTCAGGTCTCAGGCTCGAAAATGACATTCCCAGAACAAATGACCATATCTTCCCTTCTAACAGGGTTAAATTAATAATCTTTTTTTCAAAGTAATGATAAACCTGTGAGTTGGATGTAGAAAAGTCAGAATCAATATAGATGTTTTTTATTTTAAAGAAAATTCAGATTGAACATGGTAAAAAAACTGTAAAGTATAGTGTCCGTCCAAAAAATATTTTGTACTTATAGTGAAAACTAACCTTGGATGATGGGTTAGTAGACAAAAAGCTTTAGGAATCCAAAGTGCAACATATAATAAGTACCCTGTATCAAGATTGTTGCAAAACAAGTGACATTTGACCTTTTTAGACAGATTTAGCACAAAAAACCTCTTCTGGGGCCATTTGGGTGGATTTTCCTTATCTCTGGCCCCCCTTCTTCGATTTTGACATGTGACATCTCTTTCTGACCGTTAGAGCCAATAGAATCGAAGGGGAATCTCCCCACACACACGGTAAAACGAAAAGATGGGGGCTTCGAATGTGAAGTTTTGCTCCAGAGTGAAGCTGTCTCTAGGTCTGACATCTCAAAACCGAAAAGCAGATTTATTTCTCATGGATTATCAGAAATCATTCAAAGTGACACAGACACATTGGATTAACCTATGGATTAACTTCAGAATCGTTTTTATCGTTTTAATGCCATTGAAGACCACTTTTGACCAGACTACCACACAGGTGAACCATTTTGCCGTTTTTAGCTAACTAGCTCCATATGTTTTGATGTGTGCTCTTGTTATTATCTCTGAGAATTCGTATAATTGAGTGATAATGAGGGTACCCATCGATTCTGTGTCCCCTCACGATGTGAAACGATGGGTTGAGATGTGCAGCAAAGATTAATAAGGTTTTGTGAGTGAATTTCGATGCAGTCATCTGTTAGCATTTTTCGCTCGTTGCTAATTCAGAGGCTCAGCGTTAGCATTGTGGGTTTTCAAAACAAAAAAAACAAAAAAATTAAAATGATCAGTTAGATGAGTTTCTTCCCGTTACATGGATATAAAACATTCATAATTTATTAAATGAACATGCCCTCAGACACTGTTTTCTGCAAGATGTTGCAGGAGGCCCCCGGAACCGGGGTCTCTCGGGCTTAACAGGTTAACTTTGCAGCCCTTATCCATTCCTTATTTTAAATGCTTTTCCAGATGCCCTGGAGAGTTTCAGGACAACAGGTGAGTTAGTACTCTAGCCAATCTAAAACGTAGTTTCACTGCCGCTTAGCAAGGCGTCTGCCGTTCACGGAGTGTGAGGCCGTAGCCTTATAGTTTGTGACCTGTCTGCAGAGTCGTTAGCTGAGAACTGGTGTTGGAGTTTCTCAGAGTAGTCGTTTAGCATCTCTCTCCGCCTCGCTAAACCTGTACTTGGACTCATACAGGTGCATCTCAATAAATTGAATATCCTCGAAAAGCGAGTTTATATCAGTAATTCAATTTATAAAGTTTAAATGTATACATCACAGATTCATCACACACAAAGTGAATTATTTCCAGCTTTTATTTGTTTTAATCTTGATGATTAAATGAAAGCCAAAATACAGCATCTCAGAACATTTTAATAATACATAAACCAATATAAAAGAGATTTTCTATGGTAGAAATGCTGTCCTGAAAAGTATGTTAATGTTCCTGCTGTCAGTACTTGGTTGGACCTCCTTTAGCATGAATAACAGCTTCAATGCGGTGTGGCATGGAGACTATCAGTCTGTGGCACTGCTGAGGTGTGATGGAAGCACAGGTTGCTTCACTCGCGGCTTTCAGCTCGTCTGCATTGTTGGTTCTTGTGTGCCTCATCTTCCTCTCGACAATACCCCATAGATTCTCTACAATAATAATTCACAAAATTCTGACTTTCTCAACATTTTAACTTTTTCTAAAATGTTGAATCTCAACATTCTGACTTTTTTATGGAAAACTCAGAATAGTCACGTTTTTCTCCAAATCCTGACCTTTGAATAAAAAAAATCTCTAAATTGTTCAGATAAACCTCAGAATTTTTACTTAACATAAAACAATTCTGACAAATGTTCTCATAATCCCGATTTTTTTTCAGAAAAAACTCAAATGCTGAATTTTTCAAAATGATGGTCTTTTCAGAAAACCTCAAAATGTGGAGAGGAGACATGTCATGCTTTTCCGGTTATTACCCATCCCCTTCTGTGTTATGAAGGTTTGTATGCATGTAAACAGTGCAGAGTGACAAACCCTCAAAGTACACCCTGTAGCGAGTAAAACTCTAACACAGAAAATACCTCCCCAAAACGCCTCGTTGGAGATACGTCATTGTCCATTTGATTCTTCCGGGTACGGCATGATGTCAACCCATACCTGGAACGAAATGGACCAATCCGTTGAGCCGTTACGTTTGTGCACCGTTTTGAAATGCCGCTCCTAAATTACCCTTCTTCGGTAAAGCCACGCTCGCATTGCAGATGAGACAGATGGACTTTGAATTGGAATAGATAAAAAAATAATCATCCTCCCACTCGGAGTGAAATTAATTAATTGTATGAATACTATGTGTATCTTTCTTAGAGTACATCACAGCAGGAACACAATACCAACTGCTCCAGTACAGTCCGATGTCAAACAGACCGTCCACAGACTGTTTGTGTGGGAACTCAGAGGGTTGAGACACAGTCTGTGGGAACACAGACAGTGGAATGTAAAGTGTCCGCCATTTCTGTTGCTACACAGTTGGCCCGGGGAACACTGAAATCGGCACACGTGAGAAGCAAAGGTAGACTATAACACTGACAAATCACAGATACATTACCTTAATTGTGCTTTTATTACATGTACAGCACTTGGGCTCGACCAAAAATCTTTTTTAAATGTGCTCTATAAATAAAACCTTATTTGATATTATTGTATATCACAGAAATACTGTTATGTTGACTACAAGAAATACAGTGCTGTTTGTAGTTTATAAATTTTTCATGAATTAATCTGTCAGATGTACACAAGTTGGCCTTTTACAATGTATTAGTGTCTTATCTAATGTACATAGTATTTATGCACTTTTCCCTTTTTATTAACAGGCATCCAGGCCACGGTGTCTTTCAAAAGTGTTGGCACTAAAACTTCCACCTACACAGAAATCCCCTTGTCCTCTACACCAATAAAGGGCCCAGGATTGGGACCTAGCAAGAGACCTCGACTAGAGTTGGAGCAGGAACAAGGAGAGACTTCGATTGAATTTGAAGAGACTCTGGATTCGAGTTACCACCCTGATGATACTGTAGAAGAATCTGACGTATCGTAAGTTTGGTATATTTGGTACACATTACTATTACTGTTGTTCAGAGTTGACATCTAACATGTATTGTTAATTTTGTTTCGTTACATTAGACTTCAGACACGATCCACGCACAGTGACACAAAGTACATTGTGTTTGAAAGCTGCCTCGGACAGCTGTTTGAAAAATGTCCGTTTTGTAAGACAGACTGTGATGTCCAAAAACGAAAAAATGGGACTTTTGTGGCGTTCAAACAGCGTTGTCCAAACTGCACTTACTTCAGACAATGGGAGAGCCAGCCCATCATTGGAAGTACCCCGGTTGGCAACTTACAATTATCTGCTGCTACATACTTCACTGGTGCTTCCTTCTTCCAACTAAAAAAGGTATTTTACCATCTTACATCCATAGCATATGAAAAATGACAGAAGCGGACTTTTTCAAATACTTGTCCTTTTTTTCTATTTATTCATAGATATGCAGAGCCATGCAGCTGGAGATCTTCCAGTATGAGACCTTCAGGAGGCATGCTAGGCATTATCTGGAGCCTGCTATTATCCACAAGTGGAAAACTGATCAGCTGAAGATTTTCCAGCAACTACACCACCAGGGGGGAAAGGTCACAGTTGCAGGAGATATGAGAGCAGACTCTCCAGGTAAGCAGAAACAGACAAGACAGTCTAGTGCAGGGGTGCCCAACCTTTTTTGAACCGAGAGCTACTTTTAAAGTTGCCAGTCTGCCGAGATCTACCAGTCCAAATAGAGAGGCGTAGCCATTACTGAGCCTACTACCAGTTAAATACACACTTCTACTTGTATAAAACTGACCTTTGTACGATGAATACTTCCTAAAATACTGCAGATGCTTTATCTTACCTCTTTCTAATCTACACACATACAAGTATTTAACTGAAGTTACACAACAGTGTTGTTGATACAGAGTTGGAGTTTATTCACACGTCACTACAGTGGGTAATGTTTTCAAGAAACATTGAACAGTGCTGCCACATATGACACAGGAAAAAAGAAAATACTCTGAACCCTTTCTTTGCCATTATATAAAAATAGTGTTGCTACAAAAGTATAAATTAGGCTTACTAATAAGACAACTCAGATCTGAAGCTACTCAGGAATCTGCTGCCAAAGTGCAATAAAAAAGACAAAATTAATAGAATCAAACCCTTTTTTGTAGCATTTTAGTAGAGTATAAAAAGAAATAGGATGCAAGCAACACTAGTTTCTTAACCTGAATTGATAATAGACTATAATCAATTTAAGTTTGCATTCTTATACCATTTTGTACAATAATTATAATGAATAAATTCAAACAAACTAAAACTTACAGCTGATTAATAACGGTATCTAACTTGAGTTTTTATTATATCAAAAACCTGTTGAAATGCTGCTGTTATTTTTACTGTCCCCCAAAAGCGCATCGGCAGCCTCCAGGAATGCTTCTTACACAACTTCGCCGTCTTTGAAAGACTTGATAAGAACGTGACTGACACGATAAGATGCTCTGGTAGCAGCCTTGCTCTTGTTGTTGGGCCTGGTGAAAATGGACTGCTGTGCATTTAGCTGTCCTTTCAGGCCCCTCCCCTTTTGGAGCGTAGGGCAGAATTGAGGGAATTCCGTCTCGTAGCGTTTATGCACTGTTTTGAAATGCCGCTCCTAAATGACCCTTCTTCGATAAAGCCACGCTCGCATTGCAGATGAGACAGATGGACTTTGAATTGGAACAGATACAAAAATAATCATCCTCCCACTCGGAGTGAAATTATATATTTTTGCTTCTGCCATAATTGCGGTCTTGTGTGTGTGTCACTCCTGTTGACGGTTGACACGGACAACGTCAGCGAAATAGTGCCCACTGCCCACCAGCCACGCCCCGACACATGGGGTCACGCCGGCCAATCACAAAGCTTTGATGCGTTCAAGTGCATTATTCTGGCACAGGAAGATTATGTTATAGGACATTAACGATAAAACAGAATATGGTTGTTCTATTTTTAGACACATCTCGCGATCGACTGGGAATCTCCCCGCGATCGATCGACTGGTTGGGCACCCCTGGTCTAGTGCCAGAGTTACTGGTGTATATTACAATTCATCGAACTTATCCATTGAAATTCTGTTGAAAAGTCTTGAAACCTCCTGTATTATATTTTCTTCAGGCCACTCAGCTAAGTTTGGGAGCTACACGCTAATGCACCTGGGAAGCAACACCATTGTGGGATTCTCTTTCTGGGTGTAATTTTAGGCGTGCTGGCTGTTGATGCATGCTTCAGTGTATTTATGCCCTATTTCTTATTCACCAACAGAGCAATGAAGTAGGTGGTAGTTACCACATGGAAAAGGAGGGACTCAAAAGATGCCTAGATCATCTGGAGTCAAACGATTTGGCGGTTGAGTACATTGTGACTGACCGTCATCCACAGATCCAGAAGTTTCTGAGGGAACGCAACATAGAACAATTATATGATGTCTGGCACTTTGAAAAAGGTATGTATCCCTATATGTTGTAATGAAAGAATACCAAATCAGAGACACTGTCCTTTTTAGCAGCAGACATGACATGTCTGGATAGAGACATGAATGATATCCCCCTATATGTCCCTCTAATCTGGTCTTTCCTCTGTTATTGTAAACTGTCTGGCAGACCACTTGATCACAGCACCTTTTGTCATTGTAAATTACATTTCACTCACTAATCTTAGGATAATGGAGTACTCTTTAGGATGGGAATTTACAGTGATGCATATATGAATATGTATGGGTGTTTCCTGGCTATAAAATGTTTTCAGACATAAGGGTGACGCCCTGACCATTGTCATGCAATTATCATATGGATGTTATGGTTGTAATTAACATGCTGTGCTTACCCTTCTGTCTGCCCACCACCCTCTTTCCACCACACCCTTGAATATTGTCCATCACAGCACATCATTTACACACTATTGCTTGAATATTCACATGCGTTTTCTTTTTATCAGGTTTGTCCAAGAAACTTGTGAAACTTTCACAGAACAAGGACTGCAAGTTGTTGAAGAGGTGACTGCAGAGCATAACAAACCATGTGTACTGGAGTGCGACGAGCACAACCTCGGGGCCGGAGAAGGTGGCAAGGTGGACGTCAGTGGTCAACCACCTACAAAACATCCACGTGCATGACGACCCCCTATTCCCCAAGTGTGAACATCCTGAAAGAGCCACAACGGATGAAAATAAATGGCTAAAATCTGGTAAGTTCAATATTTATAAAAAAATTGCAAATAACAAGTGAAACATTTAAAAACACTTCACTTCCTTCATAAGATAAGTAAGATAAGTTGTAATGTTCTAATGGGCTGGTGATGTTTTTGTAATTTTACTCAAGATTCAATAACACTCCACAAAGTTGAGAAAATACTCAACAACAAGAGAGTTCTCAAAGAGGTGCAAAAGCTAAGCCATCACTACCAGACCTCATCCCTGGAGTCGTTCCACAGCTTGATTCTGCGTTTTGCCCCCAAAAATGTGGTTTTTCCCTTCATGGGAATGTTGTGCAGGTAATACACTGTATAATTTATTCAGTAGCATCTTATAACACAGTGACTGTTTCGTGGCATGAGGGTTTTATTCTGTCATAACACAAAGTCTTATTTTATTTTGCTATTCTATAGGTTGTGTCTAGCAGCCATGCATCACAATGAGAATGCTGACCGTGAGCAAGCCACAACAGCTGCAGGACTACCTGTGTACAGATTGGCCTATCCAAAATCAAGGAGGGGAGAATGCACCGCAAAGCCTGTAAAGAAGGAGCCTACATACAGTAAGTTGTCAACATTTTTTTTATTACAAATATAAATTACATTTTAAATTATTATAGCACAAAGTACCAAAGAACTGGCCAGATCTATGGAGAACCGGGATGACTGCAACAGACGATGGAGGGCTAGAGAGATAGCCACACTGAATTATCTGTACAATGAAAGAATAAAAGAGAAATGAATAAGTGTATACAAATAATTAATTATTATATGAATGTTATATTTTTCAGTGTACGTGGGTGAGCTGATGAGGCTGGTGTTTGAAGAAGTCTTTGAGGACCCAACACCCTTTGTGGAGGAGATGAATAAAATCAACATCCCAAAGGACCTGTCCACTCAATTTGACAGGCCCTCAAAGGAGGAAGTGGTAGCCCGCCATGTCTCACGTTTTGGTCTAGGGGCGGTCGGAAGCCCACGTACTGTCCAGCCAGATCAGGGAACTCCTGGCGTATCCGGCGGACCACACACGACGGGATGACCACTCTGATTCCTCGTCCCAAAAAGCCCCAGCACCAGCTTACGAAGCTGCGATAGGCCAGATGCCTAAAACGCCTATAAGAGGAGGAATGGATGATAACATATATGTGCTGTCCTGTTTTTCACCCTTACCCTCTGGCTGCTTGAACAACTGAATTTCCCCACAGAGATTAATAAAGGTCCATCTTATCTCATACAGTGTATATATACACATGATCAATTTGTACATTTATCAAAATAAAGTTTGATGGAACTACTTGATAGCCTTTCTTCCCTGAATTATTTGCTCCTAGATCATTCATATATAGCAAACCATTATTTGATTTTTCATCTAATACAGTAGTAGTTTATTATAGATAAAAATAACTTACTCTTCTTCAGTTCTACGCCTCAAAGGTCCATAATCAAACCGATAAATATTGTGGAGGTTCTGCAGGGTGTAGGGATTGAGGCAGTTTGGTTCTAGTCCGGGGTGGTCAACCATGCACACAATGGGTTCTGGGACTTGGTGCTTTCGTGTTAAAACCTATAGGAGGATAAGATATTTGTAACATAATACGTTTAGCAATTAAATCCAACTATGGCGAGGTTTACAAAATAAACATTAAATTACTGTAAAATAAATAAAAGGGCATATTATAGTCTATTGACTTGACAAGTATGTATGGTGTATATAATGTTGTGTGCTACTGTTGGTGTTTTTGTATTTGTTGTGGTGACACCCTGTTTTGACCATAATTCACCTTTGGTATAGTGTTGCCACATGGACCCTTTAGTGTGTGCTCTTAGGTTTAGCTTGTCATTCCTAGCTTGTCAGACAGAGCAGACATGTATTTTACCTGATTCTAAACACACCGCCCCCGACTCCCTTTCATCTGCACTACACTGTCACCTTTCTAATATCCCTGCAACAGAGGTTTTCCACCTCGGTAGGCATTACTGCGCAGTTTCCACACGTGCACCTAAATAACAACAGTTGGAAAGTTTGGTTAGTCAGCGGACACACTTGTTACTGTGATGTAGATAAATGATGAAGTTCTAACATTACATCTGAAATGTAGCAGCTATACAAAATTAAAACGTTCCACTGTGAAACCGCCTGCTGTATTCTTGTTTGGGACGGTGGATCAGGTCCATCACGGTCCGTTTCACTCTCAGGGTCGGACTCCGGTTCGTACATATATGGCTTTACTGACGCCATTTCATTTCTGCTACTCCGCTCAGAGCCGAAAAAACACCATGGGCTAAGTACCCGCTAAACCACTTTACGGCAGATGTCAACAGGGGCAGAGCCTCTCTGGTGGTTGACAAATCAGAACAGAGGGGCCGAGCTGACCAATCGGAGCACACTGGGCTCACAGGGAGGGCGGGCAAGAGCTGCAACGAGCCGTTTAGTGGAGAGAGTGAATTCACGTAGTTTACAGAGATGCTGTATGCGAAACAATGTGAGTTTGGAAAATTGCACAGTATAAATCTATTCTAGTAGACATCAACAATGGAATTATGATCAGTGGAAATGGCCATGACATGTGACCTTTAATATTTAAAAACCTATTAATGTGTTATACCAGATTAACGAGAAGAATCTCAGCTAACTGACTATACGAACCATTTTTACCGAAACAAAACACAAGTCTCACAAGAAGCGTTAGCCCTTAGCTAAAACGGGCAGATGCTACTTCCAGTGCTAACTAGAAAAAACGATCTTTAAAACTTAAAGGTCCCATTGCATGGTCCTTTCTACTGATCATAATACCATTGTTGAGGGATATTACAATAGAAAAATACTGTGCAATTTTCCAAACTCAGATTGGTTTCTCATACATTATCTCTGTAAAGTATGTATTTTCACTCCCTGTGCTAAACGGCTCGATGGAGTTCCTGCCCCCACCCTCCTGTGCGTCCAGTGTGCTCCGATTGGTCAGCTCTGCCACTCTGTTCTGATTAGTCAACCACCAGAGAGGCTCTGCCCCTGTTGACATCTGCCGTAAAGTGGTTTAGCGGGTACTTAGCAACATAGCAATACTAGATTTGAGAATCGATAGATAGAGAGTTATATAGATAAATAGATAGCTTACATATAGCATACAATGGCGTATGGAGCATACAATTTCGAACCTCCGTTCGATCCTAGAATAGACCAAATCGCGAGTCTTGCCTCGCCGTTCACTAGAGCAGACCAAACAGTGTCATTGTGGTACGTTTTTATCTAGTATATGTCTTACATTTCAGATGTCATCAGATGTACCTACAACTGTTGTTATTTAGGTGCCGTTGTGGAAACTGCGCTTTGATGCCAAGTGACGGAGAAAACGTGTGCTGCAATAGCATAAGAAAGGTAGCCTAGCTTAGTTACATTATGTCGGCAGCTAGCTGAAAACACCAACAGTAGCACACATATACCAAGATATACAGCATACATGTTTTTCAAGTCAATAGACTATTATATGCACTTGTATTACTTCCTTAGTAATTGAATGTTTATTTTGTAAACCTTTCCCATAGTTGGTTTAATTGCTAAACGTGTTTTGTAACACATCTTACCTTCATAGGTTGCAACACGCATGCTGCAAGTTCCAGAACCCATTAACTGCATGGTTGACCACCCAGGACTAGAGCCTAACTGCTTGAACCCATACACCCTGCAGAATCTCCACAATATTTATAAATACAGTTTCGGACCTTTGACAAATACAACGGAAGAAGAGTAAGTTATTGTTACCTGTTATAAACTACTACCGTTTGATGAAAAATCAAATCATGGTTTGCTATATATGAATGAATAGGAATAATATAATATATAATAATATAATATGAATGTTATAGGAGCAAATAATTCAGGAAACAAAGGCTACTAAGTATTTCCATCAAACTTTATTTTTACAAATGTACAAAATGTGTGAATGTATATTTATATTTGAATGTAATGTACATCATCCATTCCTCTCCCGATAGGCGTTTTCGATATCTTGCGTATCGCAGCTTTGTAAGCTGGTGCTGGGGATATTTAGGGCGAGGCATCAGAGTGGTGATTCCGTCGTGTGTTGTGCTCCGGATCCGCCAGGAGTTTCCAGATCTGGCTGGACAATATGTAGGATTTCGACCTCCTTTGGGGGGAAACGGGAGAAACGGCTGACAATCATTTCCTCCTTGGGGGGCCTGTCAAATTGAGTTGACAGGTCCTCTGGGACGTGGATTCGTTTCAGCTCGTCCACAAAGGGTGTAGGGTCCAGAAATACTTTGTGAAACACAAGCCTCGTCAGCTCATCCACATAGACTGAAAAAGAAAGCATTGTATAAATAATTTGTTATTGTTATTCACTTTTTGTATTTAATGTAATACTTTTATTGTTCATTGTATCTTTAATCATTTGAAATGTAAGTTCTGTTAATAATAATAAAAACAAAAACAAATATTTCACAACTTACTGTATGTAGGGTCGTTCTTAACAGACTTGACCGTACACTCTCCCCTCTTTGATTTTGGATAAGCCAATTTGAAGACAAGTTTTCCTGCAGCAGTTGTCGCTTGGTCACGCCCAGCATTCTCGTTGTGATGCATTGCTGCTAGACACAACCTATAGAATAGCAAAATAAAATGAGACTTTGTGTTATGACAGAATAAAATCCTCATGCCACTAAACAGTGACTGTGTTATAAGATGCTACAGAATAAAGTATACAGTGTATTACCTGCACAACATTCCAATGAAGGGGAAAACCACATTTTTTGGGGTAAAACGCAGAATTAAGTTGTGGAAGGACTCCAGGGATGAGGTCTGGTAGTGATGGCTTAGCTTTAGCACATCTTTGAGAACTCTCTTGTTGGTGAGTATCGTTTCAACTCTGGCGAGTGTTATTGAGCCTTGAGTAAAATGACAAAGACATTAGGTAAATCACCAGCACATTAGAACATTACAACAATAATTTGCCATAACAACAATGTTATATTTACATTCTATATTGTTGATCTTATGAAGGAAGTGAAATATTGAACTTACCACCTTTTAGGTAAGGTTTATTTGCATCGCTTGCGGCTCCTACAGGATGTGTGCACTTGGGGAACAGGGGGTCATCATGCACGTGAACGTTTTGTAGGTGGTTGACCAGTGACGTCCACCTTGCCACCTTCTCCGGCCCCGAGGTTGTGCTCGTCGCACTCCAGTAGACATGGTTTTTTATGCTGCGCAGCCACCTCTTCAACTTCGTGTCACAGTCCTTGTTCTGTGTAAGTTTCAGAAGTTTCTTGGACAAACCTGATAAAAAAAAAAGCACATGCACAAGTTAATATTCAAGCCATAGTGTGGAAATGACGTGCTGTGATGGACAACATTCAAGAGTGTGGTGGAAATTCCACACTTCATATATCATCAACTGTTGTGGAAATATTTTCCAAGGCCCATAACTTTGACCCAGTGTATCAGTTCAAACTGTCCTGACTGAGCACAGGCACCTGTAACCTTGGCTGCTGTGCTCTCAGTGTTTTGTCTCCCTGTTCCTGCCTGTTGGCGTCAGCTGATAGAGGTGTTATCATTCCATCTTGTTATGCAGCATGTTGATGATGCTCTCTGAACTAGCTAAATACATGGGTCTGGGGTAGAGTTCTTCAGAATTGACGTGGCAACTCTACCGTGAAGTCAGAACCTCTGACTCTTGGACTTGTGATGTGAATCCTCCGGCCGTTAACTCCAAATAAACCATCATGTGTTTGACATCAAAGCTACTGCTCTTCCCGTGTCTCCTTCCTGAGTCGGTGACTCCCACTGCATAGCTACACAGAAGTTTCCTCTACAAATTGGCGTTGTCGGCAGGATGCCAATAAATCTACAGAGCTGGTAAGTGTGATTTTCAAATCTACATTTGGACATTGCCTTACCAGAATCTGTGATTGACGGTATCCTAAAATTACCTGTGAAACTGATCGGCTGCGTTTCCTTTTGGTTAATGAACATTTGGGGATGATAAACCCAGGAGATCAGTGTCTGGGGACTCAGTCCTGGCTTATTTCCTCTGTGTATGCTGCTCGGGACGGAAGTGCCATACAGGCATACACAGCTCATGTTTAGAGATACCTTAAAGAAAGGGCATCAGTGAGGTGGAGCTTCTGTGTGAATTGAAAGCAATGTAAAAGATTTGTATTGGACACATCGCCGGATTTTGAGGGTCTTAGCGGCCAAACATAGCAGTTGAAAATAAGCAGCCAGAGATATTTATTGCCATCACCTCTCTGTAAAAACACGGCTCCAGCTGCAGCCTTGCATGTGTGTGTAAAACCTCCCCGTGTGTGTGTGGGGCTGGAGCAGTGCAGGCTGAGAGGGAGAAAGTCACAGCTTATTGCCTATAGGCTTTAACTCACGGCACCACCGTCCTTCAAACGGGACGGTCTAAAAGCACTCGTTGTTTAGGACCGCTTTTCTCATGGTTAGACGGGCCAGCGCGAAGTGCGTGCATCACCCGATGCGCTACGGCTCTCTGGAGCAGGTGGCGGTCAGGAGTGCATACATACAATTATAGGCTAATTGATCAGAGGTGTGTAGTGGCAAGCAAGCATAGGCAAACTGTGTTTCACCTTGAGGTGAACTCGATAGCAAGTATATATAGGCTGGTCGTACGGACTACAGTCAACTGAGCTGTTGTTTGGATAGAAAGGGCAGGGAAAAAGTCTGTGGGCTCCGATCGGGGGGGCACAGCGCCACTAGAAACAAATAGCCTAGTGGTTGTCGCAAGAGGATAAGCTAGTTATCGTTCTTGGACGGCTTTCAGGCACCGATAAATCACTTGTATGCAAGGGTGAGGCGTGAGAAGACGCCGCACTGGAGAGAATTCCCCACCCCCTCTAAGATCTCTAAAATCCGGACTAAATTGAGCTGAAGAGCTTTGCTGTCGCGCTGGTGTTTATTAAGAGTTCATGTTTTGTTTGTCTGATTGTTTGTATGGGGGGTCTATATTGGTTTGTCCCGCCGTCTTGTGTATGTTTTGTAACAACTAATAATTAATCAGTCCATAGACAGGGTAAAATGAACTAAACTTTAATTATCTCACCAAAAGTAAATGACCTGAGAAAAATAAAAAGTGTTTTTATGTCCTGCCTCTGAGTGCAGGGGAAAATGTAAACAAGAAGCCCACTGTTCAGGATGAGCGCTAGGTATAAGAAGAAAATAAGATTATATTGCTTTAAGAATCCATTCTTAAATGGTATTGCTGGTATGTTAAGATATCTTTGTGACCTTGTATAAACCCTATGCCCCGTCCTGCGCCCCGAGACCCTCAGAGACTTGCCTGAGGAGATCAGGGTTGCAAAATCTGGTTTTAGGTCAATGTTGTAGGGCTGTGCGATTATGGCAAAAATCATAATCACGATTATTTGGTCAATAATTGATATCACGATTATTTTGACGATTATTCATTGACCATTTATTGAACTTTAAAACAAATAATATTTTACCAATAAACAAGATCAATAAATGTGTTGGAGCGCACTTCCAAAACCATACATTAATATGATAAATAAAAATAAATTAGACCAAAATAAATGAAATCCAATATGTTGCAGTGCACTGTCACAACCTACTGAAAACTCCTTAACATATAGCCAACATTTTGGTAAAACATATTCATCATATTCCACTCAGTTAAACGTTGAAGGCTGGCCCACCGTCATGGTCCAGAAGTAACAGGAAATAAATGTTGAACTACAATTTAAGACCAAATAAAAATGTTTAGGCCACCATGGCAAATGCTGGTAGGGCTGCTCATGTCATCTCTTAAAGATTTTTTGCAAGAAATACCAGCCTGTTTACATGGTCTGGTTTCAGAGATGAGCGCAGGCAGGTGACAATATTGCCACCTGTACTGAAGACCCTCTCTGTAGAGGAACTTGTGGCAGTGCTGCCACATATGACACAGGAAAAAAAGAAAAGACTCTGAAGAACCCTTTCTTTGCCATTATATAAAAATAGTGTTTCTACAAAAGTATAAATTAGGCTTACTAATAAGACAACTCAGATCTGAAGCTACACAGTAATCTGCTGCAGCAACAGTGCAATAAAAAAGACAACATTAATAGAATCAAACCCATTTTTTGTTGCATTTTATTAGAGTATAAAAAGAAATGCCTTTAAAATAGGATGCAAGCAACACTAGTTTCTGAACTGATAGACTATAATCAATTTAAACAGAACAGATCTTAATGTTTGCATTCTTATACCATTTTGTACAATAATTATCATGAATAAATTCAAACAAACTAAAACTTACAGCAGATTAATAACGGTATCTAAATTGAGTTTTTATTATATCAAAAACATGTTGAAATGCTGCTGTTATTTTTACTGTCGCAGCCTCCAGGAAAGCTTATTTCATAACTTCGCCGTCTTCGAAAGACTTCATGTGTTTCACAAGAACGTGACTGACACGATAAGATGCTCTGGTAGCAGCCTTGCTCTTGTTGTTGGGCCTGGTGAAAATGGACTGCTGTGCATTTAGCTGTGCTCTCAGGCCCCTCCCCTTTTGGAGCGTAGGGCAGAATTGAGGGAATTCCGTCTCGTAGCGTTTGTGCACTGTTTTGAAATGCCGCTCCTAAATTACCCTTCTTCGATAAAGCCACGCTCGCATTGCAGATGAGACAGATGGACTTTGAATTGGAATAGATACAAAAATAATGATCCTCCCACTTGGAGTGAAAATTATATATTTTGGGCTTTTTTGCTTCTGCCATAATTGCGGTCTTGTGTGTGTGCGGACTGTCACTCCTGTTGACCATCCATGCTGTTGACACGGACAAAGTCAGCGAACTAGTGCACTGCTCACCAGCCACGCCCCGACACATGGGGTGAGGCCGGCCAATCACAAAGCTTTGATGCGTTCAAGTGCATTATTCTGGCACGGGAACATTATGTTACAGGACATTAACGATAAAACAGAATATTGTTGTTCTATTTTTAGACACATCTCGCGATCGACTGGGAATCTCCCCGCGACCCTTCTTTTTAACTAGTTGCTGCTCTTGTTCTGACATCTTCGCTTGCGCTGAACACTCACAACACATGTCACTCCCACGTGGCCGAGTGGGCTTTTAGGGAGGGGCGAAAGCGCACCCAGCAAAATAATCGTATTTTGTCAATTATGCTGTTTTCCTAATCGTCGCAAGCCATAATCGTAATCGCGATTAAAATACGATTAATTGCACAGCCCTACAATGTTGTATTATTTGTTTCATTTATTCTTAATCTATGTATTGTATAGTAATAATGAATAAAAACGTAATGTATTGAACACATTCCGAAACAAAGCAGATAAGACAGAACTAGACTCAGACATAATACTAATTGTTGTTGAAACCTTTTGCGCTGTTGCAGCAAAATGGAAACGGTGTTAATTATTCTGTTCCAACTGGCCACTGGAATCAGGTAATTAATATAAGTTGAAGTTCAATTACAGTTTTAAAAATAGTTTAATATTCTTTATTAAACTGCTTCAAATTATTTCTAGTATCAACCAATTGGTCTCCATAGACAATACTAACATTAAAATAGTTGTTAAACTACTGACAAGTTTTCTGAAACCGAGCTTATGAACAATAGAGTAAAGGTTGCTGGTTAAGCCAGGATCAATATATTTGTTGAAGTTTTTATTGTGTGCATAATAAATGTGTTAAATTAATTGAGCAATTCTTTAAAAGTATAATGTTGCAATTTCTTTAAAATAAGTAAATACAGTTACAAAATAGGTGTTGTTGTCCAAGGGCCTCTCTTTCACAGGCACTTTGAATCATAACACTCCCAAGTCCTACAGAGATCAGTATCACTTTGTGTTGCAAGCCAAATCCAGGGGTTCTACTCGAGCCCGATTTTAAATACCATAAAGAAAAGTATTGAACCCAGCTCGAGCTAAATGTCAAATGTATTTAATTAATGTGCAAGTGTTTTGATTTATTTAAAATGTTCCAGTCTAGCTTCCTTCGAGTTTAATATAAACAACAGATTGGTTCTCATAACATTCTCACTGCTGTGCTGTCCCAAATGTTTTAAACCTTGGGCAGATAAGCACACACACACACACACACACACTTTGGATGAGTAATCACTTCATCCAAATTGTAAATTGTTGCCTTCTTTAAAGTTATTAGTAATTCAAGATTAATTATTAAATTAAATGTGGTACATAACATATAATAAACAAAATAACTTTGAATTGATCATTTTGTTCACAACATTAGACCTTGTCCTCTAATCTCTACTAGAATAAGATAAGTGTGCATGTTTGGGTGTGGAACACTCCTGTAATGTACCTAATCTTCTTATCCTTTTCATTACAGAGCTGGGAAAATGGTGTATTGCTTAGATTCGGATCCGTGCAAAGTCCAATTATGACTGACTTTAGTTCTAATGTTAATTTGATTTCAACCCATAAGGAATTATTTAGATTAACTCAACATTTCACATGATGGATTAGTGCTCCACATTTTTCCCACTAATTTGTTGTGCAATTAGGCCAATGGTAAAGAGAGACATTGATGACCTTGTGTCCCTTTTGTTGGTACGTGGTTCCATTCTGTCTATGGCCTTGGACGGCTTCACTAAGAATCACCCAGTTCTGACACAGTTCTGAGTGCAGTCACAGAGATGCTATGGCTGCTCTACATGAAATGACATTAATGGTCTGGTCTGAGAATGGACACCATTACCTGCTTCCAGAGACAATGCCGCTCCTCAGACTGAACAATACTGTCTCACGTGGGCCACTCCCCCCACCAAGCCATGAACTGAAAGCTTGACATCTGCTTTGAACACCTGGAAGCCTCCCGGTCACACCAGCACCAACCCTTGGGTCAGTCAGATGGGACTAACGGCTTCACTTAGGGCATTTGGTTCAGAAATATGACTCTCGTTACCGCAGAGTGGGTTGTTTTTTTAAGGCTATTCATACTGCTATGCAGAGGATGCCTGTAGGTTGGCAAGCTGTTAAAAGCCCCTACTATTTTTTTAAATAGGCCTAAATGTCAGGGGCCTCTTAATGTCTAGTTCTACATGTATTCACATTATATGGACAATGTTTCCACCTGGTGAAACTGAAGGCTGCACGGTACTCAGGCTACAATACGACCATTCTGTTCTGCTCTAACAATTCAATTGATAGATTCTACATCAAAACAATTAGCTTTTATTGTTTCCAATGATAACGTCATTTTAAGAGAAGGAATGCAAACCTGTTTTCAAATGTAAGGTTTTGAATTTGTTTGACATTTCTCAGTAAAAACACCCTCAGACACCCACTATCATTCATGCCATCAGTAGTGACTCAGATGTTAAGGGGAAGAAGCTTTTCCTCCCAAATCAGATATGCTTTGTTTTTTTAACAAAGGTATGCATTTCCTGCATAATATATGTTTCTCACAATTGTTTGTTTTTTTGTAAGCTGCACACAGGTGATACTGAGTCTTCTCGATTAATAGATTACACCATGCTTAAATAGACTCCTAAGTTATTATTTCATATGAGACATATGTAAGAAAAGGGAGGGAAGAGTCAATTATATTGAGTAATTGATTTTATATTGGAACATTTATTTCTCAAACCTGTTTTATGGAAGAGGAACATATTTCTGATAAACTAATATGTTATCAAACGGTAAATGGTGAATTAATATAACATTTAGAATCATTGAGAAGGGGTGATATCCGCAGGGACTAGCTCACCTTTACATTACAATAACATTTCTCTACTTTGGACTGATGAGTTTATGATTCTTGCATGTTAAATGACTAACACAAACCTTACATTTATGCATGTGCATGTCTCAGGAAGGCTCCCAAATAATTCTGAGGGGCCTATCCTATTTTTGTATTTAAATGATAATGTGCTAATCCATTACCTTGAGTTGTCTGCACTCAGGAAAACATCCCTATCAAGTGTTAACCCAATAACTACAGTAGGACAGCTCTGAAGGCCAAGGGTCAGAGAGAGAGCTACGTGGGTCCACGCCAGCCACTGCAAGGTCCTAGTCACCAACAAAAGTGGATGACAACAAGTGATGTGTCCTAATCACCAACTTGCACCACACTTGCACTACATACACCAAAACACACTACACACAAGGTGTCACAGGCAAGTGCCAGCTGAGCGGTTCCATATGCTCTCTGGTTCCTCGTTTGTGTTACCGGTGTGCGGAGTCTGACTGTCCGTGTCACAAAATCGACCGAAGGAATACACACACACACCCCATGGAGCATTCCCACCTCGTGATGACGGCTCGCCTGGGAAAACGACAACGCAACCGTGAGCAATACAACTGGCCTGGCCCAGTGATGTGGGGTTTAGCTCGCCACAAGATTACGTTTGGTTGTGCGGCGACAAGCTCTATCAAGTTCTGGCTCCCCTCTGGATAGGTACATGCACTCTAGTGGATTTGAATCCAGCAATCAGGCTTAACAACACTACTCTTTAATGTATTATCCATGCATAGAAAGACCTACAATGATGTTTCAAGTACTGGATTAATTTCAGTTTTGGCCCAAAACAAATATTTATAATATTTCATATAACAATTATGCAGCATATTTGATCCTCAAATTAGAGAAGTATAATTTAAAGAAATTGATATTCTCAACATTAGATAAACACAGAAGAATCCTTTCCAAGTACCATAAGTAGCTCAGGTAAGTATGGCTAATAGGAATACTTGATAGACTTAATTTGGTACAGATCAGTGGTAGCATTTACAAATGTAATAATTCAAGGTTTAAAAATGTTTAATCCTTCCTTTCCAGGTTTTTACAAACGTCTTTGAATATTTGCCTAACTTTTCCTTTTCAGATTTTGAACAATGTACTTGACTAAAATGAAGGTATTGATTTCACTAAGTGCCTTACTCTTGACTAAAGCGTATTTAAGTAAACGTAAAAGTAATCCTAAAATTGAGGACACTGCACTTTTGCAGATTACAGATTGATCAAATCACCAGTGTGAATTCTATACTCTAACTGTGAATGTTTAGCTGGATCTCTTACGATCCTGAGTTTTAAAATGCTTTTGAATAGTGATTGCCTTGAAGTAAATCTTTAAAGCGGCAAGCTGGTTTTGATTTTATAGTTTGATGAATGAAATTAACTAATGGTAAATGATAAAAGATATAAGTTTAAAACAAATATTGTTGCTATTGTGCACCTGTGTTTTATGTGTGTTCATTATTATGCTTTTGACAAAGGATGATCAAACACTGATGAGAGATGATTTTTCCTATTATGATTGGCTGTATCAATCATTGTGATTGAATGTTTCAATCTTAATGTGATTGTTATTGATGTAATTGATGTTGTGTAAGTCCACACTCAAATCTGAAGATTCCCATTGATTTAAGTATTGAACTAAATATTATTAGACTAAGGGTTTTAGATTATCAAAATTGATAAAAAGAAAGAAACTTTAGATTATCAAAATTGATAAAAAGGAAGAAACTGTTGTGGAAATATTTTCCAAGGCCCATAACTTTGACCCAGTGTATCAGTTCAAACTGTCCTGACTGAGCCCAGGCACCTGTAACCTTGGCTGCTGTGCTCTCAATGTTTTGTCTCCCTGTTCCTGCCTGTTGGCGTCAGCTGATAGAGGTGTTATCATTCTATCTTGTTATGCAGCATGTTGATGATGCTCTCTGAACTAGCTAAATACATGGGTCTGGGGTAGAGTTCTTCAGAATTGACGTGGCAACTCTACCGTGAAGTCAGAACCTCTGACTCTTGGACTTGTGATGTGAATCCTCCGGCCGTTAACTCCAAATAAACCATCATGTGTTTGACATCAAAGCTACTGCTCTTCCCGTGTCTCCTTCCTGAGTCGGTGACTCCCACTGCATAGCTACACAGAAGTTTCCTCTACATCAACCATAACATACATATGATAATTGCCTGTCAGTGCGACACCCTTCTGTCTGAAAACATTTCATAGCCAGGAAACCTCCATACATATTCATATCACTGTAAATTCCCATTCTAAAGAGTACTCACATTATCCTAGGATTAGTGAGTGAAATGTAATTTACAATGAGAAAAGGTGCTGTGATCAAGTGGTCTGGCAGGCCAAATTGTAGGAGATATAATGAATGTATTCAGACATTATGTCATGTCTGCTGCTGATTAGAAGCTCAGGATAAATTGCATAGTAAAACAAAGGAATATCTTAACAAAGGACAGTGCCTCTGATTTGGTATTCTTCCATTACAACATATAGGGATACATACCTTTTTCAAAGTGCCACACATCATAGAATTGTTCGATGTTGCGTTCCCTCAGGTACTTCTGGATCTGCGGATGACTGTCAGTCACAATGTACTCAACCGCCAAATCCTTTGACTCCAGATGATCTAGGCATCTTTTGAGTCCCTCCTTTTCCATGTGGTAACTACCACCTACTTCATTGCTCTGTTGGGGAATAACAAATAGGGCATAAATACACAGAAGCATGCATCAACAGCCAGCAAGCCTAAAATCATAGCACCCAGAAAGAGAATCACACCTGAACAAGCTGGAAGTCCAGAATGGTGTTGCTTCCCAGGTTCATGAGTGTGTAGCTCCCGAACTTAGCCGAGTGTCCTGAAGAAAATATAATACAGGAGGTTTCAAGGCTTTTCAACCGAACTTCAATGGATAAGTAGATGAATTGTAATATACACCAGTAACTCTGGCACTAGACTGTCTTGTCTGTTTCTGCTTACCTGGAGAGTCTGCTCTCATATCTCCTGCAACTGCGACCTTTCCCCCCTGTTGTTGTAGATTATCGAAATTCTGCTGCTGATCAGTGTTCCACTTGTGGATAATAGCAGGCTCCAGGTAACTCTTAGCATGCCTCCTGAAGGTCCCATACCCGATGATCTCCAGCTGCATGGCTCTGCATATCTATGAATAAATAGAAAAAAAGGAAACGTTTTTGAAAAAGTCCACTGCTGTCATTTTTCATATGCTATAGATGTTAGAGATGGTAAAATACCTTTCGTAGTTGGAAGAAGGAACCCCCAGTGAAGTATGTAGCAGCGGATAATTGTAAGTTGCCAACCGGGGTACTTCCGATGACGGGCTGGCTCTCCCATTTTCTGAAGAAACTGCAGTTTGAACAACGCTGTGTGAACGCCACATAGGTCCCCACTTTTCTTGTTTGGACATCACAGTCTGTCTTACACACCGGACATTTTTCAAACAGCTGTCTGAGGCAGCTTTCAAAAACAATGTACTTTACGTCACGATGCGTGGATCGGGTCTGAAGTCTAATGTAACAAAAACAAATTAACAATAAGTTTTAGATTTCAACTCTGAAAAACAGTAATAGTAATGTGTACCAAATGTACCAAACTTAAGATACGTCGCATTCTTCTACAGTATCATCAGGGTGGTAACTCGAACCCAGAGTCTCCTCAAATTCTGTCGACGTCTCTGCTTGTTCCTCGTCAACTCCAGTCGAGGTCTCTTGCTAGGTCCCAATCCTGGGCCCTTTATTGGTGTAGAGGACAAGGGGATTTCTGTGTAGGTGGAAGTTTTAGTGCCAACACTTTTGAAAGACACCGTGGCCTGGATGCCTGTTAATAAAAAGGGAAAAGTGCATAAATACTATGTACATTAGATAAGACACTAATACATTGTAAAAGGCCAACAACTTGTGTACATCTGACAGATTAATTCATGAAAAATGTACAAACTACAAACAGCACTGTATTTCTTGTAGTCAACATAACAGTATTTCTGTGATATACAATAATATCAAATAAGGTTTTATTTATAGAGCACATTTAAAAACGATTTTTGGTCGAGCACAAGTGCTGTACATGTAATAAAAGCACAATTAAGGTAATGCATCTGTGATTTGTCAGTGTTATAGTCTACCTTTGCTTCTCACGTGTGCCGATTTCAGTGTTCCCCGGGCCAACTGTGTAGCAACAGAAATGGCGGACACTTTACATTCCACTGTCTGTGTTCCCACAGACCGTGTCTCAACCCTCTGAGTTCCCACACAAACAGTCTGTGGACGGTCTGTTTGACATCCGACTGTACTGGAGCAGTTGGTATTGTGTTCCTGCTGTGATGTACTCTAAGAAAGATACACATAGTATTCATACAATTAATTGTGTATCCGAGGAAAACAGTCAATTTCATAACAGCAACACTTTTACAATTACAATGTTCTACAGATAGTCTGCTACGTTCGGTCATTCATTGTAGCTGGCATGAAAACAATGTTTTTCATAACATCTCTATGTTAGAGCTTCTAGCTTAGCTTATTAATGGTAGCTCGGTAGAATACACGAACGGCAACTGTAATTACTGACCGTACGGTTAAAGTATACTGTCTGAGTATTTCGTGTGTGTTTGCAGACATTCTCCTGCTATGAGATACATGTAAGGCCATGTGCTAACATCGGTGTTGAGGTCTGGGAATGCTAGGTAGCCCTCGTGTTTACCTCGGTAGCATAGCATTAGCATAGCATAGCATTTACACAGTCGTGATAGATACATTGTTTGTTTTAAACAGAATAAATACACAAACCACAATGAATACTTACAGGTTGTGTACCAGAATCTCCCGCTGGTCCAAACAAAGTAGGAACAGCATCGTCCTCCAATATAAGCTTTGCAAGTCCGAAGCTAAACATTGTTACGTTTTTAAAGCTTTGGTCCGTGAAATGCCGCGCACACACAACAGTACCGGCTGGTAAATCAGCTGGAACAGTGTTAAAAAGGAATGTCAACCACTGACTTCGTCGTGGTTCTGCCTTCGGTACTGCAAACATTGTGGATTTCTCCACACAATACAGGCAACAGACCCTCCGCGACATGACGGGATAGAGCTTTGAAAAGAAGCAGGTTTTACGACACTTAATATGGTCGACTGGCAGAAGAAGTGACGTCACGCGGTGCAGCTACGTCACGCGGGGCAGGAAGTAAACAATGGAAACTGAGAAATCTCCAACGAGGCTTTTGGGGGAGGTATTTTCTGTGTTAGAGTTTACTCGCTACAGGGTGTACTTTGAGGGTTTTGACTTTGCAGACTGTTTACATGCATAAAAACCTTCATAACACACAAGGGGACGGGCAATAACCGGAAAAGCATGACATGGGACCTTTAATATTTTCTGCACAAACTACATATCATCTGAAAGCTGATACTCCACAGATTATTTTTGTTATAAGTATCATCACTGTAGGACACAAACTCACTGAGATATCAGCCAGAACAGAGAAGAAAAAAAACAACAGTTTTCAAAACCATAACAATAATTATGTCTTACCGTTGCTGTTTTGTGATCAAAGCTCTTGTTCAAGGGGAATAAAAACGCTGCTTAAAGTTAATCCAATGTCTCTTAGTCACTTTAGAATTGTTCCTGATAATCTATCATTACATTCATGGCAGCAGAGTAGGTATAAAGTTTCGCAGTCCCGAGCTAATGCTGTCTCACGTGCTGTTTACGCAAACCTCTCTCTACTTGACGTAAGTGTTTAGCGGGACTTACTAACTGTCACTCGATTCTATTGGCTCTAACGGTTCAGAAAAGGTGTCAATCACCCAAATCGACCAATGGGTTCCAAAGATAGGATCCTGCGTAGTATAAACTACGCCCGCTCCGGCTCCATTACGCATTACGCAGCCTAGAGTGCTAGAGATGCTAGCTGACGATAGCGGGGCTATGATCATACCAGATGACTCTTCGTCGGATGATGAAGATCTCCTCCAGCCAGACCTGGATCCGGACAGTAGTGACTCGGATGTTGAACTTCCACCACGGGAAAGGTATGTCATCTCTCTGTTTTTATATATTACTTATGTGTTTGGTGGAACTGCGTCACAGTGCTAGCTTAGCCAAGAAGCTACAGGAATGATTAGGCAAAATGCTAAATAGTGTTACTTGTCTTTTTGGAGTTACATTTTCTAAATGAATGGCCAGTGAATGAATATACATGTGTTTACTTATTTATTTGGTGTAATATTATTCATTTATAGTCCAATATTATCCTACAAGTATAAGCAAGTGAATTAATCTAATCTCTTTGTTTTTCCACATTTGTTAGATGAGGAGTGACCCCAGCAGGACAAAGCCACACACCCAGAAGACTTTCAGGGAGCAGCTTGCTGCAGAATTGTTGGAGTTTGCTGAAGGCCCTGCTGAAGGCCCTGCACCTCCACCACTCCCTCCTCCTCCACCACTCACATGCCCGAGTATTATGGAGAAGATGCCACCAAGGTCAGGAAGAACTGCAGGAGGTGCCTAGATGCTGGACTCAAAAGGGTGAAGACACCTGTGTACTGCAGGAAGTGCCAGGTCCCTCTGTGCTTCACTGTCAAAAAGAACTGTTTCAGGGAGTGGCACGACCTAAATACTGGAACATTCAGGTAGGTATAAAGTTCAGGTAGGTATAACGTTTTGAGTGTTTATTTTAAAAAAAATACTTGTTTTTATATACCTAGTGTGATTTTATTGTATAGTACGTTGGTAAAATGTTTGTTTTTACAAACCTACATTGTGTTGGTAAAATGTTTGAAATCAATCTGCCCCAGTTGGAGTCAAATGTTACCTATGTTTCCGTTTTTTTTATTGTGCAAGTACACTTACACACAATGACCTACAGTGTAGTTTTATTGTATAGCGCGTTGGTACAGTTACATACACACACAGCTACACTTACACACCTACACATGCCCACACAGCTACCACACACACACACACACACACACACACCTACACTTACTTAAATATTGTTTGTTTTTTTGTTTTTTGGGGTGGAATGAATACCTATAGTGATGATTCAATGTAATACAATGATTTGTATAGTCTGGTACCTGAAAAAGGTCAAATGGCACTGATGGAACCAAATGTGCCCAAAGCTTATTCCGCCTGGACTTTATTTTCATAAACCTCTCTAAAAAGGTCAAATATCACTTGTTTTGCCTCAATCTTGATACAGGGTACTTATATGTTATACTTTGGATTCCTAAAGCTTTTAGGCTACTAACCCATCATTCAAGGTTGGTCTTCACTATAAGTAATGGGTTTTCTTTAGGCGGAGACAGGAATTTACATTTTTTTGCTATGTTCCATCTGAATTTACTCTAACACCGAAACATCTATATTGATTCTGACACTTCTACATCCAACTCACAGATGTAACCTTGCTTTGATAACAACAATTATTCATATAAACCTTTTAGAAGTGAAGTTAGTCATTTGTTCTGGGAATGTCATTTTCGAGCCTGAAACCTGAAAAACAGGCTCGGGGTTTAACAGGTTAAGAGTCTAACGAGTTAATACAGAGTCTAAAGAGTGAGAGAGAGTGAATAAAGAGGGAACAGACCTGCTCTGTGGATCTGAAGCTGAGGCTGTAAAACAGCGTCCAGTAGTTTCCGGTGTCTCTCGTTCTCCTGTTTTGAACGAGACAGTTCCTCCTCGTACTCTGCTATCGTTCTTTCAAACAGAACAAAGATGTCTTCAGCAGCCGCAGTGAGTCGCTGCTTCAACAACGAGAGCATTACAACACTCGTGTTTACTAAATCACCACTTCCCGTTTCTCTCACTCTGTGTTGCTAGCGTGTTACCAGCTAGCATGCTAAGCTAGTATGCTAAGCTAGCTTCTAGAGTCCGAGCTAGAGGCTTCAGAAGAAAGAGCACAAAGTCAGAGGTTCATCCAGACACACAGACGATGGATGGATCAGCTGTGCACACACACTTCCTCAGGAACACCGAGAGAGAACCATGGATGTAGCGAGAGAACACACGAGAGAAGCCACGAGACGCGATCTGGTTCCATTAGAAAGAGCGTGACCATCACTTCCGGTGCATCACTTCTTCTTCTTCTCTCGATTTAAAGGCGGATTGCAAACAACTTTAAGGTGCATACCGCCACCTAGTGTACAGAGTGTGTATCACCATTATCATCCTATCACCACTTGTGGAATTATACCAGCGGAGGCTGTGGCGCAGTGGATTATTAGAGCGTTGGTTTTCGGATCAGGGGAGCACAGGTTCAAATCCCACTGCAGTCAGCATGTCGTTGTGTCCCTGAGACACTTCACCCCAAATTGCTCCTGTGGGGATTGCCCGCAGTATTGAGTATGTAAGTCACTTTGGATATAAGCGTCTAACAAGTAACATGTAATGTATAATACCACTGTATTTACGTTGTTTTAAATTCTTGCAATCAATCCTGTTTCACTCAAATACTTAAGAATAGCCTTCCTGGTAGCTCTTACCCCCTCACCGTCTGTCCCCAGTGTCCCCATCAGGCTCCACTCTCTATCCTGCCTCTCTGACCCTGTCTCTTAGTTTTTACCTCTCTGTTTTGTACATGTTGCAGTGTAATATGATGTGTTCCACATTTTCTTTCACTCCACGGAGGAGATGTCGGAGAGAACGTGCTCCGAGGTGTGGTTAAACTTTACCCGTCTCGATGCTCGTGGACTAAAGTGCAATAAGAGTTTAGCATGTAAGGGCAGTAACACAAGCAATTTGTCTAAACATTTAGCAAAATTGCACAGGGTCGGCTCCAGAACAAATCGAATTGGGGGGCAATCATTTACCAAGGGGGGGCACACACTGCCGTCAACAACCAACACACAAACACCAACGCAACTTCAATTTAAAAAAACATGCTGTAAAGTGTATTTCACACACATTGCAGGGTGTAGTGCTATTGTATAGCGCACCTATGACCTTGTGCAGACATGCACGGTTGTGGCACGACCACCAAAACAGAAACATATGGACATAGTCCACCATATAAAAGTGTGCAAATGTATTTAGTATCCTATCCATGTGAACATGTTTTAGGTGGGGGTGGACCTAACCTCCTCTAGGAGGGTCCGGGGGCATGCTCCTCCGGGAAGATTATTCTTAAAATATTGAACTTAAATGCTTCAATCTGGTGCACTTTGAGAGCAAAATGAAGAGATCTATGGATACATCTCTCAACACCCATATGAAACAGAACTGTACACAAATGTACTTTTTCTTTATTGATATTTTACTAATCACTCCCCTTTTCAACTGTATTCTTGTGTTACTGTCCTATAGTATTTCATACCCATTTTTCATTTATTCTCTTATTCTTTAATAACTATAATGATCATATAAAGGTATTCCTCAGAAATACTTGTTTACATAAATGGTGACCAAACCGTTTGAGACCCACTGAGATAACCTACACTAAAGTGAATTATCTAAACACTGAGAGAGTCCTTACCTCTGGCTGAGGTTATACGATCCTCTCAGTCTGAGAGGAGAGGACTCTCCTCCACCTTGGTGTAGAAACAGCTCTTTATATCCGTTAGCATAGCTAGCTAACCAGATGCTAACAACAACATTCCACGTTACCACTCGCGCACTCACAAAATGCGCTCGTGCCACACACACACACACACACACACACACACACACACACACACACACACACACACACACAGAGCCGAGCTTGAATGAAACACAGAGACCCAGAAGTAGGCTACTTGTACTGTACTGTATCATATTATTTTCGATGGCTTTACTGTATAATCAGTGTGACAGATGAACAGATCGCCACTGGGCTTTCATCTAACAACCCAGTCTCATGGCATTTCGTGTTCACCAACACGATTTTCTCCTTTTTTTCGTGTTGCACAGCAAGATGCAAAAAGCAATGTATTTCTACTGGTAATGTGTTTCGTGTCTGTAGCACGTATTTTTCTCCGGTCGGGTCCTAAACTCCTAGAGGCCTACGTCTGTTTCCGGTTATTTTTATTTTGAAATTCAGTTCCTGACGGACGCCAAAAAAGCCCGAGATTATGGAATTAAACCAATAAATAAAAGCAAGGATAATTGTGTGTTATTGTTGAGTAAATAACAGTGTGTTATTTTGAAAAGAATAACAAATTAGAAGGAAATAAAAAAAAAAAAAATACAGATTACAGTATTCTGAGGCTCTGAGTCATTTATTTTCCTCACAGACGGCAACAAAAGTCCGAAATTTTACGATTTAAAATAAAAGCAATAATTGTGGCTTGATATTGAGTAAGAAGATATTTTTATGAACCACAAAGCTTCCGGTCTTCCACGACCCGACCGGAGAAAAAGACGTACTGCAGGCACGAAACACATTACCAGTAGAAATACATTGCTTTTAAAATCGTGCTGTGCGACACGAAAAAAATGGGAAAATCATGTTGGTGAACACGAAATGCCATGAGACTGGGTTGCATCTAAACACACAGCCACGTAATGATAACAAAACAAAGGTCGGGGGTCATTGTTTAAGCAACACACCAATCAGAGAGCAGCAGTGAGCACAGCTCAGGCTGTGTTTCATATTTGTATTCTTTATTTCTGATGTATTTCACACAAAAAACCTTTAGTGGAAACGTTTTCACTGATATGATTTATTTTTTTTAAAACGGCAAAGTGGCAAGGCTTGCCCACCCTGCGTTGGGGGGGCACAGTGACTCATTTGGGGGGGCATGGCCCGCGAATGACCCCCCATGACGCCGACCCTGAAAGTGCACCACATTCAGACGAAGAAATGCACCGTTTTCGACTGTCTTCCTAGTAGCTCTGTAGCCCCATCCACGAGTAGCTTTTCCACGTCAGGTATTATGTATGCTAGCAGAAACACACGGAGTTAACTCAATTAGGAGGACTGTCTGAGGACCACAGATGGAAATGAGCTATTAGCTATAATCTGGCATATTGCATCTCTTCTCTTTGCTGAGATTAATGTTTTTGTATGCATGGTTTAAAAAAATTATACAAACATGGGTTAATGATTAGAGGTAACAGAGTTATTTATTTTGTTAAAGTTTCAGCTATTCTGTGTAAGAGTCGGTGAGGAGCTAATAATTTATTCCGGCAAATTACTCAGACCTACTAATTGACCTAACTGAAGTTATTGAGTCTATGTAAGTTTACTGCTTGGCTCAGATCCACCAACGTCAGCAAGATCTCACCTCTATTAACTCCCTGAAGAACCAGGTTTAATTAACTGCTGTTTTAATTCAGACGACCCTCTTAATCGGTTTAAGCAATCCCGAAGGATTTTGATATCAGTAAATGAGGTGTGAGTGTGGCAGTGTGCAATCTCACCTTTGAAGCAGGAGAAGAGAGCGCAGATGTCTTTTAAGTTGTTCCAATCCAAAAGGTGGGATCAGTTTATTTGAAGAAAAATAGGTCCAAACTAATACAGGGTTTTTACCTTCTCTTGTTACAACATTATAATCATACTAAACATATCATGCTGGGGTTATTTTCTAATCTAAAACCTTAATTCATAGTTCACCCATTAAAGTCTTCCGACAAAATCCAAAAATAATTTCCTCGTGCTGGCGAAGGTTCTCTAATTAGTTCTAAAATCCCGACACATTTAAGAATAGTAGGTTATATCTCTCACAGGCTCCGCAAATGAGAAAAGATTTTCTGTTTGATATTAGATTTGTTTTATATGTAATGTCTGCACCATGACATCAAGTCAAATTCCTCGTATGTGTGAACCCACCTGGTGATAAACCTGTTTCTGATTCTGAAGTCTCAGTAAGCAGTGGTTAAGTTCAATGATTAAATCTTCTCTAACAGTTATTGTCAACTGTATGCTTTCCAAAGCAGATAGTGAGTCTGTGCATATCACCACCCTATCAGGTCTGACCTCTTCAACCCATTGTAGCCCACTAATTGCTGCGAGTATTTCTGCTGTATAAACTGACAAGTTATTTGACACTCGTTTTGAGATTGATATTTTGAATTCTGGGATATACACGCCTATCCCCACGCATTCTTGGGCGACCCCGCTCTGTATCACCGTGCTATTATAAGACAGATAGATAAAGAGAGAGATAGATAGATAGATGGATAGATAACGTTGCTATGTTTATTTTTATTAAAAAAATGAAGAAAAACATTCGTGCAAAATCGCAGAGACTAATTCATCAACAATTCTTTATTAAACTCTGATTTTTACAGTAATAATAATAATAATGGGTTTAATTTATAAAGCACTTCATATTTGATTTCAAATCCTGAAGTGGAGGCGTGTGGTGCAGTGGGTTGAGCGTTGGTGTTCGGATCGGGGGGTCACAGGTTCAAACCCCACTGACAAGACACTTCACCCCAAATTGCTCCTGTGGGGATTGTCCACAGTATTGAGTATGTAAGTCGCTTTGGATAAAAGCGTCTAACAAGTAACAAGTAATGTAAACAAAGTAATGAAGTGCTACAAGCAGTACTGATTAACACTGCTTCACATTCATGAATTAGAGTGTTTGTATCAGACCTTCATATAGAGGCTGTCCAGTAGGGCTGATGTTACTCTAGCTATCCTGAAGGTGGCAGCAGAGGAACACAGGATATATTTATTTAAATAGAAATAAAGCAATGAAGTCATTAAACAAATAAAATGTCATTTCACATGGAAGTTGGTCACCAAGAAGAAAGGACACAGGGAAAATGTCATTTGAGGGGGGGACTCGCCAACTATCTGATATTTAAATATTTAAATATTTTTAATCCTCTTTTCATACAACTTTATTTATATTTTGAGGACAAGTTTATCCAGCAAAACAAGTGCATGTATTATTTACATGTTGGATTGTTTATTTCTAGTCTTTTCATTTCTCTAATGTTCAATATCTTGTCTTTTTATGCTGCTGCCACACAAACATTTCCCTAATTGGGATCAATAAAGTACTTCTTATCTCATCTTATGTTATCTTAATAACACGCAGGCCTGTTCCTCCTTGACTGCTATTCGGTGCTTTTATTAACATGCATTGTAGTTTTATAGGTGAAGAAAGAGACAGGAGCTTCTGAGATCCACGTGTTTTAGAAATGGACATTTTCAAAAACCTTAAATAGACAGTTTCTGTTGGTGAGGAACAAAGTGAGGGTCAGTGTTTGACTGTTAAACTACAGTATGTGTGTGTGTGTGTGTGTGTGTGTGTGTGTGTGTGTGTGTGTGTGTGAGAGAGAGTGTGTTTGTGTGTGTGTGTGTGTGTGTGTGTGTGTGTGTGAGAGAGTGTGTTGTGTGTGTGTGTGTGTGTGTGTGTGTGCTGTGTGTGTGTGTGTGTGTGTGTGTGTGTGTGTGTGTGTGTGTGTGTGTGTGTGTGTGTGTCACCTAGCCTGGTTTTAGAAATCTGGATCTCAAGATGACATTTTTTTCTGAACACAAAGAATAGTTAATAACATGTCAGGATCTATTCGTCTGTCATATCCAGCATACATTACAAACTTCAAAAATGATATGATACTTCATGATGGGTGTGTGTGTGTGTGTGTGTGTGTGTGTGTGTGTGTGTGTGTGTGTGTGTGTGTGTGTGTGTGTGTGTGTGTGTGTGTGTGTGTGTGTGCGCGCGGAAATAGCGCATTTAGTGTGTGTGAGAGAGGGAGAGAGGGAGAGAGAGAGAGAGAGGGAGAGAGAGAGAGGGACCGGTTGCCAGCAGCAGGGACCGTGTTGTTAGCATCTGGTTAGCTAGCTGCACTAACGGACACAAGGAGCTGTTTGTTCCACAACAAGCTGGAGGAGAGCTCTCCTCTCAGACTGAGAGGCTCAGGTGAGCTAAAGGACTCTCTGAGTGTTTAGATAGTTCACTTTAGTCTAAGTTATCTCAGTGGGTCTCAAACGGTTTGGTCACAAATTATTCAAAAGATTATTTCCGCGGCACACCTTCATATGATCATTATAGTTATAAAAAAAAAAAGAGAATAAAGGAAAAACAGTTATGAAATACTATATGGCAGTAAAACAAGAATACAGTTTGAAAGGGGAGTGATTTGTAAAATATCCATAAAGAAAAAGTAAATCTGTTTACAGTTGTTTCATCTGGGTGCTGAGAGAGGTATCCATAGATCTCTTAAAGAGCCTGTGACAGCATCCCAACAACTGTTGTGCAATGAAATATTGGGCTACTAGTAATCTCGAACCGTTAGTTTAAAAAAGATGGTGCGATACCGTTCCGTTAAATATCAATAATTTCGAACATCGCGGGGAAATTCCTTCGACTCATTTTGAAGTTTTGGGGGAAGCCGTCAATGAAGCCGTCAATGCGGGAACGCTTCACTGTGCGGCGAGAGAGCCAAACACGGACAAAGTGTGTTGTCATGCGTAGAAATTGTGAATTACTGAGTTTAGGCACGTTAATAACGTTTTAATGAAGTTGACTACAGTATATTCATATGTGTCAGTGCTGTCATGTCAATTCGGCGAACATAAACATAAATGATCGTGGTGAAGATGATGATTACATTAGGATTCAAAATCGGTAGTGAGAGCTGCTGAATTTCCTCCCGTAGGATGTGATATAAAAACAAATCGATTATTTTTGTAGTTGTAAACTCAAGTGGATGAAACTACATTTATTAGTGCTTTCATGTCAATTCGGCGAACATATGATACATTAAATGATCGTGAGGATGATGATTAAAAATCGTTTGTTTGTGCCGGTGTTGCAGTATAACGTGAGTCATGACAACTGGCGACATTCTATTATTTTCGTCATAGGAATCGGGGGCGTGTACATTGAGGACCCATTGTTGACTTACCATGTCGATCGCCTCGTTTGTCGTTTACGTTCATCTTTTGCTATATCTGCCTTCATAAGATCACTTTGATGCACATTCAGTACTCGTATGTGAGGTTGTGGGTGAGAGGTGGATATCGTGACGCTTACAGGGAGGTATCGAACATTACAAAGTAGGTGACTGTGTGGATGCCTGTTCAAAATATTGCAAACTTGAATAAATCATTTAAATTATATATTTGTGTCCGACTTTCATTTGTACATCGTTATTAATGTGATCTATAGTAGCTTTGATAGCTGTCCATACCTTCAGACAGCCTAAAAGTAAAACACAAGTCGTTTATTCACAGCCCGAACGCTCATCGACATGACTGGATCACTCATGACAAGTTGTGATCAGCTCCGAATAAATTGTGATATAGATGCTGTAGCTATTCTCCAGGGAGCACGTTTTTTTAATGAAATACCTGTATCCCTCTCATCACAACAAGACTCTACACTGTGCAGGAAAAACAATTACATACATGAAAATAACCTTGATGCATGGGAATGAAACACACAAACTATCTTCCGTGGCTATACTGATATGTCACAGAACGGTAAACTACAGAAAAGTAAGTCCAGCGGGGCACACGTTGAATACATATATGTAGTTCTATTATGCCTTTAAGCCTATACGTTTAACCCATAAGAACCCGGACCCATTTCTACTTTTGGGGAAATTAAGGGGGACGTCATTTAGACTAAATAGACCTAAATAGACCTAGAACACATTTCTGACAAGTAACCCCCCCTAGTGTCAAATATCTGAAATGTGACATATGTGTCACATTGGGCTTTAATGGTAAAGTAACTCTTATTTATAACTTCATGAATGAGGATGATTTTTTGGTTTCCATTTGTTTGAACATACTTTAAATTGAATAATAAAGAATATGTTAACTAAATATAATTGAATCAGCTAAATTAACTGAGCAGATCATAATCATATTTGTAATTGTGCATATATGTCACTCCGGGTTTACTGTGAATGTTTAGGGTTAATGTCCCGATGTGACATCAGTGTCACAGCAATATTTATGGCATTTGTTTCATATCAATTTCATCAATAAATGTTTCTACAACAGCTTATATGTAATCAGAATCAGAAAAGAGCCGAAGACAGCTTAATGTTTAACAAATGACATGTCATGTAAGCATTTGTATTCTTAAATGGCTTGAATGTTAACTTTAGCAACAAAAAACCTTTCCAAATGTAGCTAGTTCTGTCACATGTGTTAGCCTGGCACATGGACATCTTGGACATGTTGTTATGGGAACACAAAAGCAAATGACAAGGACCATAACCCACCAGGCTGTTCAGTGTGTGTCACTTAGGGACTTCATGAGATAAAAAAGGCTAAAGCTGTATAAGGAACTTTCCAGAACATTTAAAGTTCATGTGACACCTGTGTCTAAGCAATTATGTCTGCCTTCCGTGTTGCACCATGAGGACCCACTGATATAAAATGTTTAACTGTCTAAGTTGCAACCATGCACTTTTTGGAGGGCTAAGCGCAAGCTTGACATATTTTTCGCTTCATTTATAGAAGGAAAGACAACAGTGATAGTTATGTTTCACAATAACATTTATTGAAAATTGTTAGAACAATCTCACTGGTCACCGGCTTGAGCTTCAATCTCAGGATCCATGTATTTGTGATCAAAAGTAGGCTAATATAAAAGTAGTGTAGATCATTACATTTTCAGAGAGAGTAATATTGTAATGTAACGTAGCCTATTACTTAAAAAAGACAGTAATAAGTAATGTACTGTATTACATTTTGGAAGTAATTTGCTCAACACTGCAGATGATCCAGTCATCTCGATGCTGCTTTCGGGCTGTGAATAAACAACTTGTGTTTTACTTTTAGGCTGTCTGAAGGTATGGACAGCTATCAAAGCTACTATACATCACATTAAGAACGATGTACAAATGTTTTATATGTATTCAACTTGTGCCCCGCTGGACTTACGTTTCTGTGGTTGACCGTTACTGTGACATCAGTGCCCCGCTGATAAATCTTTTGTCACAAACTCTGCAGCTGAATGGTTTCTCTCCTGTGTGGATTCTCATGTGTTTCTTTAAATCTCCTCTATCTGCAAAAGATTTCTTACAAATTGAGCAGATGAATGGTTTCTCTCCTGTGTGGACTCTCATGTGTTTCTTTAAATTTCCTCTCTGTGCAAAATATTTCTTACAAACTGAGCAGCCAAATGTTTTCTCTCCTGAGTGGATTCTCATGTGCCGATTTAAATGTCCTCTCTGTTTAAACGTTTTCTCACACAAAGAGCAGCCAAATGTATTCTCTCCTGCACTACGTCTTGAATCACTGACAGGGTTTTGTTTATTTTTCTGAGGGTTTGAACCTGGTTCTCTGGTCTCCTTCAAATCAGCACTGTCTTCAGTGTCAGGTTCAGAAGAGTCTCCAGGGTTGTCCTCAGTCTCTGGTTGTAAATGTCTCTCTGGATCTGAGTTCCTGGCTGGTTCTGGTCCTCCACAGTCCTCTCCATCAGCTTCTGTTCCCAGGTGTTCAGTTTGTCTCTGATGAAGCTGAGAGGACTGAGGTTTCTCTTCATCATCTTCACTCTTCACAGGGACAGGAGTGAATGTGGACTTGGTGATATCAGCCTCCTCTAGCCCCTGATGCTGTTCTCCCTCATGACTGCTCCAGAGTTCCTCCTGTTCCTCTTTAATGTGTGGGGGGGGGGCTCTGGGTCCTCCTGGTCCAGACTGGAGCTCCACTCCTGCTGCTCAGGGGGAACCTCTTCTTCAACCACCACCAGCTGCTGGACGTCTGCAGGAAACAGGAAACACATATTCAGAGAAACTGTAGAGTATTAGAATTTAAAATCTAACCACGATTAACACTTCTTTAACTTTGCAGCCCTTATCCATTCCTTATTTTAAATGCTTTTCCAGATCGGTCGGCCGTTCACAGAGTGTGAGGCCTTAGCCTTATAGTTTGTGACCTGTCTGCAGAGTCGTTAGCTGAGAACTGGTGTTGGAGTTTCTCAGAGTAGTCGTTTAGCATCTCTCACCACCTCGCTAAACCTGTACTTGGACTCATACCGGTGCATCTCAATAAATTAAATATCATGGAAAAGTGAGTTTATATGAGTAATTCAATTTATAAAGTTTAAATGTATATATCACAGATTCATCACACACAAAGTGAATTATTTTCCAGCGTTTATTTGTTTTAATCTTGATGATTAAATGAAAGCCAAAATCCAGCATCTCAGAACATTTTAATAATACATAAGGCCAATACAAAAACTGATTTTTTTATTAATATAGAAATGCTGTCCTTCTGAAAATCATGTTAATGTGTATGCATTCAGTACTTGGTTGGACCTCCTTTAGCGTGAATAACTGCATTAATGCGGCACAAATCTCTCTATTTCAGCGTGATAAGCCGATGAACTGCTGCCTTTGTGCATTAACCTGTTTTAACCCTGAGCCTGTTTTTCAGGTCTCAGGCTCGAAAATGACATTCCCAGAACAAATGACTATATCTTCCCTTTTAAAAAGGGGTAAATTAATAATCCTTTTTCTCAAAGCAATGATAAACCTTCGAGTTGGATGTAGAAAAGTCACAATCAATATAGATTTTGTTTATTTTAAAGTAAATTCAGATTGAACATAGTAAAAAAAATGTAAATGATAGTGTCCGTCCAAAAAAAAAAAACAGTACTTATCGTGAAAACCACCCTTGGATGATGGGATAGTAGACTAAAAGCTTTAGGAATCCAAACTATAACATGATAAGTACCCTGTATCAAGTTTGATGCAAAACAAGTGAAATTTGACCTTTTTAGAGAGATTTAGAAAAGAAAACCCACTTCTGGGTCATTTGGGTGCATTTTCCATATCTCTGGCCCCCCTTGTTCGATTTTGATGATTGAGATCTCTTCTTAACCGTTAGAGCCAATATAATTGAGGGGAAGTTCCTAAAATCCATCTAAACATTACCCATTGGTGAATGAGTGATGCGTAGCCAGAATGCCCCGGAACCGGTAGCTGTGATACACTGGTTATTGACATAAAGTGAATGATGGATTATCAGTAATCATTTCAAAGTGACAGACACATTGGATTAACCATCAGCAGCGTTTTTATCGTTTTAATGCAATTAAACACAACTTTTGATCAGAACAACAGCTAAGGTAAGACGATGTCCCGTGAATGCTCCGTAATGTTACGTGGTGTGATGTCTGGTTTTGCTTCCCATGTTGCTAGTTCTATCTCAGTGATGATACTTATACGTCTGGAATCTGTGGAATCTCAGCTTGCTAATCTATATCTTGTTTGTACAGATCCGATAAGTAATAAGGGTATTTATACCTAGAGTTCTGTGCTAAGTGTGTTAGTATTTTTTCGCTCAGGGCTCATTTAGATGCTTCTTGTGAGACTTGTGTTTTGTTTCGGTAAAAATCGTTCGTATCGTCAGTTAGCTGAGTTTCTTCCCGTTAAAACAAATGAATAATGACTATATAAAAATATAAGAATAAAACACGGAGGACGGAGATCTCTTTTTCTCCCCCTCTTCTGAGAGCCCAGCAGCTGAGCCCAGCAGCTGATCTCAAAGCATGCTCCCCTCTCCTGCAGGGGGGCGTGGTCAGCTGCAGCTCATTTGCATTAAAGCTACGTCACAGAATCAGCCCCTGCAAAATCAGGGCTGGAAAAGAGCAAATAGAGCGAAATGAGGCATGGCTAAAATGCAGGATCTGTTTGGTATTTTGAAAAAAAACAACTATATTTATATACTTTATATAGGTATGGCCCTACAATATATTGTTCAAATATAGCATGATAAGTCCACTTTAATATAAGATATTTGTTTGAGCACTATATGGGCGGCACTCATTATAATCCTGTTCACCTGCGTGAGGTGTGTGTGGAAGAGAGGGTGACACAGGGTCGTTTGTTGACCACAAGTTGAAATGATTGCTTTGATTAATATAACAATAGGCGCGTTCACACCAGAGTACTTTTCCCGTTTAGTTCCGTTAGTACCCCTTATGTCGCGTTCACACCAAAAAGAGTACTTAGGGAAATGTTACCCCCATTTGTTGTGCCTGCTGAGAGGTGGTACTCTCCTGGGGGAAAAAAGTGCCCCAGTTCTGATTGGCTGGGCGAATTGCAAACCACGCCCCGTAAAACTCTGAAATGTTTTGTAGAGCCGCCATTTTATTATCCTCTCATTAGCATTAGCATTAGCCCAGCGCACAAATGCAGAGAGATTAACTTATGGAAACACAAAATAAAACATGGGAGCGGTGGAGATGAGGAGGTGTCGGCATTCTGGCGATTTACTCGGAAGGCTTCAGTAGCCTCCCCCAACTCCGGGGACTTCCGGCCCGGGACTTCGGGTGGCAGGATACGCCGTGAAGTTGTTTGCGGCCTGCCAGTAAACCCAAAGCAGAAGAAGAAGTGACGTCAGCTGCTTCATTTGCGTAATCTTCCCTCAGGGAAAAGTACTCCGGTGTGAACGCGATCGGCTCTTAGTTCCATAGGGGAACTAAGTGCTGGGAACTAAGTGCTGGGAACTAAGTGCTAGGAACTAAGTACTGCAAAGTACTTGGTGTGAACGCGGCTATTGTGCAGGTCCAAGGAGAATAAGTGGATCATTCCAGTTTTCATTAAACCACATTATTTTGCAACAGAGTTTTTGATCTCAGCAAGTACTTTTTTGTAGCGTGTCACACAATATGCAAAATGCCAACACCATTTCCAAAGAATCTAATTTATTAGGGATTCCGAACAAATGTATTATTGGGGTAGGTTTTGTTTATCAAAATTGATGAAAAGGGAAGAACTGTTGGGGAAATATTTTCCTAGGCCCATAACTGTGACCCAGTTTATCAGTTTGTACTGACCTCACTGAGCACACGCACCTGTAGCTTGGCTGCTGTGCTCTCAGTGGTTTGTCTCCCGGTTTCTTCTTATTCTCTCAGAACCAGCTAAATACATGGGTCTGGGTAGAGATCCTCAGAATTGGTTTGGAATCCGTTGTGTCAACTCATGGCTCGTGACATGTCTTGTGAATTCTCCGGCCGAAACTCCAAATAAACCGTCAGTGTTTGCCATCAAAGCTCCTGCTTTCCCCGTGTCTCACACCAACGCAACTCCGGTTCAAGCTCCGTGCTAGAGCTTTTCAGGTTCAGAACCAGTTCTTCGGTTTAGCTCTGGCGCTTTTCACACCGCCCAGAGTCCGACTGGTAATGCGTCGTTGCGTCATCGTTTGCGTCATGACGTAACCGTTTGCGTGCCTGCTTCATAAAGCCAAACCGCACGGATTAAATCAGTTGCATTCATTTCTTATGGCTCTATCTGCAGCTTTTCCGGAGTCATTTCTGTGGTTTAGTTATATTCTTCTAAAAAAAAGTGTACTCGTGTCAATAAAGGTTTTTTTAAAACACAACTGCTTCCGAGGTCGGTCTTATTTCTTAAGGTGGACTGAACCATGAGTGTGGAGTAACGTTGTATCTTTCATTTAAATGAACTGTAACCTTCACCCAGGTATGTAACAGCTGTTCTCAAATGAACACGTGAAGTAAAGTTTAATATTTATAGTTTTATAGATTTATAATGAGGTGATCAACGTGAATGCTCAGGTTCCACCTTAACACGCAGACACGTTGCTTCACCATGAGCAGAAACCTTTATACAGTCTATGGCAGAAACACTGAAACTCTTGTTAAGTTTCTCCATCGTTGTGTACAAACTGGATAAAACGCAGGCTTTTTGTTGTTCAGGAGTTGATCTGTCTCTGCCCCTGCCCCCGCCTCGACGTAAGCGGGACGTATGTAGTGCTTTTGCTCTGGCCGGACAATTTTTTGGTGCTTGAAACGAACCGGATTCCGGAGCTAAGAGGCTGCTCCGCTGCGGTGTGAAGAGGAAAACCCGGTGCTTTTCAAGCTCTAGCTCCGAACCGGCCCTGAAACACCGTTGGTGTGAATGAGGTATGAGAGTCCCGTTGTTATGCCGTAGGTTGAAGCCTTGCCGTGGATTGAAGCCTTGTTCGCGGGGACGCGCAAAGGTGACGTCATCGCCTGTATTGAGTGTTTACCGTTTTCTAAGCTTTTTTCTCTCTTTTGAATGATATATCAGATTAAACAGCAAACGGCTGAATAAATAATGTGCATACAATTGCGAGGAGGCTCGTTTTAAGGACACGTTTCTCAGATCTGTCACAATCTTCGTATTGGAATACACTTACGTTTTTGAGTGCAGTCCCACTCTGTTATATTCCTCCTTCCTACAGAACAGACAATGACAGGATAATATGTGATTTGTCAATAGTCCTATTTCTTAAAACCTTCTCTGTTGTTTAAGTGTCTGATAACCACGAATAGTAAGCAATGATATAACAGTAATGATATCACATGATCATGTCAGATACTGTGTTATTTTCAATCAAGCCTAAAAGATAATGTGTTCAAACTGGCTTCACTCACTTGAATTGCTCCTTTGAATATCATTTTTATATATCCCTACTCAACACATGTTTGCATTGTAATGTAAATAAACCAACCCACTGCTATAATCACACTCTCGACCTTGTTCTGACTTATGGTATTGAAATTGAGCAACTATTAGTCGAACCGCATAATCCTGCTTTATCCGACCATTTCTTAGTAACTTTTGAAGTACTGTTACGAGACTACAAAGCATTAGTCAAAAGCTCCTGCAGCAGAAACCTATCTGTTAGTGCTATAGCCAAATTTAAGGAAGAGATTCCACCAATACTTAACTCGATAGCATGTCTGCATGTAAGGGAGGAAACTTATACAAAATGTACACCACCCCAAATTGATCATGTTGTTGATAGTGCTACAGATGCGCTGCAAATACAATTAGACTCTGTTGCTCCTTTGAAAAAGAAGAAAATAAAACAACATAGATTAGCTCCATGGCATAATGCCGAAACCCGCAAAATAAAGCAAAAGTCGAGACAACTTGAAAGGATATGGCGTTCCACTAAACTTGAAGAATCTCGTTTAATTTGGCATAATACTCTCAATGAATATAAGAAAGCACTGCGTAAAGCGAGAGCAGCCTACTACTCTTCATTAATAGATGAGAATAAGAATAATGCAAGATTTCTTTTCAGCACTGTAGCCAGGCTGACAGAGAGCCATAGCTCGATTGAGCCTTCTATTCCCATAGCACTCAGTAGTAATGATTTTATGTGCTTTTTTAATGATAAAATTGTTACTCTTAGAAACAAAATTAATGACCTCTTGCCTTTGACCAGTATAGTGTTATCAACAGCTCCCGGAAACGTAAGTTCTAATATTACACTAGATAGTAAACTAGAATGCTTTTCAGCCATAAACCTTGAACAATTAAATTCAATGATTCTCTCTTCTAAACCATCAATGTGTATGTTAGACCCAATTCCAACTAAGCTGTTGAAGGAAGTTTTTCCATTAATTAGCACTTATTTATTAAATATTATGAATATGTCTTTATTATCAGGCTATGTTCCACAATCATTCAAAGTAGCAGTGATAAAACCGCTTCTTAAAAAGCACAACCTCGATCCAGAGGTTTTAGCCAATTATAGACCTATTTCCAATCTTCCGTTCCTCTCAAAAATTCTTGAGAAAGCGGTCGCAAAACAGCTGTGTGATTACTTAAAAAACAATGATTTATTTGAAGATTTTCAGTCTGGCTTTAGAACACATCATAGCACAGAGACAGCTCTGGTTAAAGTCACAAATGACATTCTAATAGCCTCTGACAAGGGACGTGTCTCTATTCTTGTTTTGCTCGATCTCAGTGCTGCATTTGATACTATCGACCATGATATCCTATTGCAAAGACTAGAGCACTTAGTTGGCATACAGGGAACTGCTTTAGACTGGTTTAGGTCCTATCTATCTGAACGCTCTCAGTTTGTACGTGTCAATGATGAATCTTCCACGCAAACCAAAGTTAGCCATGGAGTGCCACAGGGCTCAGTGCTCGGACCTATTTTGTTCACATTATATATGCTTCCGTTAGGCAATATTATAAGGAATCATTCTGTACATTTTCATTGTTATGCGGATGATACTCAACTATATTTATCAATCAAGCCTGATGAAATTAATCATCTAAATAAAATTCAAGACTGCCTTAAGGACTTAAAAACGTGGATGACCTTAAACTTTTTGATGTTAAACACGACCAAAACTGAAGTTATTGTACTTGGCCCGAAGAATCTACGAAACAAATTATCTAAGGATATATTAACCATGGATGGCATTAATTTGGCCTCCAGTGAGACTGTAAGGAATCTTGGTGTTATATTTGATCAGGATTTATCCTTTAACGCCCACATAAAATCAATTTCAAGGACCTTCTACTTCCATCTACGTAACATTGCAAAAATCAGGCATATCTTGCCTCAAAACGATGCAGAGAAACTAGTCCATGCATTTGTTACTTCAAGGCTGGATTATTGTAACTCTTTATTATCAGGGTGTACCAAGAAGTCAGTCAAGTCGCTTCAGCTGATTCAAAATGCTGCAGCTCGTGTACTAACCAGAGTTAGGAAAAGGGACCACATTACTCCTGTTCTGGCTGCCTTACACTGGCTCCCTATAGAACACAGGATAGAATTTAAAATTCTTCTTCTCGCCTACAAAGCCCTTAATGGGCAGGCGCCATCTTACCTTAAAGAACTCATTATACCCTACTGTCCTACTAGGGCATTGCGTTCCAAGAATGCAGGGTTGTTGGTTGTTCCTAGAGTCTCTAAAAGTACAATGGGAGCCAGAGCCTTTTCTTATCAAGCTCCACATTTGTGGAATCAGCTTCCAGTTTGTGTTCGGGCGGCAGACACCCTATCCGTTTTTAAGAGTGCGCTTAAGACCTTCCTTTTTGATAAAGCTTATAGTTAGGGCTGATTAGATTCAGCCCCTAGTTTTGCTGATATAGGCTTAGTTTGTCGGGGGACATCTTACTTCTTCCTTCTCTCTGTCTATACCTGTGTACTCTCATGTTCCGATTAACCCAGCTTCCCCAAATGTCTTTCTTTTTGGTGTCTGTATACGCTGGGATCCGGAGTCATGGATGATCCTGCGCTCCTCTGTCCTGGATCTTGAGTCGTGGCTGTGGTCCTGGATCATAGGTCCTGGATGGATATCCTCGTGGATTCATCTTCCTATTATACACACATGCATTTCCAAACATTTGGACTACCTATGTTGCAAATGTATTATCTTTTCAATTTACACACGGCATCTATTGCACGTCTGTCCGTCCTGGGAGAGGGATCCCTCCTCTGTTGCTCTCCCTGAGGTTTCTCCCATTTTTCCCTTTAAACTGTGGGTTTTCTTCGGAAGTTTTTCCTTGTACGATGTGAGGGTCTAAGGACAGAGGGTGTCGTATTGTCATACTGATATTTTGTACAAACTGTAAAGTCCACTGAGACAAATGTAACATTTGTGATATTGGGCTATATAAATAAACATTGATTGATTGATTGATTGATTAATGCCACTCATATTTGTATTTTATTTTTTAAATTGTATTTTAAAGTGACATTGAATGCTTTGAAAGGTGCCCTAAAATAAAGTGTATATTATTGATCTTATATCTGTGCCTCTATTACATTACATTTCATTTTCTATCACACTATTAATGTTCCTTATTTTAGACTAGGTTAATCCTGGTGTCAATAGGAAAGATCTGCACTGTTCTCTACATAACATGTTCAGAGCAGGTATTTCTCCTGCCGGATTTGGAACCCCCCCTTAATCTTTGTCCAGGATAGTCACAACTTCACCAAAATCACACTGGTGCTGGCTGTTCCCCTCTAGTTTGTGCTCACAAAAGCATTTCACTCTGGGCCCAGCAGGTCAAAAACTAAAGAGGGGCTTCCATATCCGGCAGTGCAGTTGCTAGAGCTGCCGGATTTTGAAGCGCCTCCTGTCATTTTGGCCAGGACAGTCACAGACTCACCAAAATCACACTGGTGTTGCCTGTTCCCCTCTAGTTTGTGCTCACAAAAGCATTTCACTCTGGGCCCAGCAGGTCAAAAACTAAAGAGGGGCTTCCAAATCCGGCAGAGCAGACTTTCTATCCTGAGGAAGATTTTCTATTTGCTTGCAGTCCAAGTCATTGCTGCGTTTCTGTGTAATATCATAATAATAAAGTCATCCTTTTTCCTGGCAATGATAAATCCCTGTTTTTACAAGTTCAAGTGTTTTGAATTCTTTCAACAGCGCACACCTTCTTTATTACCACATGGACACAAAATAAAGGGACATTCTTTTAACCTCACCCAAACATATTTGTTCACATTTGTGGTATCTTCTCCATTTCTTCCCTTTATTGCAATAGGTTTGTAAATTATAAATAATTAGACCAATACAGTATTTTTCGTTTGCAAACACACTAAAATTACACATAAAGCAACATTATTTAAAGTGACACTCAAAAGCAAAACCTCAGCTCAAGTCTCCAAAAATCTAAACACATTTTCAACTTTGCACTCAATTTTAAATTCAACAGGGCACTTTTGCAACACTGCACGCAGTTCTACAGTTCAGGCAAACAACTGACATAGTCACTTGTTTGCCATTTTCAAAACACTGCCATTAAAAGTCAATAATCAAATACACATGGCAAATGACCATAAACACTGAACTGCTTTATTGTTGACTCATCAATCAGGATGAAAGCACTGTAAAAAGACTGTGCATGCCTCTTCTACAGGCAGTGGAAGAGAGGGGAGATATCCTCTGTGATGGTGAGGAGCTAGTGTTGGAGTTTTGAGGTTTTTACAACCCCACTCTGCTCCGCGTGTCGTTTTGACGAGTCCTGCTTAAAATCATAACAGGAAGGAAATCAGACAGAGAACACCCGGATACCAGTTGAAACAATAATCTGTTTTAATTATCAAAGATAATAATGCAATGCAATATAATATACTACAATTATATTGTAATGTGTAAGGAGTATGCCGGCCCACTCCTGCCCTGGTTCGCGTGCTGCGGAGATCCTTCCGGTCCTGACAGCAAGTGAAGAGAGGCCGAACGTCAGGAATCGACAGGAGATATACCAGAATAGAGAAGGAAGGGGTTAGGTCAGCTGGTCATCTTTTCAGGTCATCTCATTGGGAGACGCAAAATATGCTTTGACACAGTGACCCAGCGCTGGCCAGCAGAAAACCAAACAGGCCCATTTTACAACAAAACACATCTTATCACCCAAGTCATGTGTTTCTTTATGAAAGCCATACTTGTTGGAAATATAACAGTCATTATCCCATGACATCCTCAGAACTAGCTCACCAACAACGCCTAACTGTCTTCATACCCCCCAATCATCTCTGAACTTTTATTCACCCAAAGTCAGCTCACCCATAATCTAGAAGGACCATTGTCTCTCTTAACTGTGTGACTAAATTCTCAAGGCCTGCAGGATGCGCATAATTAACTTAGGAAGAATTTAGCCATTATATCTAATGGTTAACCAAGAAAAACACTCAAAAGGGTAATCTTTTCACTCAAAACAGAATTCATAAGTAATTCTGCATTTTACCCCTCAAAAATAGCCTAAAACACCCTTTTGATGAAAAGGGTAAAAGTGAAAGAAAAAGACTATTGCGCTAATCTACTTTAAAGAAAAGGGAACATTGTTTCAGGAATCTATAAAAAAACCTCTATATTTAAGAGGAAAAATGTATTTTGTTCCTTCAACTATTACCACACAGGAATGTATATACCCACACATATATTAGGGATAACATGATGCAATACACCTCTTATATATTGGTGAGATTAAAATGAATATACCAAAAATATGCTGCATCATATCTTCTGCATAATACTCTTCATAAACTTCCACAATTCCCCCTTTTTATCTCTTTCTCCAGAGATAAACTTTAAACAAGGCATTTTGAAACATATACCCACTGTCATTCTTTTCTACTGTGTCCGTCCCCCAAACATTGTATAAATCCATCCGAAGCTGGTATTTAGAGTACTTGAAACCTTCATGGAGACAGAACACCACTTTCCATGGCAGTGAAGGAACCATGAGAGGGCAGCTGAGTGCTAGTGCAGTCTCCTTGTGTGGTGAATCATCAGCCGCCCCCTCAGAGAAATACGCCAACAAGGGGCAGCTGATAGGGAGGGGGAGATGCGGCTTTCCCTTCACGGGTGGAACTTGTGAAGTAAAAACTTCTTTGCAGCAATGTTGAGCGCATCATCAAATGAGGGAAACTGGATTCGCCTGTCAATACACTGATATTTATTGAGAGACAGACAATTACATACGGCCGGGAAATCATCCTAGTTTCACACTGTCCTTGTGCTCCACCAAGGTAATCTCTGCCCCAAAAGCCACAAAACATCTAACCAACACGAGGAGAGGCGGGCTCCCAGAAAGCCTGCGTATAATCAATAGCCGATGCGAGACAATGGTCTGCTTGTCTCAAAGAGATGCTGCCAGGTCAACCCCCCACGGACATAGGAGAAGCGTTTGACCTGTGACCTCAACCTATAGAGGAGTCTCTGACTGACTACAAGCAGATGTTTGCAGTATCACAGATTCTATAAAACAATAAGAAACTCTATAAACAGATCAGATGAAAATATTCTCTTACAGATTCACTCTTTTTATCAATCTATTGATAACCAATTAACATTAGTCTAATAATATTTCAGTCAATACTTAAAATCAATAAGCGTCTTCAGAGTTGGGTGGGCTCAGATACATTCATTACATTAAAAATAGAACAAGATTGAAAAACATTTCAATCACCCTGATTGAACACAGTCAATCATAATAAAAATCATCTCTCTTCAGTGCTTGGCATCTTTTGTCAAAAGGCACAATAATAAACACATGAAATACAACAATATTAGAGCAAAATATATGTTTCAAAAATAAGATATTTTATCATTTATCACTCAGTTAATCTCATTCATCAAACACAAATTCTAAATCATCTTACATCTCAAAGATTTACTTTAAGGCAATTACTTATTAAAACACAATTAGAATTTAGGATTTATAATAAATCCAATTGAGGTATTAAATCAGAATCATGAGAGATCCAGCTAAGGTTCCTAGTTAAGGTATAAATTCACAGTGATGAATCGATCAATCTGTAATCTGTAAAGTTACAGTGTCCTCAATCTTTAACATTACTTTACGTTTACTTCATTACGCTTTATTCAAGAGTAAGGCATGATATTTAATTAATTACATTACTTCAACTATCAATCATTATGTCATTTCAAAATCTGAAGGGAAAACTAAACAATTCTCAAAATGTTTAACAATCTGAAGAATCAAACATTTTATTGTATAACGACCTGAAAAGGAAAAAATCAAAACATCTGTTCTTTATTCAGAGCATCAACTGTAATCAATATCAAAACATCTGTTCTTTATTCAGAATATCAACTGTAATCAATATCAAAACATCTGTTCTTTATTCAGAGCATCAACTGAGATCAATATCAAAACATCTGTTCTTTATTCAGAGCATCAACTGTAATCAATATCAAAACATCTGTTCTTTATTCAGAGCATCAACTGTAATCAATATCAAAACATCTGTTCTTACCTGGTAATGATTAAGGATAGTAACATTGTCTGTTATAATATTAGAAATATCTTATTGTCCAATACCTTATAAATCTGAAAATATCAATTAATTAATTAGTTTAGTGTGAAAGTGTAATCTGATAAAATATATTTATCACCACTATTTAACACATATCTGTTCATTGGGAATACAAAAACAATCATTAATTGTACATCTGTAATCATCTGGTCATTCAATTCAAATGTTATCTTTGTACGAGAGCTAGAAGACATGTTTTCCTCCTCTCTTTATGACACAGAATGTCTGGTGTGTAAAGGCATCCTGATACTGTAGATTAGCACTGATGTGCTGATTGGCTCAAAACTCTTCTTCATCAGAGCGCCATAACTCAATTATCTGTAGATTAGCACTGAGGTGCTGATTGGCTCAAAACTCTTCTTCATCAGAGCGCCATATCTCAATCCCCCCCAATTGCTCTGCTTTTGTGGCTCAATTCAGTGAGCACTTTATGATCTCCCAGTGAAACAGAGGCTCATCTGCCTGCATTCCTTCTGCTATCTGCTTGAGAGCAGTGCACCTGCCTATTCCTAGTGGCACATCCAGATGCCCCCCCCGTGATGGGAGAGGTTATGAAAACATCTGCTCCTCCAATGAAACATGGAAACCTTGTATGAAGCCTCTGAGGCCATCGCTCGTCCTGCGAGCGAAAATGAAGAAGCATCCCATCTCATCAGAAAGTTGAAGATTAGAATCCTCTCATCTCGAACGACCTCCTTGCCCGTGGATAAGTTGCTCTCTGCAGCCGCAGAGTGTGATCCTCTCTCTCTGACCCTTGGCCTTCAGAGCTGTCCTAGTTATTGGGTTAACACTTGATAGGGATGTTTTCCTGAGTGCAGACAACTCAAGGTAATGGATTAGCACATTATCATTCAATTACAAAAATAGGATAGGCCCCCTCAGAATGATTTGGGAGCCTTCCTGAGACATGCACATTATAAATGTAAGGTTTGTGTTAGTCATTTAACATGCAAGAATCATATACTCATCAGTCCAAAGCAGAGAAATGTTATTTTAAGTTAAATGTGAGCTAGTCCCTGTGGAATAACCCTTTCTCAATGATTATAAATGTTATATTAATTCACCATTTACCGTTTGATCAAGGATTAGTTTATCAGAAGTACATTTCCTCTTCCATAAAACATAGGTTTGAGAAATGAATGTTCCAATATGAAATCAATTGCTCAATTTCTCAATATAATTTGACTCTTCCCTCCCTTTTCTTACATATTGTCACATATGAAATAATAACTTAGGAGTCTATCTAAGCATGGTATTGTCTATATAAGCTATTAATCGAGAAAACTCAGAGTCAGTATGCAACTCGCAAATATCTCTCCTCCTTCCTATCCCTCTTTACTCACTTTCCCATCTCTTTCTCTCTTATTTCTGTTAGATATGAAGGAAAAACATACAAGTCCATGTAAGCATCTGAGTTACCACCGTTACCAAACGGTGTGCCGCGGCACACTGATGTGCCGTGAGGCAAATCCGGGTGTGCCGTGGGATTTTGTGACAACCATACATTATTTTTTTCAATATACAACTACACAAAAATAATCATTTATTTTTCAATTTACTATATCAGTACTTTGTAGGTTTATGTACGTAATCTGCGCGACTTGCGCGTCCACATCTCCACGTGCAGTGCTGCATAAACATGGCTGAGTCAGCGATAACTATCGAGGGGTGGAGGTATGCCCATTATTTTTTATATCACGCAGTCTATTCTTCTTCTCTGTCTTCCGGTTGTTGCCTGTATTAAATGACAAATACACACTACCGCCATGGATTTGATATGAACGAGGCGGCAGTTAGCAGCTAGCGGCTAGCTAGTAATGATCTAGTGATATCGGTAATATTAACTCCATTTAATACAACATTTACGGTACAAGATTCAATCATACAGCCCATGTAGTATGACAATGAATTACAGCAAACATGTGCAATATATCCATTATTACAGCTCCGTGGGATGGCAGTAAGACGATATGGATCCGTTCCCATTGTGCATCCATGGGTAAAGATAAACGCAACTCACATTGGTTCCTCATACAGCATCTCTGTAAACTACGTGTATTCACTGAATTTCACTCTCTGCCTTTAACGCTCGTTGTAGCTCCAAAAGCTCCAGCCAGAGCCTGGCTCCAGCACCCTCCCTGTGAACACAGTGTGCTCTGATTGGTCGGGACACGTAACATGAACGTGCCGGGCTGCGCGGTCCCGTGGATTAGATGCGCGTTCATAATGCAGAGGGAAATAACTCTCAGAATAACGTTATTAGCAAATGTTTTACAACTTGAGGAACGAATGTTTTTTAATAAGGGCTATACAAGTGTTCATACTGGGTAGTTTATTTAGTTAAAAAAATTATCCAACGAGTTACAGACCACTCTTTCCCCATGTAAATCAATGGGAAAAGTGTTTTCGGGCCTGGCAACCAAACCGGAAGTGTAGTACCGCCGTTTGGCCAGCACGAATATTTTCATCTGAGTCCGGCGCACTACCTGGGGGCTTGACTACCGCCGCCTGCTGGTAAGGAAAGTTATTGCCACTCACGCATGCGCAGTTTGTACGTGCTCGGCGAGGAAAGTAACGAGTAAAGTACCGAGTTACTTTATGTAGATAGTAACGAAGTAGTGTAATATATTACATTTTTTAAAGTAATACATTTATAATTTGTAGTTCCGGACCATGGACAATGCAGCTTCTTTGCATTGACAGTTGTCTGTGCTGAATTTCTGCTGAGTTTCTTTTGCCTCATTTTCTATTTTGTGACTTGTCTGGTGTAAATGAGTGTGTTGCTGCTTTGATGAAGCCTAATTTGATAAAGTTTCAAATTAATTTCGGAAATATTTCGTAATATAGTTGTCTTTGTCACATTTTATTTGGCATTAGTAAATAATTATGCACATTTACAGATACTTTACATAATATGAGTGATAACACGTGTTATCAGGGCTATCTTTTCACAATAGGTGTGCCTTGAGATTTTTTTTTTTTTTTTTTTGTCCTTTGGTGTGCCTTGGGCACAACAAAGTTTGGGAACCACTGGCATAAATGATAGTGGGCGTCTGAGGGTGTCATTACTGAGAAATGTCAAAGAAATTCAAAACCTTACATTTTAAAACAGGTTTGCATTCCTCCACTTAAGGTGACGTTATCATTGGAAACAATAAAAACGAACTATTTTGATGTAGAATTTATAAATTGAATCGTTAGAGCAGAACAAAATGGTTGTATTGTAGCCTGAGTTCCGTGCAGCCCTAGTTTCAACAGGTGTAAACATGGTCCATATAATGTGAATACATGCAGAAGTAGACAGTAAGAGGCCCCTGACATCAGGCGTATTTGTTAAAATAGTAGGGGCTCTTCACTCTGCATAGCAGTATGAATAGCCTTAAAAAAACAAACAACCCACTCCGTGGTAACGAGAGTCATATTTCTGACCCATATGCCCTAAGTGAAGCCGTTAGTCTCATCTAACTGACCCAAGGGTTGGTGCTGGTGTGACAGTTCCAAGTGTTCAGAATTCCAGCTTCCAGTTCATGGCTCGGTGGGGGGGAGCAGACCCACGTGAGACAGTGTCAATGGCTGTATTATTCAGTGTGAGGAGCGTCATTCTCTCTGGGAGCAGGAAATGGTGTCCATTCTCGGACCAAACCATTAATGTCATGTAGAGCAGCCATAGCATCTCTGTGACTGCACTCAGCCGGACTGTAGCAGGGTAGAACTGGGTGACTCTTAGTGAAGCTGTCCAACGCCATTAGACAAAATGGAACCACGTGCTAACAAAAAGGACACAGGGTCATCAATGTCTCTCTTTACCATTGGCCTAATCATAAACAAATTAGTGGGAAAAATGTGGAACACTAATCCATCATGTGGAATGTTGAGTTAATTTAAATAATTACTTATGGGTTGAAATCAAATTAACATTAACATTAGAACCAAAGTCAGTTAACAAATTTGACTTGCACAGATCAGTAATCAATACACCATTTTACGCTCAATACGCTCCGTGATGAAAACGATAACAGGCAGGGATGCAAACTTGTCATCAATAAAATATTATTGGGGTATGGACAGGGTTGCTAACTTTGGGTACCTGGCTGGAGTGAGATTTTGATATCATGGGTTTAATTACACACATGCGCACGAAGTGACTGCTATCGTGTCCGTAGCGGGACCTTAGCATATATTTAGGATATATATATATATAATATATATATACAAATACACAATATTGGACACAGACTATAAAGGGCACACAGTTTCATTAAATAATGAAAGTCAAACACATGTTTGTTTCCACTGTTTTATTGTGTGCCTGTCGCGAAAAGCAACTTATTGACTTATCGGCTCCCGAGTATTTGTGTTAGATAATCTATGGTAGGGCTAACCCATACAGTGGTGGGGCTCAAATCAGTATTTGAAATGTAATTACATACACGCTATATCGCCCCCTTGTCAGTGAAACGCCACGCGTGAGGTTTAGAATATTTCCCTGTCTCAATCCAAATTGAACTGTATGAAATTAAAATAAAATAAAAACATTTGTCTTGTAGTAAATAAAAAGGCGACCTGGAGCCAATCCTGCCATTTCCTCACAAGTGAAAGAGTTCACATGCTGAAAACCCAACCCCCGCAGGGGGTCTGGGGGGATTCTCCCCCAGGAGATTTTTGAAATACTAACATAAAATACACATTCTCTCTTGAGATGAAAAAAATAAATCCATCTATTACTGCACGACATATTTAAATGAAGCTGAACCTGCTGCTCCTCCCATAGGGAAGAGGCTGTGTGAATTACTTCGAATTACTTTGAAATTACCCCATTGTTCTTTGTGTCAAAATGGAAGGTTTCTGGCTAACGTTAGCTTAGGTACTCAGATCTTGTTCTTGAGTACAAGTAGAAGTACCAGAGTGTAGGAATACTAAGTTACAGTAAAAGTACTGCATTCAAAATGTTACTCAAGTAAAAGTAGAAAAGTATTGTCATCAAAATATAGTGAAAATAGCGACAGTAAAAGTAGTCGTTGTGCAGATTGGTTTATTCCAGAATACTATATATGATATGTTTTATAATGATTGATCATGAAAGTGTTCTCAAAGCTGGTAAAGGAGAAGCTAGTTTGAATGACTTTGTATACTGCATACGGTAGCTGGTGGATTCACTCCAGGTGGAACTAAAGTCTGATTAAACACTTGATTAGATTTCACATCATTCATCCACATCTGAAAGTAACTAAAGGTATTAAATACATGTAGTGGAGTAAAAGTACACCATTTACCACTGAACTGTAGTGGAGTAGAAAAATAAAGCAGCAAAACATTTTAGATACTCAAATAAAATACCAGTATCTCAAAATTGTGCCCAAGTATAGTACTTGTTAAGTTTATGAACTTAGTTACTTTACACCAGTGGCTATACTGATAGAAAGACTAAGCCATGCACAGAGGCATGAAAATACATTTTGAAAATGCTCAACAGTACTGGCAAAATTATAAACTGACTGCTGCAATTAGATGTTCCTCTTTGTGCTGTGGTCATAAAACCCCCAATGGGTCGCGCCGTGGTCTGCTTCAGATTATCTTCTCCTTCCAGAGGTCACGCCTGTCTCTGACCCCGTGTCTTGCGTTTTATTTTATTTTCTTCTTCTGCAGCACCAAGCAGAGTATAGAAAAGGATGTTGAACTATATTTAAAACTGTAATTGAAGTTCAACTCATATCCATTATCTGATTCCAGTGGCCAGTTGGAAACAGATAATGACAAAGTTTTCATTTTGCATCAATCGTGCAAAAAGGTTCAATCACCATTGTGTCTAAGTCTTGTCTTATCTGCTTTGTTTCGGAATGTGTTAAATACATTAGGTTATTTTATTTTCATTATTACCATACAATACATAGATTAAGAATAAATGAAACAAATAATACAACATTGACCTATTTGAGCAGACAGATGACCCGCAGTTATGCCTCTGAGGTTCCCGGGTGTAAAACAGAGGCGCTTTTTTTTTTAAATGTATTTTCCTTTTGCGGAAATTTAGATTAATTTTACCTTGGCTGTGGACTGATTAATTATTAGTTGTTAAAAAACATGCACAAGACGGCATATACAAACAAACACGAAACAATTATACAAACAAACATGAACCCGCAACAAATATCAGGTGACAGCTAAACTCATCCAGTTTAATTTTAATCCGAATTAGGGAAACTTCAGCGGGGGTAGGGAAATATCTGTACTTATTTTTACTTATTGTTTTTTATTTTTATTTTTTTTTTATTTTTTTTTTTTTTTAAACAAAATCCAATTCAATAATCCGTAAGTTTATTAAACACAGTGTGAATGTAATATTCTGCCACCACCCTTCCCATTTAATAGCTCAATTTAGTTCTTGAGTTTATGGTGTGATTAACAGAAAATACAAGTCTGTGTTGTTAAACATTAATTCAGTTGATGAGCAATAAACTACCTTATTCTCAATCAAAACCACTTTGCAAATGTAGTGGTAAAACTGCTCAACCGACCGAGAGCAGAGATATTAATTAATTTAATTAATTCTAAGAACGGAATCTGCTGAAGAGTAATAACCACATTATTCTCAATCAACAACCACTATGCTAATTTAGTGGTGCTCTGCCCTCCCCGATCCGGAGAGCAGAGACTTTTAATGAATTCAGTACCCTTTATTTTAACAACAGCCAAATTCAACAACCCCTCAGTTTATGAAACACAGCGTGACGTAATATTTCGTATCACGTTTCCCGTTAATAAGAGTTCTGTTTAGTTCCAAAACTCATAATGGTGCGATTTAAGAAGATACGACACTGTGCTTTGTTTATCCCCGTGTGTGCTGCTCCCCACAGGGGGGGGGGGGGGGAGGGGAATTACCCACATCCTGCACCCGCAGCAGCAACAGGAAAATTTCGAGGCGAGTTGATTTAACTAGTTAAACCGTTGAAATCTCCAGAATTCGGCGATTCGTTTCAGTACAAATCTTTACATTGCTTTTAAACCGAAGTTCCACATTACTGATGCCCTCTTTAAGGTCTCTCCGAATATTTGCCGTGCACACACACAGAGGAAACCAAAAATATTGCATCTATCTGTTCCACAGGTAATTTTATACCGTCAATCACAGAGTCTGGCGAGGCAATGTCAAAATATAGATTTGAAATTACACTCACCAGCTCGACGATTTGTTGGTAACCGTTCGTGACGCCAAAATGTGAAGTAAAAACTTCTTTGCAGCAATGTTGAGCGCATCATCAAATGAGGGAAACTGGATTCGCCTGTCAATACACTGATATTTATTGAGAGACAGACAATTACATACGGCCGGGAAATCATCCTAGTTTCACACTGTCCTTGTGCTCCACCAAGGTAATCTCTGCCCCAAAAGCCACAAAACATCTAACCAACACGAGGAGAGGCGGGCTCCCAGAAAGCCCGCGTATAATCAATAGCCGATGCGAGACAATGGTCTGCTTGTCTCAAAGAGATGCTGCCAGGTCAACCCCCCACGGACATAGGAGAAGCGTTTGACCTGTGACCTCAACCTATAGAGGAGTCTCTGACTGACTACAAGCAGATGTTTGCAGTATCACAGATTCTATAAAACAATAAGAAACTCTATAAACAGATCAGATGAAAATATTCTCTTACAGAACTGATCAGAGAAGTAGACTCCTCTGCTGCCTCGACAAGTCCCCTGTGCCGTCCTGGCTTGCCGTGTCTTTGTCCCCCCGATCCGCTGACGGCAGCTTCTGGGCTGCCTGCTAGAGAGATGTCTTCCTCCTCTTCCTCCTCCGGCCCGCTGATGGCGGCTTCCAGGTCGATGCTGGAGAGATGTCTTCCCGATCCTCCTTCTCCGGTCCGCTGATGATGCCTCCCGGGTCGTCTGCTGTAAGGATGTCTCCAGGGTCCTGCTCCTCCAGTCCACTGATGGCTGCTTCCGAGTAGTCCACGTCTGCGAGGGCCACGTCCGTCCTGATGTCGTCCCCTGGTCCTAGCAGGTGGTTTCCCCGCCGCACACTGGCTCCCGTGGTACGAGCTGTCCCCCTTTTCTCCTAGGCAGACGGCATGAGAGGTCCGCTGGGTCACTCGGTCGGGGCCGGAGAGCCTGGGGTTGAGCCACTTTGTCCTGATGACTTTCAGCCAGACGAACTCTGCTGTGTCGGCCTCGTGCTTCTCGGGTCCCCCTTTTGGCGCCAGCAACCTGTGTGGAGAAATCTGATACAATTCCCTCAAGCCTACGCTCAGCTGTTTTGACCCACTTGGAGCCTGTTGGTGGGGTGTCTTGAAACAACAGCCGTAGGTCAACTTCTTCCGTATTCCATTCTGGAATTGCATCTCTCACAGTAGCCCCTTGGCCACTGATTCTGCATCTGTGTTACCTGTTATAACTCAATCAATATTAGAGACATGTCAACATCCATCAAACAGTATCTTATCCCCAGATATGGAGCAGCTCAATTCTAAAACCGTCAATCAATGGTCAGATTGAACAATCGAGTTGGGGCAGCAGTACACTCCCCCTTTTTACACATGACTCATGTGTAACCAAAATCTTGTATGGGAAGAAAACCTTCAGGTAATAATGGATTATAAGAAAATATCAAACATTTTTTCCCAAATGTACATCCATCATTTCCACAGTAAACACTTCAGTGAAATTAAGTGTTTCTCTCCATCCTTCAGTCCTAAAAAAAACCCAGAATCTTCATGTTTTAGTTTGAGTTCCACATTCTGCTAACTGCCACCTCCTGTGGGAGTGCACAAGTGCGGTTTTCCAATTCTGTGGAATGTTATTGAGGCCCAGAAAAATGTGTTAGTCCAAAAACATGCTTGATTAGTCATTGTTTTAAATCATGCAGTTGCACTGATCACATGCAGACATACACTCACATTCACACTCACACCGTCAGGTTGTAAAGTCAAGTTTGGTCAGGTTCACCCCAGAGTCAGTCATTCACAGTGCCTTGTCAAATTACACTGTCGGTCAGGGTCAAAGGTCAGTTGATCTCAGTCTTTTTTGGCCATGTGTCGTGCTCTGCAGAGACTTTGACATTTCAGCATAGACCAGTATCCTTTGTCTACAAAAATATGTATGTATGGAGCGCCATCATTTATTAATTCACAATTACAACTATAATGTTCAAGATATCTCTAACTTTTCATTGAGACAGCTGCTTCCCACATTCCCTGAAAAGTGTTTAGCCAAAAAATGTCACTTCCTTATTGTACTACTACTGCAGTTTATCAACACCTAATCTATATTCAAATGTCTAATAAATCTATTTCAGAAACTTGTGCACATAATTATTATCTTGAGTCAAACCATTACTAGGTAAAGCTCTGCTATGTATTTCATAACTCATATTCACTCATCTTCAAATCTGGTCCACTTAAAGAACAATGTTAACCTCTTTAACAGTGCGTGGAACCTTGGGTGTCCGAATATGTAACAATCACTCCTTCCTTTATCAAGGATTCTAAAAACAGAAGTCATTTCATCAATGGTTTGGAGCCAAATTCAGGAATTATCACTTATGGTAGGTATGTTTTTACTTTTTAACATCTCTAAATGTCAGTTAATTACTAACTAAATAGATGTCCATTAGGAGGTGGTGACGCTAGTCTTCCAAACTCATAATCTGGTGCCATGTGCTTCCTGTGAAGCTGCAAGTAAGATTTTAAAAACCACTGCAGGGTGGGTCGAGTGACCCCTCCTCCCTATTGGTCGTCAATAATATGCACCATTACAATGGGTGATTGAAGGCCTCAAATTATGTCCAATTTCAGCATCAGTCTTCTTTACTCTAAAATTACTTTTTAAATAGGAATATTTAGAAATGGAACAAATATTCAATCTTCAGAAAAGTTCTTAACCAAAGTCTATCTAGTGAATAGCCAACATATTTGAAAATGTCAGATGTATAAAAATAAGCCTAAATACTCCCTTACCATCAAAGTCCAAATCTAGACATAAGGTTAACAGTTTTGGTAATGGACAATTTAATCTAAAAACAAAACAAAATTGGACTTGTGTCCTTGTTATTTGTTCTTCAAAATACATTAGCAAATACCTTGTGAAGTATTCGCAACATAACTAACCCTCTCTCGGATATAAAATCCATTCATCTTTTTACTCATAGTTAGTTTATATGTCAAGATTATTAGGTGTGACCTAATAATCAGATGTGTTGTTTGCTAAACAAGGATATTGAACTTTAATCTTTTCAGTATTCCAGACCATCGTTTAAACAATCAGCCTCCCTTCTCAAACACTAAACCTATTGTTGTACACCACCCTCTGGAAAACTCTTGCACAGTTATGCTGTAAAATCATCGCATAATTTCTTCAGAGTCTGAACGATCTGAGACAAGCCTGTCTCAGAACTTGTCATAATGTGAACAGTCAGTGATGTGTTGTCTTCTGCAGCTGTAGTCAATTGGATCAATGAAACTCTTGTTTTGCACTGGGATGTCCTGAGGGGGAAGGAACCTCTGGATCAATGTGGTACAATCAGCAGACACACGTTGTCCTCTGCACAGCAGGAATCCCCAAAAACTGCAGTTCCTCTTCACACCACTGTTGCCTTGGCAACGAGGCCCAAGCAAAAATGTCAAACCCTCCTCAGAGATGCGTTCTTTGCATAGTTCTTCTGTTTCTGTAGTGAGCAACTCTTCACCAACACACTGATTCAGAATACAACCAAAAGGTGGCGCACAACTATCCAGTGCTGCTGTAATCACAGCAAATCAGCAACTGGAGAAAAACTCAATTTAAATCTCTCCCCCAAAGGGTTACAAAATAAAACGGCTGAGTGTCTATATGGTCAGGAATGCTGAAACATGTTAATGTTAAAACAAACCAATGGCAGTAGTCTACCCAGATTCTTTACTCCATTAAAAGTAGTAAAACCACATTGTAAAATATCTTGTCTTAGTTGAAGTCCTGCTTCTAAAATTCTAGTCAGAAAAAAAAAAAAATAAACTTCATCTTTAAAATCTTCTTTAATTTGAAACAAAAAAGGTCTTCCTTCTCCACCATGATCCTATTTCTACATCAAAGTCCAAACAAACTGATGATTTATCTTTAAAAACCATGAGGAATGACAGTTCTCATAAAACACTATTCTTCCTTACTTCAGTTCTAAATCAAATGAGCCAAACAGGAAAACCTCCTTAACCACTTGCTTATTCTGTTATTTTTTAAATTGTTTATCTAAGTTGTGTTACAAGCAGGTTAGATTTGTAACAGAACACAAAACTAACTGTATTTAGCGCTATATTTGAAAAACAAGTAATCTGATTACAGTTAATGAATATATATTTTGAACACTTATTATTGGTGGAAAAGTTTCCTCACAAAATGTAATCTCCATTATTAAAGCCTTAAGAAATCATCACGGAACAGTTTTCTGTCCTTATCACTTAATTGTTTCAATACAAACTAAAAAGCGTTGTGAAAACTCCCACTCTTGAGAACATCTCAACACTTTATTCCATCCGAGCACGAATGTTTATGACAGACACGCCCTATTAATCCAAAACGGTCTTTAATGGTATCAATTGTGAACTTTCTTAATATGAATTGTAAATGCAACGTATGTTCTCTTTGGAACACAGATAGGACAGTAGCTGCTGAAACTGGTTAATAGCAGCTTTCTGTTAACCTAGATAAGCATGTTCTTATATCTAGTAGATATATTTTTACTTCATGTTTACTCACAAAACAATATCACCTTTTTCAGACTAGTAGTCAACTTTATATAAGTTTTACTCTCTCTGAACTTCCAAAACATCTACTTCTCCTGTCTCTCTCTCTCTGTGCCCTGCAGCTGCCTGCTCCTGCACAAGCTTCTCTCATCAATCACCTCTCTGTGTTTAGCCAACAGTGTGAGATGGCTTTTAGCCTCGTGCAGCACCTCTGTCATGTTTAAACATGAACAGATCCCTCCTGTTTACTTTCTACTCTTTCTTCATAAACTCAAAAACACAATTAATGTCTACTAATGATATTACAAAAACTCCCCAATGACAAATACCACAAAATTCACAATGCAATGCAATAGTAACAATCAGTTCTCAAAACTTCTCATGAAAACCACAATGTGACGTAACTGCATCCCACAAAAACTATGCTAAAAACGACAAATTATAGTTTCTTATTTATTTAAATATCTACGACACATTGATCTATTAATTTTCAATGTTATTTACTCCAACTTCAGACCAGTCGTTGATTATTCACTCCTTGTTTTAAATTCAACGCTCAGCAGCCATTTTTGAGGCATTTTGAGAACAAGCACAAGCAGTCACACTTCGGGCTGCTGCTTCAGCAATTAGAGGAAAGCTGTGAAGAAAAAGGGGGGCTTTATTTAACCCATGGTGACCACGCATTTCTTTATCTAACTTTTCTCCCTTATCTATTAGTAATTATTCACAGAAAATTATTCCCCGTACAGTCTATCCAGCGTTATGGTGCGATGTTTATTTCAACAGATAATGGACGTTCAAACGCGCTTTGACACCGCTTTTCAGCGATGTGGCATTATCATGGGGCCTCATTATCTCTTTATCGTCACGTTTGGCCAGATAGATTAACCCCACAGAACAAGAGAATGAGATTCCGGTCCTTTCAAAATGGTTATTTGAAATTTGCGTAACTCTTCTTGGATTCACTTATAATGCAACTGCAGCTCATATGAGACTGGAAAACATTATTAAATTTTGTTCTGGATGGAATCATTAGAAACCACTGAACTCCCCGGATGAGTTAGCTGTGTCGATTTCTGAAAAAAAACGCACGGGGCCTTTCACCTTCATCTTACACTCCTCATCGCTTCACGTGTAGCTAACGAGTTAGTCGTGCGATTCTGAAAAATCCACGAGGTTCCTAATCGTTGCTTTATTAATCTTATTGTTATTAGTTAGTTACCTACCTATGCTAAAATATGCATTGCATTATCTTTAGCGTGAAGACTAGACGCTGAGAAATATTCCTGACAACTCTAAAAAATTTGAATATAGCCAAATCACAGATTTTGAGTGTAACGGGTATCCGTGCTTACCTGATATTTTGTATAGAGCTCTGTTTTTAGTTGTCAGAAAGTATTTCGAGGTGTCACCCCTGGACAGCTTCGTCCGCTGGCTGCTGATGTGACTCCCTCTGAACGCCCACTCGTAAACGTCTGGGTCACCACTTTGTTGGAGTTTTGAGGTTTTTACAACCCCACTCTGCTCCGCGTGTCGTTTTGACGAGTCCTGCTTAAAATCATAACAGGAAGGAAATCAGACAGAGAACACCCGGATACCAGTTGAAACAATAATCTGTTTTAATTATCAAAGGTAATAATGCAATGCAATATAATATACTACAATTATATTGTAATGTGTAAGGAGTATGCCGGCCCACTCCTGCCCTGGTTCGCGTGCTGCGGAGATCCTTCCGGTCCTGACAGCAAGTGAAGAGAGGCCGAACGTCAGGAATCGACAGGAGATATACCAGAATAGAGAAGGAAGGGGTTAGGTCAGCTGGTCATCTTTTCAGGTCATCTCATTGGGAGACGCAAAATATGCTTTGACACAGTGACCCAGCGCTGGCCAGCAGAAAACCAAACAGGCCCATTTTACAACAAAACACATCTTATCACCCAAGTCATGTGTTTCTTTATGAAAGCCATACTTGTTGGAAATATAACAGTCATTATCCCATGACATCCTCAGAACTAGCTCACCAACAACGCCTAACTGTCTTCATACCCCCCAATCATCTCTGAACTTTTATTCACCCAAAGTCAGCTCACCCATAATCTAGAAGGACCATTGTCTCTCTTAACTGTGTGACTAAATTCTCAAGGCCTGCAGGATGCGCATAATTAACTTAGGAAGAATTTAGCCATTATATCTAATGGTTAACCAAGAAAAACACTCAAAAGGGTAATCTTTTCACTCAAAACAGAATTCATAAGTAATTCTGCATTTTACCCCTCAAAAATAGCCTAAAACACCCCTTTGATAAAAAGGGTAAAAGTGAAAGAAAAAGACTATTGCGCTAATCTACTTTTAAGAAAAGGGAACATTGTTTCAGGAATCTATAAAAAAACCTCTATATTTAAGAGGAAAAATGTATTTTGTTCCTTCAACTATTAACACACAGGAATGTATATACCCACACATATATTAGGGATAACATGATGCAATACACCTCTTATATATTGGTGAGATTAAAATGAATATACCAAAAATATGCTGCATCATATCTTCTGCATAATACTCTTCATAAACTTCCACAATTCCCCCTTTTTATCTCTTTCTCCAGAGATAAACTTTAAACAAGGCATTTTGAAACATATACCCACTGTCATTCTTTTCTACTGTGTCCGTCCCCCAAACATTGTATAAATCCATCCGAAGCTGGTATTTAGAGTACTTGAAACCTTCATGGAGACAGAACACCACTTTCCATGGCAGTGAAGGAACCATGAGAGGGCAGCTGAGTGCTAGTGCAGTCTCCTTGTGTGGTGAATCATCAGCCGCCCCCTCAGAGAAATACGCCAACAAGGGGCAGCTGATAGGGAGGGGGAGATGCGGCTTTCCCTTCACGGGTGGAACTTGTGAAGTAAAAACTTCTTTGCAGCAATGTTGAGCGCATCATCAAATGAGGGAAACTGGATTCGCCTGTCAATACACTGATATTTATTGAGAGACAGACAATTACATACGGCCGGGAAATCATCCTAGTTTCACACTGTCCTTGTGCTCCACCAAGGTAATCTCTGCCCCAAAAGCCACAAAACATCTAACCAACACGAGGAGAGGCGGGCTCCCAGAAAGCCCGCGTATAATCAATAGCCGATGCGAGACAATGGTCTGCTTGTCTCAAAGAGATGCTGCCAGGTCAACCCCCCACGGACATAGGAGAAGCGTTTGACCTGTGACCTCAACCTATAGAGGAGTCTCTGACTGACTACAAGCAGATGTTTGCAGTATCACAGATTCTATAAAACAATAAGAAACTCTATAAACAGATCAGATGAAAATATTCTCTTACAGATTCACTCTTTTTATCAATCTATTGATAACCAATTAACATTAGTCTAATAATATTTCAGTCAATACTTAAAATCAATAAGCGTCTTCAGAGTTGGGTGGGCTCAGATACATTCATTACATTAAAAATAGAACAAGATTGAAAAACATTTCAATCACCCTGATTGAACACAGTCAATCATAATAAAAATCATCTCTCTTCAGTGCTTGGCATCTTTTGTCAAAAGGCACAATAATAAACACATGAAATACAACAATATTATAGCAAAATGTATGTTTCAAAAATAAGATATTTTATCATTTATCACTCAGTTAATCTCATTCATCAAACACAAATTCTAAATCATCTTACATCTCAAAGATTTACTTTAAGGCAATTACTTATTAAAACACAATTAGAATTTAGGATTTATAATAAATCCAATTGAGGTATTAAATCAGAATCATGAGAGATCCAGCTAAGGTTCCTAGTTAAGGTATAAATTCACAGTGATGAATCGATCAATCTGTAATCTGTAAAGTTACAGTGTCCTCAATCTTTAACATTACTTTACGTTTACTTCATTACGCTTTATTCAAGAGTAAGGCATGATATTTAATTAATTACATTACTTCAACTATCAATCATTATGTCATTTCAAAATCTGAAGGGAAAACTAAACAATTCTCAAAATGTTTAACAATCTGAAGAATCAAACATTTTATTGTATAACGACCTGAAAAGGAAAAAATCAAAACATGTTCTTTATTCAGAGCATCAACTGTAATCAATATCAAAACATCTGTTCTTTATTCAGAGCATCAACTGTAATCAATATCAAAACATCTGTTCTTACCTGGTAATGATTAAGGATAGTAACATTGTCTGTTATAATATTAGAAATATCTTATTGTCCAATACCTTATAAATCTGAAAATATCAATTAATTAATTAGTTTAGTGTGAAAGTGTAATCTGATAAAATATATTTATCACCACTATTTAACACATATCTGTTCATTGGGAATACAAAAACAATCATTAATTGTACATCTGTAATCATCTGGTCATTCAATTCAAATGTTATCTTTGTACGAGAGCTAGAAGACATGTTTTCCTCCTCTCTTTATGACACAGAATGTCTGGTGTGTAAAGGCATCCTGATACTGTAGATTAGCACTGAGGTGCTGATTGGCTCAAAACTCTTCTTCATCAGAGCGCCATAACTCAATTATCTGTAGATTAGCACTGAGGTGCTGATTGGCTCAAAACTCTTCTTCATCAGAGCGCCATATCTCAATCCCCCCCAATTGCTCTGCTTTTGTGGCTCAATTCAGTGAGCACTTTATGATCTCCCAGTGAAACAGAGGCTCATCTGCCTGCATTCCTTCTGCTATCTGCTTGAGAGCAGTGCACCTGCCTATTCCAAGTGGCACATCCAGATGCCCCCCCCGTGATGGGAGAGGTTATGAAAACATCTGCTCCTCCAATGAAACATGGAAACCTTGTATGAAGCCTCTGAAGCCATCGCTCGTCCTGCGAGCGAAAATGAAGAAGCATCCCATCTCATCAGAAAGTTGAAGATTAGAATCCTCTCATCTCGAACGACCTCCTTGCCCGTGGATAAGTTGCTCTCTGCAGCCGCAGAGTGTGATCCTCTCTCTCTGACCCTTGGCCTTCAGAGCTGTCCTAGTTATTGGGTTAACACTTGATAGGGATGTTTTCCTGAGTGCAGACAACTCAAGGTAATGGATTAGCACATTATCATTCAATTACAAAAATAGGATAGGCCCCCTCAGAATGATTTGGGAGCCTTCCTGAGACATGCACATTATAAATGTAAGGTTTGTGTTAGTCATTTAACATGCAAGAATCATATACTCATCAGTCCAAAGCAGAGAAATGTTATTTTAAGTTAAATGTGAGCTAGTCCCTGTGGAATAACCCTTTCTCAATGATTATAAATGTTATATTAATTCACCATTTACCGTTTGATCAAGGATTAGTTTATCAAAAGTACATTTCCTCTTCCATAAAACATAGGTTTGAGAAATGAATGTTCCAATATGAAATCAATTGCTCAATATAATTTGACTCTTCCCTCCCTTTTCTTACATATTGTCACATATGAAATAATAACTTAGGAGTCTATCTAAGCATGGTCTGCGCGACTTGCGCGTCCACATCTCCACGTGCAGTGCTGCATAAACATGGCTGAGTCAGCGATAACTATCGAGGGGTGGAGGTATGCCCATTATTTTTTATATCACGCAGTCTATTCTTCTTCTCTGTCTTCCGGTTGTTGCCTGTATTAAATGACAAATACACACTACCGCCATGGATTTGATATGAACGAGGCGGCAGTTAGCAGCTAGCGGCTAGCTAGTAATGATCTAGTGATATCGGTAATATTAACTCCATTTAATACAACATTTACGGTACAAGATTCAATCATACAGCCCATGTAGTATGACAATGAATTACAGCAAACTTGTGCAATATATCCATTATTACAGCTCCGTGGGATGGCAGTAAGACGATATGGATCCGTTCCCATTGTGCATCCATGGGTAAAGATAAACGCAACTCACATTGGTTCCTCATACAGCATCTCTGTAAACTACGTGTATTCACTGAATTTCACTCTCTGCCTTTAACGCTCGTTGTAGCTCCAAAAGCTCCAGCCAGAGCCTGGCTCCAGCACCCTCCCTGTGAACACAGTGTGCTCTGATTGGTCGGGACACGTAACATGAACGTGCCGGGCTGCGCGGGTCCCGTGGATTAGATGCGCGTTCATAATGCAGAGGGAAATAACTCTCAGAATAACGTTATTAGCAAATGTTTTACAACTTGAGGAACGAATGTTTTTTAATAAGGGCTATACAAGTGTTCATACTGGGTAGTTTATTTAGTTAAAAAAATTATCCAACGAGTTACAGACCACTCTTTCCCCATGTAAATCAATGGGAAAAGTGTTTTCGGGCCTGGCAACCAAACCGGAAGTGTAGTACCGCCGTTTGGCCAGCACGAATATTTTCATCTGAGTCCGGCGCACTACCTGGGGGCTTGACTACCGCCGCCTGCTGGTAAGGAAAGTTATTGCCACTCACGCATGCGCAGTTTGTACGTGCTCGGCGAGGAAAGTAACGAGTAAAGTACCGAGTTACTTTATGCAGATAGTAACGAAGTAGTGTAATATATTACATTTTTTAAAGTAATACATTTATAATTTGTAGTTCCGGACCATGGACAATGCAGCTTCCTTGCATTGACAGTTGTCTGTGCTGAATTTCTGCTGAGTTTCTTTTGCCTCATTTTCTATTTTGTGACCTGTCTGGTGTAAATGAGTGTGTTGCTGCTTTGATGAAGCCTAATTTGATAAAGTTTCAAATTAATTTCGGAAATATTTCGTAATATAGTTGTCTTTGTCACATTTTATTTGGCATTAGTAAATAATTATGCACATTTACAGATACTTTACATAATATGAGTGATAACACGTGTTATCAGGGCTATCTTTTCACAATAGGTGTGCCTTGAGATTTTTTATTTATTTTTTTTGTCCTTTGGTGTGCCTTGGGCACACCAAAGTTTGGGAACCACTGGCATAAATGATAGTGGGCGTCTGAGGGTGTCATTACTGAGAAATGTCAAAGAAATTCAAAACCTTACATTTTAAAACAGGTTTGCATTCCTCCACTTAAGGTGACGTTATCATTGGAAACAATAAAAACGAACTATTTTGATGTAGAATTTATAAATTGAATCGTTAGAGCAGAACAAAATGGTTGTATTGTAGCCTGAGTTCCGTGCAGCCCTAGTTTCAACAGGTGTAAACATGGTCCATATAATGTGAATACATGCAGAAGTAGACAGTAAGAGGCCCCTGACATCAGGCGTATTTGTTAAAATAGTAGGGGCTCTTCACTCTGCATAGCAGTATGAATAGCCTTAAAAAAAAAAACAACCCACTCCGTGGTAACGAGAGTCATATTTCTGACCCATATGCCCTAAGTGAAGCCGTTAGTCTCATCTAACTGACCCAAGGGTTGGTGCTGGTGTGACAGTTCCAAGTGTTCAGAATTCCAGCTTCCAGTTCATGGCTCGGTGGGGGGGAGCAGACCCACGTGAGACAGTGTCAATGGCTGTATTATTCAGTGTGAGGAGCGTCATTCTCTCTGGGAGCAGGAAATGGTGTCCATTCTCGGACCAAACCATTAATGTCATGTAGAGCAGCCATAGCATCTCTGTGACTGCACTCAGCCGGACTGTAGCAGGGTAGAACTGGGTGACTCTTAGTGAAGCTGTCCAACGCCATTAGACAAAATGGAACCACGTGCTAACAAAAAGGACACAGGGTCATAAATGTCTCTCTTTACCATTGGCCTAATCATAAACAAATTAGTGGGAAAAATGTGGAACACTAATCCATCATGTGGAATGTTGAGTTAATTTAAATAATTACTTATGGGTTGAAATCAAATTAACATTAACATTAGAACCAAAGTCAGTTAACAAATTTGACTTGCACAGATCAGTAATCAATACACCATTTTTTTTAGCTCCGTGATGAAAACGATAACAGGCAGGGATGCAAACTTGTCATCAATAAAATATTATTGGGGTATGGACAGGGTTGCTAACTTTGGGTACCTGGCTGGAGTGAGATTTTGATATCATGGGTTTAATTACACACATGCGCACGAAGTGACTGCTATTGTGTCCGTAGCGGGACCTTAGCATATATTTAGGATATATATATATATAATATATATATACAAATACACAATATTGGACACAGACTATAAAGGGCACACAGTTTCATTAAATAATGAAAGTCAAACATATGTTTGTTTCCACTGTTTTATTGTGTGCCTGTCGCGAAAAGCAACTTATTGACTTATCGGCTCCCGAGTATTTGTGTTAGATAATCTATGGTAGGGCTAACCCATACAGTGGTGGGGCTCAAATCAGTATTTGAAATGTAATTACATACACGCTATATCGCCCCCTTGTCAGTGAAACGCCACGCGTGAGGTTTAGAATATTTCCCTGTCTCAATCCAAATTGAACTGTATGAAATTAAAATAAAATAAAAACATTTGTCTTGTAGTAAATAAAAAGGCGACCTGGAGCCAATCCTGCCATTTCCTCACAAGTGAAAGAGTTCACATGCTGAAAACCCAACCCCCGCAGGGGGTCTGGGGGGATTCTCCCCCAGGAGATTTTTGAAATACTAACATAAAATACACATTCTCTCTTGAGATGAAAAAAATAAATCCATCTATTACTGCACGACATATTTAAATGAAGCTGAACCTGCTGCTCCTCCCATAGGGAAGAGGCTGTGTGAATTACTTCGAATTACTTTGAAATTACCCCATTGTTCTTTGTGTCAAAATGGAAGGTTTCTGGCTAACGTTAGCTTAGGTACTCAGATCTTGTTCTTGAGTACAAGTAGAAGTACCAGAGTGTAGGAATACTAAGTTACAGTAAAAGTACTGCATTCAAAATGTTACTCAAGTAAAAGTAGAAAAGTATTGTCATCAAAATATAGTGAAAATAGAGACAGTAAAAGTAGTCGTTGTGCAGATTGGTTTATTCCAGAATACTATATATGATATGTTTTATAATGATTGATCATGAAAGTGTTCTCAAAGCTGGTAAAGGAGAAGCTAGTTTGAATGACTTTGTATACTGCATACGGTAGCTGGTGGATTCACTCCAGGTGGAACTAAAGTCTGATTAAACACTTGATTAGATTTCACATCATTCATCCACATCTGAAAGTAACTAAAGGTATTAAATACATGTAGTGGAGTAAAAGTACACCATTTACCACTGAACTGTAGTGGAGTAGAAAAATAAAGCAGCAAAACATTTTAGATACTCAAATAAAGTACCAGTATCTCAAAATTGTGCCCAAGTATAGTACTTGTTAAGTTTATGAACTTAGTTACTTTACACCAGTGGCTATACTGATAGAAAGACTAAGCCATGCACAGAGGCATGAAAATACATTTTGAAAATGCTCAACAGTACTGGCAAAATTATAAACTGACTGCTGCAATTAGATGTTCCTCTTTGTGCTGTGGTCATAAAACCCCCAATGGGTCGCGCCGTGGTCTGCTTCAGATTATCTTCTCCTTCCAGAGGTCACGCCTGTCTCTGACCCCGTGTCTTGCGTTTTATTTTATTTTCTTCTTCTGCAGCACCAAGCAGAGTATAGAAAAGGATGTTGAACTATATTTAAAACTGTAATTGAAGTTCAACTCATATCCATTATCTGATTCCAGTGGCCAGTTGGAAACAGATAATGACAAAGTTTTCATTTTGCATCAATCGTGCAAAAAGGTTCAATCACCATTGTGTCTAAGTCTTGTCTTATCTGCTTTGTTTCGGAATGTGTTAAATACATTAGGTTATTTTATTTTCATTATTACCATACAATACATAGATTAAGAATAAATGAAACAAATAATACAACATTGACCTATTTGAGCAGACAGATGACCCGCAGTTATGCCTCTGAGGTTCCCGGGTGTAAAACAGAGGCGCTTTTTTTAAAAAAATGTATTTTCCTTTTGCGGAAATTTAGATTCATTTTACCTTGGCTGTGGACTGATTAATTATTAGTTGTTAAAAAACATGCACAAGACGGCATATACAAACAAACACGAAACAATTATACAAACAAACATGAACCCGCAACAAATATCAGGTGACAGCTAAACTCATCCAGTTTAATTTTAATCCGAATTAGGGAAACTTCAGCGGGGGTAGGGAAATATCAGTACTTATTTTTACTTATTGTTTTTTTTTAAATTATTTTAATTTTAATTTTTTTTAAACAAAATCCAATTCAATAATCCGTAAGTTTATTAAACACAGTGTGAATGTAATATTCTGCCACCACCCTTCCCATTTAATAGCTCAATTTAGTTCTTGAGTTTATGGTGTGATTAACAGAAAATACAAGTCTGTGTTGTTAAACATTAATTCAGTTGATGAGCAATAAACTACCTTATTCTCAATCAAAACCACTATGCAAATGTAGTGGTAAAACTGCTCAACCGACCGAGAGCAGAGATATTAATTAATTTAATTAATTCTAAGAACGGAATCTGCTGAAGAGTAATAACCACATTATTCTCAATCAACAACCACTATGCTAATTTAGTGGTGCTCTGCCCTCCCCGATCCGGAGAGCAGAGACTTTTAATGAATTCAGTACCCTTTATTTTAACAACAGCCAAATTCAACAACCCCTCAGTTTATGAAACACAGCGTGACGTAATATTTCGTATCACGTTTCCCGTTAATAAGAGTTCTGTTTAGTTCCAAAACTCATAATGGTGCGATTTAAGAAGATACGACACTGTGCTTTGTTTATCCCCGTGTGTGCTGCTCCCCACAGGGGGGGGGGGGGGAGGGGAATTACCCACACCCTGCACCCGCAGCAGCAACAGGAAAATTTCGAGGCGAGTTGATTTAACTAGTTAAACCGTTGAAATCTCCAGAATTCGGCGATTCGTTTCAGTACAAATCTTTACATTGCTTTTAAACCGAAGTTCCACATTACTGATGCCCTCTTTAAGGTCTCTCCGAATATTTGCCGTGCACACACACAGAGGAAACCAAAAATATTGCATCTATCTGTTCCACAGGTAATTTTATACCGTCAATCACAGAGTCTGGCGAGGCAATGTCAAAATATAGATTTGAAATTACACTCACCAGCTCGACGATTTGTTGGTAACCGTTCGTGACGCCAAAATGTGAAGTAAAAACTTCTTTGCAGCAATGTTGAGCGCATCATCAAATGAGGGAAACTGGATTCGCCTGTCAATACACTGATATTTATTGAGAGACAGACAATTACATACGGCCGGGAAATCATCCTAGTTTCACACTGTCCTTGTGCTCCACCAAGGTAATCTCTGCCCCAAAAGCCACAAAACATCTAACCAACACGAGGAGAGGCGGGCTCCCAGAAAGCCCGCGTATAATCAATAGCCGATGCGAGACAATGGTCTGCTTGTCTCAAAGAGATGCTGCCAGGTCAACCCCCCACGGACATAGGAGAAGCGTTTGACCTGTGACCTCAACCTATAGAGGAGTCTCTGACTGACTACAAGCAGATGTTTGCAGTATCACAGATTCTATAAAACAATAAGAAACTCTATAAACAGATCAGATGAAAATATTCTCTTACAGAACTGATCAGAGAAGTAGACTCCTCTGCTGCCTCGACAAGTCCCCTGTGCCGTCCTGGCTTGCCGTGTCTTTGTCCCCCCGATCCGCTGACGGCAGCTTCTGGGCTGCCTGCTAGAGAGATGTCTTCCTCCTCTTCCTCCTCCGGCCCGCTGATGGCGGCTTCCAGGTCGATGCTGGAGAGATGTCTTCCCGATCCTCCTTCTCCGGTCCGCTGATGATGCCTCCCGGGTCGTCTGCTGTAAGGATGTCTCCAGGGTCCTGCTCCTCCAGTCCACTGATGGCTGCTTCCGAGTAGTCCACGTCTGCGAGGGCCACGTCCGTCCTGATGTCGTCCCCTGGTCCTAGCAGGTGGTTTCCCCGCCGCACACTGGCTCCCGTGGTACGAGCTGTCCCCCTTTTCTCCTAGGCAGACGGCATGAGAGGTCCGCTGGGTCACTCGGTCGGGGCCGGAGAGCCTGGGGTTGAGCCACTTTGTCCTGATGACTTTCAGCCAGACGAACTCTGCTGTGTCGGCCTCGTGCTTCTCGGGTCCCCCTTTTGGCGCCAGCAACCTGTGTGGAGAAATCTGATACAACTCCCTCAAGCCTACGCTCAGCTGTTTTGACCCACTTGGAGCCTGTTGGTGGGGTGTCTTGAAACAACAGCCGTAGGTCAACTTCTTCCGTATTCCATTCTGGAATTGCATCTCTCACAGTAGCCCCTTGGCCACTGATTCTGCATCTGTGTTACCTGTTATAACTCAATCAATATTAGAGACATGTCAACATCCATCAAACAGTATCTTATCCCCAGATATGGAGCAGCTCAATTCTAAAACCGTCAATCAATGGTCAGATTGAACAATCGAGTTGGGGCAGCAGTACACTCCCCCTTTTTACACATGACTCATGTGTAACCAAAATCTTGTATGGGAAGAAAACCTTCAGGTAATAATGGATTATAAGAAAATATCAAACATTTTTTCCCAAATGTACATCCATCATTTCCACAGTAAACACTTCAGTGAAATTAAGTGTTTCTCTCCATCAGTCCTAAAAAAAACCCAGAATCTTCATGTTTTAGTTTGAGTTCCACATTCTGCTAACTGCCACCTCCTGTGGGAGTGCACAAGTGCGGTTTTCCAATTCTGTGGAATGTTATTGAGGCCCAGAAAAATGTGTTAGTCCAAAAACATGCTTGATTAGTCATTGTTTTAAATCATGCAGTTGCACTGATCACATGCAGACATACACTCACATTCACACTCACACCGTCAGGTTGTAAAGTCAAGTTTGGTCAGGTTCACCCCAGAGTCAGTCATTCACAGTGCCTTGTCAAATTACACTGTCGGTCAGGGTCAAAGGTCAGTTGATCTCAGTCTTTTTTGGCCATGTGTCGTGCTCTGCAGAGACTTTGACATTTCAGCATAGACCAGTATCCTTTGTCTACAAAAATATGTATGTATGGAGCGCCATCATTTATTAATTCACAATTACAACTATAATGTTCAAGATATCTCTAACTTTTCATTGAGACAGCTGCTTCCCACATTCCCTGAAAAGTGTTTAGCCAAAAAATGTCACTTCCTTATTGTACTACTACTGCAGTTTATCAACACCTAATCTATATTCAAATGTCTAATAAATCTATTTCAGAAACTTGTGCACATAATTATTATCTTGAGTCAAACCATTACTAGGTAAAGCTCTGCTATGTATTTCATAACTCATATTCACTCATCTTCAAATCTGGTCCACTTAAAGAACAATGTTAACCTCTTTAACAGTGCGTGGAACCTTGGGTGTCCGAATATGTAACAATCACTCCTTCCTTTATCAAGGATTCTAAAAACAGAAGTCATTTCATCAATGGTTTGGAGCCAAATTCAGGAATTATCACTTATGGTAGGTATGTTTTTACTTTTTAACATCTCTAAATGTCAGTTAATTACTAACTAAATAGATGTCCATTAGGAGGTGGTGACGCTAGTCTTCCAAACTCATAATCTGGTGCCATGTGCTTCCTGTGAAGCTGCAAGTAAGATTTTAAAAACCACTGCAGGGTGGGTCGAGTGACCCCTCCTCCCTATTGGTCGTCAATAATATGCACCATTACAATGGGTGATTGAAGGCCTCACATTATGTCCAATTTCAGCATCAGTCTTCTTTACTCTAAAATTACTTTTTAAATAGGAATATTTAGAAATGGAACAAATATTCAATCTTCAGAAAAGTTCTTAACCAAAGTCTATCTAGTGAATAGCCAACATATTTGAAAATGTCAGATGTATAAAAATAAGCCTAAATACTCCCTTACCATCAAAGTCCAAATCTAGACATAAGGTGAACAGTTTTGGTAATGGACAATTTAATCTAAAAACAAAACAAAATTGGACTTGTGTCCTTGTTATTTGTTCTTCAAAATACATTAGCAAATACCTTGTGAAGTATTCGCAACATAACTAACCCTCTCTCGGATATAAAATCCATTCATCTTTTTACTCATAGTTAGTTTATATGTCAAGATTATTAGGTGTGACCTAATAATCAGATGTGTTGTTTGCTAAACAAGGATATTGAACTTTAATCTTTTCAGTATTCCAGACCATCGTTTAAACAATCAGCCTCCCTTCTCAAACACTAAACCTATTGTTGTACACCACCCTCTGGAAAACTCTTGCACAGTTATGCTGTAAAATCATCGCATAATTTCTTCAGAGTCTGAACGATCTGAGACAAGCCTGTCTCAGAACTTGTCATAATGTGAACAGTCAGTGATGTGTTGTCTTCTGCAGCTGTAGTCAATTGGATCAATGAAACTCTTGTTTTGCACTGGGATGTCCTGAGGGGGAAGGAACCTCTGGATCAATGTGGTACAATCAGCAGACACACGTTGTCCTCTGCACAGCAGGAATCCCCAAAAACTGCAGTTCCTCTTCACACCACTGTTGCCTTGGCAACGAGGCCCAAGCAAAAATGTCAAACCCTCCTCAGAGATGCGTTCTTTGCATAGTTCTTCTGTTTCTGTAGTGAGCAACTCTTCACCAACACACTGATTCAGAATACAACCAAAAGGTGGCGCACAACTATCCAGTGCTGCTGTAATCACAGCAAATCAGCAACTGGAGAAAAACTCAATTTAAATCTCTCCCCCAAAGGGTTACAAAATAAAACGGCTGAGTGTCTATATGGTCAGGAATGCTGAAACATGTTAATGTTAAAACAAACCAATGGCAGTAGTCTACCCAGATTCTTTACTCCATTAAAAGTAGTAAAACCACATTGTAAAATATCTTGTCTTAGTTGAAGTCCTGCTTGTAAAATTCTAGTCAGAAAAAAAAAATAATAAACTTCATCTTTAAAATCTTCTTTAATTTGAAACAAAAAAGGTCTTCCTTCTCCACCATGATCATATTTCTACATCAAAGTCCAAACAAACTGATGATTTATCTTTAAAAACCATGAGGAATGACAGTTCTCATAAAACACTATTCTTCCTTACTTCAGTTCTAAATCAAATGAGCCAAACAGGAAACCCTCCTTAACCACTTGCTTATTCTGTTATTTTTTAAATTGTTTATCTAAGTTGTGTTACAAGCAGGTTAGATTTGTAACAGAACACAAAACTAACTGTATTTAGCGCTATATTTGAAAAACAAGTAATCTGATTACAGTTAATGAATATATATTTTGAACACTTATTATTGGTGGAAAAGTTTCCTCACAAAATGTAATCTCCATTATTAAAGCCTTAAGAAATCATCACGGAACAGTTTTCTGTCCTTATCACTTAATTGTTTCAATACAAACTAAAAAGCGTTGTGAAAACTCCCACTCTTGAGAACATCTCAACACTTTATTCCATCCGAGCACGAATGTTTATGACAGACACGCCCTATTAATCCAAAACGGTCTTTAATGGTATCAATTGTGAACTTTCTTAATATGAATTGTAAATGCAACGTATGTTCTCTTTGGAACACAGATAGGACAGTAGCTGCTGAAACTGGTTAATAGCAGCTTTCTGTTAACCTAGATAAGCATGTTCTTATATCTAGTAGATATATTTTTACTTCATGTTTACTCACAAAACAATATCACCTTTTTCAGACTAGTAGTCAACTTTATATAAGTTTTACTCTCTCTGAACTTCCAAAACATCTACTTCTCCTGTCTCTCTCTCTCTGTGCCCTGCAGCTGCCTGCTCCTGCACAAGCTTCTCTCATCAATCACCTCTCTGTGTTTAGCCAACAGTGTGAGATGGCTTTTAGCCTCGTGCAGCACCTCTGTCATGTTTAAACATGAACAGATCCCTCCTGTTTACTTTCTACTCTTTCTTCATAAACTCAAAAACACAATTAATGTCTACTAATGATATTACAAAAACTCCCCAATGACAAATACCACAAAATTCACAATGCAATGCAATAGTAACAATCAGTTCTCAAAACTTCTCATGAAAACCACAATGTGACGTAACTGCATCCCACAAAAACTATGCTAAAAACGACAAATTATAGTTTCTTATTTATTTAAATATCTACGACACATTGATCTATTAATTTTCAATGTTATTCACTCCAACTTCAGACCAGTCGTTGATTATTCACTCCTTGTTTTAAATTCAACGCTCAGCAGCCATTTTTGAGGCATTTTGAGAACAAGCACAAGCAGTCACACTTCGGGCTGCTGCTTCAGCAATTAGAGGAAAGCTGTGAAGAAAAAGGGGGGCTTTATTTAACCCATGGTGACCACGCATTTCTTTATCTAACTTTTCTCCCTTATCTATTAGTAATTATTCACAGAAAATTATTCCCCGTACAGTCTATCCAGCGTTATGGTGCGATGTTTATTTCAACAGATAATGGACGTTCAAACGCGCTTTGACACCGCTTTTCAGCGATGTGGCATTATCATGGGGCCTCATTATCTCTTTATCGTCACGTTTGGCCAGATAGATTAACCCCACAGAACAAGAGAACGAGATTCCGGTCCTTTCAAAATGGTTATTTGAAATTTGCGTAACTCTTCTTGGATTCACTTATAATGCAACTGCAGCTCATATGAGACTGGAAAACATTATTAAATTTTGTTCTGGATGGAATCATTAGAAACCACTGAACTCCCCGGATGAGTTAGCTGTGTCGATTTCTGAAAAAAACGCACGGGGCCTTTAACCTTCATCTTACACTCCTCATCGCTTCACGTGTAGCTAACGAGTTAGTCGTGCGATTCTGAAAAATCCACGAGGTTCCTAATCGTTGCTTTATTAATCTTATTGTTATTAGTTAGTTACCTACCTATGCTAAAATATGCATTGCATTATCTTTAGCGTGAAGACTAGACGCTGAGAAATATTCCTGACAACTCTAAAAAATTTGAATATAGCCAAATCACAGATTTTGAGTGTAACGGGTATCCGTGCTTACCTGATATTTTGTATAGAGCTCTGTTTTTAGTTGTCAGAAAGTATTTCGAGGTGTCACCCCTGGACAGCTTCGTCCGCTGGCTGCTGATGTGACTCCCTCTGAACGCCCACTCGTAAACGTCTGGGTCACCACTTTGTTGGAGTTTTGAGGTTTTTACAACCCCACTCTGCTCCGCGTGTCGTTTTGACGAGTCCTGCTTAAAATCATAACAGGAAGGAAATCAGACAGAGAACACCCGGATACCAGTTGAAACAATAATCTGTTTTAATTATCAAAGGTAATAATGCAATGCAATATAATATACTACAATTATATTGTAATGTGTAAGGAGTATGCCGGCCCACTCCTGCCCTGGTTCGCGTGCTGCGGAGATCCTTCCGGTCCTGACAGCAAGTGAAGAGAGGCCGAACGTCAGGAATCGACAGGAGATATACCAGAATAGAGAAGGAAGGGGTTAGGTCAGCTGGTCATCTTTTCAGGTCATCTCATTGGGAGACGCAAAATATGCTTTGACACAGTGACCCAGCGCTGGCCAGCAGAAAACCAAACAGGCCCATTTTACAACAAAACACATCTTATCACCCAAGTCATGTGTTTCTTTATGAAAGCCATACTTGTTGGAAATATAACAGTCATTATCCCATGACATCCTCAGAACTAGCTCACCAACAACGCCTAACTGTCTTCATACCCCCCAATCATCTCTGAACTTTTATTCACCCAAAGTCAGCTCACCCATAATCTAGAAGGACCATTGTCTCTCTTAACTGTGTGACTAAATTCTCAAGGCCTGCAGGATGCGCATAATTAACTTAGGAAGAATTTAGCCATTATATCTAATGGTTAACCAAGAAAAACACTCAAAAGGGTAATCTTTTCACTCAAAACAGAATTCATAAGTAATTCTGCATTTTACCCCTCAAAAATAGCCTAAAACACCCCTTTGATAAAAAGGGTAAAAGTGAAAGAAAAAGACTATTGCGCTAATCTACTTTTAAGAAAAGGGAACATTGTTTCAGGAATCTATAAAAAAACCTCTATATTTAAGAGGAAAAATGTATTTTGTTCCTTCAACTATTAACACACAGGAATGTATATACCCACACATATATTAGGGATAACATGATGCAATACACCTCTTATATATTGGTGAGATTAAAATGAATATACCAAAAATATGCTGCATCATATCTTCTGCATAATACTCTTCATAAACTTCCACAATTCCCCCTTTTTATCTCTTTCTCCAGAGATAAACTTTAAACAAGGCATTTTGAAACATATACCCACTGTCATTCTTTTCTACTGTGTCCGTCCCCCAAACATTGTATAAATCCATCCGAAGCTGGTATTTAGAGTACTTGAAACCTTCATGGAGACAGAACACCACTTTCCATGGCAGTGAAGGAACCATGAGAGGGCAGCTGAGTGCTAGTGCAGTCTCCTTGTGTGGTGAATCATCAGCCGCCCCCTCAGAGAAATACGCCAACAAGGGGCAGCTGATAGGGAGGGGGAGATGCGGCTTTCCCTTCACGGGTGGAACTTGTGAAGTAAAAACTTCTTTGCAGCAATGTTGAGCGCATCATCAAATGAGGGAAACTGGATTCGCCTGTCAATACACTGATATTTATTGAGAGACAGACAATTACATACGGCCGGGAAATCATCCTAGTTTCACACTGTCCTTGTGCTCCACCAAGGTAATCTCTGCCCCAAAAGCCACAAAACATCTAACCAACACGAGGAGAGGCGGGCTCCCAGAAAGCCCGCGTATAATCAATAGCCGATGCGAGACAATGGTCTGCTTGTCTCAAAGAGATGCTGCCAGGTCAACCCCCCACGGACATAGGAGAAGCGTTTGATCTGTGACCTCAACCTATAGAGGAGTCTCTGACTGACTACAAGCAGATGTTTGCAGTATCACAGATTCTATAAAACAATAAGAAACTCTATAAACAGATCAGATGAAAATATTCTCTTACAGATTCACTCTTTTTATCAATCTATTGATAACCAATTAACATTAGTCTAATAATATTTCAGTCAATACTTAAAATCAATAAGCGTCTTCAGAGTTGGGTGGGCTCAGATACATTCATTACATTAAAAATAGAACAAGATTGAAAAACATTTCAATCACCCTGATTGAACACAGTCAATCATAATAAAAATCATCTCTCTTCAGTGCTTGGCATATTTTGTCAAAAGGCACAATAATAAACACATGAAATACAACAATATTATAGCAAAATGTATGTTTCAAAAATAAGATATTTTATTATTTATCACTCAGTTAATCTCATTCATCAAACACAAATTCTAAATCATCTTACATCTCAAAGATTTACTTTAAGGCAATTACTTATTAAAACACAATTAGAATTTAGGATTTATAATAAATCCAATTGAGGTATTAAATCAGAATCATGAGAGATCCAGCTAAGGTTCCCAGTTAAGGTATAAATTCACAGTGATGAATCGATCAATCTGTAATCTGTAAAGTTACAGTGTCCTCAATCTTTAACATTACTTTACGTTTACTTCATTACGCTTTATTCAAGAGTAAGGCATGATATTTAATTAATTACATTACTTCAACTATCAATCATTATGTCATTTCAAAATCTGAAGGGAAAACTAAACAATTCTCAAAATGTTTAACAATCTGAAGAATCAAACATTTTATTGTATAACGACCTGAAAAGGAAAAAATCAAAACATGTTCTTTATTCAGAGCATCAACTGTAATCAATATCAAAACATCTGTTCTTTATTCAGAGCATCAACTGTAATCAATATCAAAACATCTGTTCTTACCTGGTAATGATTAAGGATAGTAACATTGTCCGTTATAATATTAGAAATATCTTATTGTCCAATACCTTATAAATCTGAAAATATCAATTAATTAATTAGTTTAGTGTGAAAGTGTAATCTGATAAAATATATTTATCACCACTATTTAACACATATCTGTTCATTGGGAATACAAAAACAATCATTAATTGTACATCTGTAATCATCTGGTCATTCAATTCAAATGTTATCTTTGTACGAGAGCTAGAAGACATGTTTTCCTCCTCTCTTTATGACACAGAATGTCTGGTGTGTAAAGGCATCCTGATACTGTAGATTAGCACTGAGGTGCTGATTGGCTCAAAACTCTTCTTCATCAGAGCGCCATAACTCAATTATCTGTAGATTAGCACTGAGGTGCTGATTGGCTCAAAACTCTTCTTCATCAGAGCGCCATATCTCAATCCCCCCCAATTGCTCTGCTTTTGTGGCTCAATTCAGTGAGCGCTTTATGATCTCCCAGTGAAACAGAGGCTCATCTGCCTGCATTCCTTCTGCTATCTGCTTGAGAGCAGTGCACCTGCCTATTCCAAGTGGCACATCCAGATGCCCCCCCGTGATGGGAGAGGTTATGAAAACATCTGCTCCTCCAATGAAACATGGAAACCTTGTATGAAGCCTCTGAAGCCATCGCTCGTCCTGCGAGCGAAAATGAAGAAGCATCCCATCTCATCAGAAAGTTGAAGATTAGAATCCTCTCATCTCGAACGACCTCCTTGCCCGTGGATAAGTTGCTCTCTGCAGCCGCAGAGTGTGATCCTCTCTCTCTGACCCTTGGCCTTCAGAGCTGTCCTAGTTATTGGGTTAACACTTGATAGGGATGTTTTCCTGAGTGCAGACAACTCAAGGTAATGGATTAGCACATTATCATTCAATTACAAAAATAGGATAGGCCCCCTCAGAATGATTTGGGAGCCTTCCTGAGACATGCACATTATAAATGTAAGGTTTGTGTTAGTCATTTAACATGCAAGAATCATATACTCATCAGTCCAAAGCAGAGAAATGTTATTTTAAGTTAAATGTGAGCTAGTCCCTGTGGAATAACCCTTTCTCAATGATTATAAATGTTATATTAATTCACCATTTACCGTTTGATCAAGGATTAGTTTATCAAAAGTACATTTCCTCTTCCATAAAACATAGGTTTGAGAAATGAATGTTCCAATATGAAATCAATTGCTCAATATAATTTGACTCTTCCCTCCCTTTTCTTACATATTGTCACATATGAAATAATAACTTAGGAGTCTATCTAAGCATGGTCTGCGCGACTTGCGCGTCCACATCTCCACGTGCAGTGCTGCATAAACATGGCTGAGTCAGCGATAACTATCGAGGGGTGGAGGTATGCCCATTATTTTTTATATCACGCAGTCTATTCTTCTTCTCTGTCTTCCGGTTGTTGCCTGTATTAAATGACAAATACACACTACCGCCATGGATTTGATATGAACGAGGCGGCAGTTAGCAGCTAGCGGCTAGCTAGTAATGATCTAGTGATATCGGTAATATTAACTCCATTTAATACAACATTTACGGTACAAGATTCAATCATACAGCCCATGTAGTATGACAATGAATTACAGCAAACTTGTGCAATATATCCATTATTACAGCTCCGTGGGATGGCAGTAAGACGATATGGATCCGTTCCCATTGTGCATCCATGGGTAAAGATAAACGCAACTCACATTGGTTCCTCATACAGCATCTCTGTAAACTACGTGTATTCACTGAATTTCACTCTCTGCCTTTAACGCTCGTTGTAGCTCCAAAAGCTCCAGCCAGAGCCTGGCTCCAGCACCCTCCCTGTGAACACAGTGTGCTCTGATTGGTCGGGACACGTAACATGAACGTGCCGGGCTGCGCGGTCCCGTGGATTAGATGCGCGTTCATAATGCAGAGGGAAATAACTCTCAGAATAACGTTATTAGCAAATGTTTTACAACTTGAGGAACGAATGTTTTTTAATAAGGGCTATACAAGTGTTCATACTGGGTAGTTTATTTAGTTAAAAAAATTATCCAACGAGTTACAGACCACTCTTTCCCCATGTAAATCAATGGGAAAAGTGTTTTCGGGCCTGGCAACCAAACCGGAAGTGTAGTACCGCCGTTTGGCCAGCACGAATATTTTCATCTGAGTCCGGCGCACTACCTGGGGGCTTGACTACCGCCGCCTGCTGGTAAGGAAAGTTATTGCCACTCACGCATGCGCAGTTTGTACGTGCTCGGCGAGGAAAGTAACGAGTAAAGTACCGAGTTACTTTATGTAGATAGTAACGAAGTAGTGTAATATATTACATTTTTTAAAGTAATACATTTATAATTTGTAGTTCCGGACCATGGACAATGCAGCTTCCTTGCATTGACAGTTGTCTGTGCTGAATTTCTGCTGAGTTTCTTTTGCCTCATTTTCTATTTTGTGACCTGTCTGGTGTAAATGAGTGTGTTGCTGCTTTGATGAAGCCTAATTTGATAAAGTTTCAAATTAATTTCGGAAATATTTCGTAATATAGTTGTCTTTGTCACATTTTATTTGGCATTAGTAAATAATTATGCACATTTACAGATACTTTACATAATATGAGTGATAACACGTGTTATCAGGGCTATCTTTTCACAATAGGTGTGCCTTGAGATTTTTTTTTTTTTTTTTTTTGTCCTTGGGCACAACAAAGTTTGGGAACCACTGGCATAAATGATAGTGGGCGTCTGAGGGTGTCATTACTGAGAAATGTCAAAGAAATTCAAAACCTTACATTTTAAAACAGGTTTGCATTCCTCCACTTAAGGTGACGTTATCATTGGAAACAATAAAAACGAACTATTTTGATGTAGAATTTATAAATTGAATCGTTAGAGCAGAACAAAATGGTTGTATTGTAGCCTGAGTTCCGTGCAGCCCTAGTTTCAACAGGTGTAAACATGGTCCATATAATGTGAATACATGCAGAAGTAGACAGTAAGAGGCCCCTGACATCAGGTCTATTTGTTAAAATAGTAGGGGCTCTTCACTCTGCATAGCAGTATGAATAGCCTTAAAAAAACAAACAACCCACTCCGTGGTAACGAGAGTCATATTTCTGACCCATATGCCCTAAGTGAAGCCGTTAGTCTCATCTAACTGACCCAAGGGTTGGTGCTGGTGTGACAGTTCCAAGTGTTCAGAATTCCAGCTTCCAGTTCATGGCTCGGTGGGGGGGAGCAGACCCACGTGAGATAGTGTCAATGACTGTATTATTCAGTGTGAGGAGCGTCATTCTCTCTGGGAGCAGGAAATGGTGTCCATTCTCGGACCAAACCATTAATGTCATGTAGAGCAGCCATAGCATCTCTGTGACTGCACTCAGCCGGACTGTAGCAGGGTATAACTGGGTGACTCTTAGTGAAGCTGTCCAACGCCATTAGACAAAATGGAACCACGTGCTAACAAAAAGGACACAGGGTCATAAATGTCTCTCTTTACCATTGGCCTAATCATAAACAAATTAGTGGGAAAAATGTGGAACACTAATCCATCATGTGGAATGTTGAGTTAATTTAAGTAATTACTTATGGGTTGAAATCAAATTAACATTAACATTAGAACCAAAGTCAGTTAACAAATTTGACTTGCACAGATCAGTAATCAATACACCATTTTTTTTAGCTCCGTGATGAAAACGATAACAGGCAGGGATGCAAACTTGTCATCAATAAAATATTATTGGGGTATGGACAGGGTTGCTAACTTTGGGTACCTGGCTGGAGTGAGATTTTGATATCATGGGTTTAATTACACACATGCGCACGAAGTGACTGCTATCGTGTCCGTAGCGGGACCTTAGCATATATGTAGGACATATATAATATATATATACAAATACACAATATTGGACACAGACTATAAAGGGCACACAGTTTCATTAAATAATGAAAGTCAAACACATGTTTGTTTCCACTGTTTTATTGTGTGCCTGTCGCGAAAAGCAACTTATTGACTTATCGGCTCCCGAGTATTTGTGTTAGATAATCTATGGTAGGGCTAACCCATACAGTGGTGGGGCTCAAATCAGTATTTGAAATGTAATTACATACACGCTATATCGCCCCCTTGTCAGTGAAACGCCACGCGTGAGGTTTAGAATATTTCCCTGTCTCAATCCAAATTGAACTGTATGAAATTAAAATAAAATAAAAACATTTGTCTTGTAGTAAATAAAAAGGCGACCTGGAGCCAATCCTGCCATTTCCTCACAAGTGAAAGAGTTCACATGCTGAAAACCCAACCCCCGCAGGGGGTCTGGGGGGATTCTCCCCCAGGAGATTTTTGAAATACTAACATAAAATACACATTCTCTCTTGAGATGAAAAAAATAAATCCATCTATTACTGCACGACATATTTAAATGAAGCTGAACCTGCTGCTCCTCCCATAGGGAAGAGGCTGTGTGAATTACTTCGAATTACTTTGAAATTACCCCATTGTTCTTTGTGTCAAAATGGAAGGTTTCTGGCTAACGTTAGCTTAGGTACTCAGATCTTGTTCTTGAGTACAAGTAGAAGTACCAGAGTGTAGGAATACTAAGTTACAGTAAAAGTACTGCATTCAAAATGTTACTCAAGTAAAAGTAGAAAAGTATTGTCATCAAAATATAGTGAAAATAGCGACAGTAAAAGTAGTCGTTGTGCAGATTGGTTTATTCCAGAATACTATATATGATATGTTTTATAATGATTGATCATGAAAGTGTTCTCAAAGCTGGTAAAGGAGAAGCTAGTTTGAATGACTTTGTATACTGCATACGGTAGCTGGTGGATTCACTCCAGGTGGAACTAAAGTCTGATTAAACACTTGATTAGATTTCACATCATTCATCCACATCTGAAAGTAACTAAAGGTATTAAATACATGTAGTGGAGTAAAAGTACACCATTTACCACTGAACTGTAGTGGAGTAGAAAAATAAAGCAGCAAAACATTTTAGATACTCAAATAAAGTACCAGTATCTCAAAATTGTGCCCAAGTATAGTACTTGTTAAGTTTATGAACTTAGTTACTTTACACCAGTGGCTATACTGATAGAAAGACTAAGCCATGCACAGAGGCATGAAAATACATTTTGAAAATGCTCAACAGTACTGGCAAAATTATAAACTGACTGCTGCAATTAGATGTTCCTCTTTGTGCTGTGGTCATAAAACCCCCAATGGGTCGCGCCGTGGTCTGCTTCAGATTATCTTCTCCTTCCAGAGGTCACGCCTGTCTCTGACCCCGTGTCTTGCGTTTTATTTTATTTTCTTCTTCTGCAGCACCAAGCAGAGTATAGAAAAGGATGTTGAACTATATTTAAAACTGTAATTGAAGTTCAACTCATATCCATTATCTGATTCCAGTGGCCAGTTGGAAACAGATAATGACAAAGTTTTCATTTTGCATCAATCGTGCAAAAAGGTTCAATCACCATTGTGTCTAAGTCTTGTCTTATCTGCTTTGTTTCAGAATGTGTTAAATACATTAGGTTATTTTATTTTCATTATTACCATACAATACATAGATTAAGAATAAATGAAACAAATAATACAACATTGACCTATTTGAGCAGACAGATGACCCGCAGTTATGCCTCTGAGGTTCCCGGGTGTAAAACAGAGGCGCTTTTTTTTTTAAATGTATTTTCCTTTTGCGGAAATTTAGATTAATTTTACCTTGGCTGTGGACTGATTAATTATTAGTTGTTAAAAAACATGCACAAGACGGCATATACAAACAAACACGAAACAATTATACAAACAAACATGAACCCGCAACAAATATCAGGTGACAGCTAAACTCATCCAGTTTAATTTTAATCCGAATTAGGGAAACTTCAGCGGGGGTAGGGAAATATCAGTACTTATTTTTACTTATTGTTTTTTATTTTTATTTATTTATTTTTTTTTTTTAAACAAAATCCAATTCAATAATCCGTAAGTTTATTAAACACAGTGTGAATGTAATATTCTGCCACCACCCTTCCCATTTAATAGCTCAATTTAGTTCTTGAGTTTATGGTGTGATTAACAGAAAATACAAGTCTGTGTTGTTAAACATTAATTCAGTTGATGAGCAATAAACTACCTTATTCTCAATCAAAACCACTATGCAAATGTAGTGGTAAAACTGCTCAACCGACCGAGAGCAGAGATATTAATTAATTTAATTAATTCTAAGAACGGAATCTGCTGAAGAGTAATAACCACATTATTCTCAATCAACAACCACTATGCTAATTTAGTGGTGCTCTGCCCTCCCCGATCCGGAGAGCAGAGACTTTTAATGAATTCAGTACCCTTTATTTTAACAACAGCCAAATTCAACAACCCCTCAGTTTATGAAACACAGCGTGACGTAATATTTCGTATCACGTTTCCCGTTAATAAGAGTTCTGTTTAGTTCCAAAACTCATAATGGTGCGATTTAAGAAGATACGACACTGTGCTTTGTTTATCCCCGTGTGTGCTGCTCCCCACAGGGGGGGGGGGGGGGGGGGAGGGGAATTACCCACACCCTGCACCCGCAGCAGCAACAGGAAAATTTCGAGGCGAGTTGATTTAACTAGTTAAACCGTTGAAATCTCCAGAATTCGGCGATTCGTTTCAGTACAAATCTTTACATTGCTTTTAAACCGAAGTTCCACATTACTGATGCCCTCTTTAAGGTCTCTCCGAATATTTGCCGTGCACACACACACAGAGGAAACCAAAAATATTGCATCTATCTGTTCCACAGGTAATTTTATACCGTCAATACAGAGTCTGGCGAGGCAATGTCAAAATATAGATTTGAAATTACACTCACCAGCTCGACGATTTGTTGGTAACCGTTCGTGACGCCAAAATGTGAAGTAAAAACTTCTTTGCAGCAATGTTGAGCGCATCATCAAATGAGGGAAACTGGATTCGCCTGTCAATACACTGATATTTATTGAGAGACAGACAATTACATACGGCCGGGAGATCATCCTAGTTTCACACTGTCCTTGTGCTCCACCAAGGTAATCTCTGCCCCAAAAGCCACAAAACATCTAACCAACACGAGGAGAGGCGGGCTCCCAGAAAGCCCGCGTATAATCAATAGCCGATGCGAGACAATGGTCTGCTTGTCTCAAAGAGATGCTGCCAGGTCAACCCCCCACGGACATAGGAGAAGCGTTTGACCTGTGACCTCAACCTATAGAGGAGTCTCTGACTGACTACAAGCAGATGTTTGCAGTATCACAGATTCTATAAAACAATAAGAAACTCTATAAACAGATCAGATGAAAATATTCTCTTACAGAACTGATCAGAGAAGTAGACTCCTCTGCTGCCTCGACAAGTCCCCTGTGCCGTCCTGGCTTGCCGTGTCTTTGTCCACCCGATCCGCTGACGGCAGCTTCTGGGCTGCCTGCTAGAGAGATGTCTTCCTCCTCTTCCTCCTCCGGCCCGCTGATGGAGGCTTCCGGGTCGATGCTGGAGAGATGTCTTCCCGATCCTCCTTCTCCGGTCCGCTGATGATGCCTCCCGGGTCGTCTGCTGTAAGGATGTCTCCAGGGTCCTGCTCCTCCAGTCCACTGATGGCTGCTTCCGAGTAGTCCACGTCTGCGAGGGCCACGTCCGTCCTGATGTCGTCCCCTGGTCCTAGCAGGTGGTTTCCCCGCCGCACACTGGCTCCCGTGGTACGAGCTGTCCCCCTTTTCTCCTAGGCAGACGGCATGAGAGGTCCGCTGGGTCACTCGGTCGGGGCCGGAGAGCCTGGGGTTGAGCCACTTTGTCCTGATGACTTTCAGCCAGACGAACTCTGCTGTGTCGGCCTCGTGCTTCTCGGGTCCCCCTTTTGGCGCCAGCAACCTGTGTGGAGAAATCTGATACAACTCCCTCAAGCCTACGCTCAGCTGTTTTGACCCACTTGGAGCCTGTTGGTGGGGTGTCTTGAAACAACAGCCGTAGGTCAACTTCTTCCGTATTCCATTCTGGAATTGCATCTCTCACAGTAGCCCCTTGGCCACTGATTCTGCATCTGTGTTACCTGTTATAACTCAATCAATATTAGAGACATGTCAACATCCATCAAACAGTATCTTATCCCCAGATATGGAGCAGGTCAATTCTAAAACCGTCAATCAATGGTCAGATTGAACAATCGAGTTGGGGCAGCAGTACACTCCCCCTTTTTACACATGACTCATGTGTAACCAAAATCCTGTATGGGAAGAAAACCTTCAGGTAATAATGGATTATAAGAAAATATCAAACATTTTTTCCCAAATGTACATCCATCATTTCCACAGTAAACACTTCAGTGAAATTAAGTGTTTCTCTCCATCCTTCAGTCCTAAAAAAAACCCAGAATCTTCATGTTTTAGTTTGAGTTCCACATTCTGCTAACTGCCACCTCCTGTGGGAGTGCACAAGTGCGGTTTTCCAATTCTGTGGAATGTTATTGAGGCCCAGAAAAATGTGTTAGTCCAAAAACATGCTTGATTAGTCATTGTTTTAAATCATGCAGTTGCACTGATCACATGCAGACATACACTCACATTCACACTCACACCGTCAGGTTGTAAAGTCAAGTTTGGTCAGGTTCACCCCAGAGTCAGTCATTCACAGTGCCTTGTCAAATTACACTGTCGGTCAGGGTCAAAGGTCAGTTGATCTCAGTCTTTTTTGGCCATGTGTCGTGCTCTGCAGAGACTTTGACATTTCAGCATAGACCAGTATCCTTTGTCTACAAAAATATGTATGTATGGAGCGCCATCATTTATTAATTCACAATTACAACTATAATGTTCAAGATATCTCTAACTTTTCATTGAGACAGCTGCTTCCCACATTCCCTGAAAAGTGTTTAGCCAAAAAATGTCACTTCCTTATTGTACTACTACTGCAGTTTATCAACACCTAATCCATATTCAAATGTCTAATAAATCTATTTCAGAAACTTGTGCACATAATTATTATCTTGAGTCAAACCATTACTAGGATCTGTAAAGCTCTGCTATGTATTTCATAACTCATATTCACTCATCTTCAAATCTGGTCCACTTAAAGAACAATGTTAACCTCTTTAACAGTGCGTGGAACCTTGGGTGTCCGAATATGTAACAATCACTCCTTCCTTTATCAAGGATTCTAAAAACAAGTCATTTCATCAATGGTTTGGAGCCAAATTCAGGAATTATCACTTATGGTAGGTATGTTTTTACTTTTTAACATCTCTAAATGTCAGTTAATTACTAACTAAATAGATGTCCATTAGGAGGTGGTGACGCTAGTCTTCCAAACTCATAATCTGGTGCCATGTGCTTCCTGTGAAGCTGCAAGTAAGATTTAAAAAACCACTGCAGGGTGGGTCGAGTGACCCCTCCTCCCTATTGGTCGTCAATAATATGCACCATTACAATGGGTGATTGAAGGCCTCACATTATGTCCAATTTCAGCATCAGTCTTCTTTACTCTAAAATTACTTTTTTTAAATAGGAATATTTAGAAATGGAACAAATATTCAATCTTCAGAAAAGTTCTTAACCAAAGTCTATCTAGTGAATAGCCAACATATTTGAAAATGTCAGATGTATAAAAATAAGCCTAAATACTCCCTTACCATCAAAGTCTAAATCTAGACATAAGGTTAACAGTTTTGGTAATGGACAATTTAATCTAAAAACAAAATTGGACTTGTGTCCTTGTTATTTGTTCTTCAAAATACATTAGCAAATACCTTGTGAAGTATTCGCAACATAACTAACCCTCTCTCGGATATAAAATCCATTCATCTTTTTACTCATAGTTATATGTCAAGATTATTAGGTGTGACCTAATAATCAGATGTGTTGTTTGCTAAACAAGGATATTGAACTTTAATCTTTTCAGTATTCCAGACCATCGTTTAAACAATCAGCCTCCCTTCTCAAACACTAAACCTATTGTTGTACACCACCCTCTGGAAAACTCTTGCACAGTTATGCTGTAAAATCATCGCATAATTTCTTCAGAGTCTGAACGATCTGAGACAAGCCTGTCTCAGAACTTGTCATAATGTGAACAGTCAGTGATGTGTTGTCTTCTGCAGCTGTAGTGCAATTGGATCAATGAAACTCTTGTTTTGCACTGGGATGTCCTGAGGGGGAAGGAACCTCTGGATCAATGTGGTACAATCAGCAGACACACGTTGTCCTCTGCACAGCAGGAATCCCCAAAAACTGCAGTTCCTCTTCACACCACTGTTTCCTTGGCAACGAGGCCCAAGCAAAAATGTCAAACCCTCCTCAGAGATGCGTTCTTTGCATAGTTCTTCTGTTTCTGTAGTGAGCAACTCTTCACCAACACACTGATTCAGAATACAACCAAAAGGTGGCGCACAACTATCCAGTGCTGCTGTAATCACAGCAAATCAGCAACTGGAGAAAAACTCAATTTAAATCTCTCTCCCCAAAGGGTTACAAAATAAAACGGCTGAGTGTCTATATGGTCAGGAATGCTGAAACATGTTAATGTTAAAACAAACCAATGGCAGTAGTCTACCCAGATTCTTTACTCCATTAAAAGTAGTAAAACCACATTGTAAAATATCTTGTCTTAGTTGAAGTCCTGCTTCAGGAATCTATAAAAAACCTCTATATTTAAGAGGAAAAATGTATTTTGTTCCTTCAACTATTAACACACAGGAATGTATATACCCACACATATATTAGGGATAACATGATGCAATACACCTCTTATATATTGGTGAGATTAAAATGAATATACCAAAAATATGCTGCATCATATCTTCTGCATAATACTCTTCATAAACTTCCACACTAGCCACAATGAAAATAAGATTTTATTTGAAACCAGTGGCTCATTTTCAATGGAAAGGACGAAGGCTTGTGATTAACATAGGAGCCATATTGCATCCTTAATGATTCCTGAGTTTATGTCTCATTGAATTGGCCAAGGCAGGAACAGATGGCCCCACGGGTGCCTGTGACAACTTTGAAAACTAAGTGTGTGTGAGTCAGTTTATGCATGAACGTTGGTGTTTATGTGAATGTGTGAATGTGTGTTATATGTATTTATTTTCCAACATTTGCTTCTGCGGGGTGTAGGGGATTTCACATGCATCCACCACAAATGTATGACCTGTGTGTAGGTGGTCTGCCAATACATTCATGGTGGAACCACCGGTTACACACATCACAGGCGATCTATGAAAAAAACAATTGCATTGTGTTTAATATTTTCAGTTCATACCATAATGATAGCAGGGAAAAACAGCATTTTTGTTGTTTCAGTTATAACAAATCTATAATTAACATGATTGTATGTCAATATAATTTTTACCCAGTATGTGTACTCGTTCCTCTGCGCAACAGATAGCGCTAAGGTAATCTGTTAACAAAAACAGTTGGCACAAGAAATGACAATCAATATATATATGCAGTACATATTTTACTGAATCAACCACCTATTTTGCTGTGAGATAAGAGTTAATTTTTTATTGCAGTTGTATATTTAAAATCTTGTCTAACCTACGCTTTTCTGTGTATCCTTAAAAAGAACATGCATTTAGACAAATACATTTAGGGAAACATTTTATTTACAATACATCTGCTAGCAAGAGTAAACATACCAGTGTGTTGGATCAGGGTTGTGGCTATGTTCCATCTGTGCTCTGCAATAGCCTGCTTGGTTGTTGCGAAAGAGATGTGGTGTTCTGCGCTCAGAGTAAAATGCTTTTGTGAGCACAAACTAGAGGGGAACAGCAAGCACCAGTGTGATGTTGGTGAGTCTGTGACTATCCTGGAGAAAGATATAGGGGGGGGTTCCAAATCCGGCAGCTCTAGCAACTGCACTGCCGGATATGGAAGACCCTCTTTAGTTTTTGACCTGCTGGGCCCAGAGTGAAATGCTTTTGTGAGCACAAACTAGAGGGGAACAGCCAGCACCAGTGTGATTTTGGTGAGTCTGTGACTATCCTGGAGAAAGATATAGGGGGGTTCCAAATCCGGCAGGAGAAATACCTGCTCTGAACATGTTATAGAGAACAGTGCAGATCTTCCCTATTGACACCAGGATTAACCTAGTCTAAAATAAGGAACATTAATAGTGTGATAGAAAATGAAATGTAATAGAGGCACAGATATAAGATCAATATACACTTTATTTTAGGGCACCTTTCAAAGCATTCAATGTCACCTTAAAATACAATTTAAAAAAAAATAGGAGTGGCATTACAATGCAAACATGTGTTGAGTAGGAATATATAAAAATGATATTCAAAAGAGCAATTCAAGTGAGTGAAGCCAGTTTGAACACATTATCTTTTAGGCTTGATTGAAAATAACACAGTATCTGACATGATCATGTGATATCATTACGGTTATATCATTGCTTACTATTCGTGGTTATCAGACACTTAAACATCAGAGAAGTTTTTAAGAAATAAGGACTATTGACAAATCACATATTATCCCGTCATTGTCTGTTCTGTAGGAAGGAGGAATATAACAGAGTGGGACTATACACTCAAAAACGGAAGTTTATTCCAATACGAAGATTGTGACAGATCTGAAAAACGTGTCCTTAAAACGAGCCTCCTCGCAATTGTATGCACATTATTTATTCAGCCGTTTGCTGTTTAATCTGATATATCATTCAAAAGAGAAAAAAGCTTTGAAAAGGGTGAAAAAAACGGCAAAAACTCAAGCCAGGCGATGACGTCACCTTTGCGCGTCCCCGCGAACAGGGCTTCAATCCACGGCAGGGCTTCAACCTACGGCATAACACCGTTTCCAATTACTTCAGAAGTTTCCATCACACAGGGTTTTCTCTAAACTGGGTAACAGGGGCGATGCACCCTCTTCCTCTCAGCGTGCACCCTCATACCAAAATGTAGATTTCCCCCATAAAATGTTAAAGTGATGCCAGAAAAACAATATTTATGTTCATCAAAAAACGGTATAATTAGAGCGTCATGCGGCAGAGACAGCTATTAAGAGTATAACGAGTTAATACAGAGTCTAACGAGTGAGAGAGAGTGAATAAAGAGGGAACAGACCTGCTCTGTGGATCTGAAGCTGAGGCTGTAAAACAGCGTCCAGTAGTTTCCGGTGTCTCTCGTTCTCCTGTTTTGAACGAGACAGTTCCTCCTCGTACTCTGCTATCGTTCTTTCAAACAGAACAAAGATGTCTTCGGCAGCCGCAGTGAGTCGCTGCTTCACCAACGAGAGCAGGACAACACTCATGTTTACTAGATCACCACTTCCTGTTTCTCTTACTCTGTGTTGCTAGCGTGTTACCAGCTAGCATGCTAAGCTAGCTTCTAGAATCCGAGCTAAAGGCTTCAGAAGAAAGAGCACAAAGTCAGAGGTTCATCCAGACACACAGACGATGGACGGATCAGCTGCTCACACACACTTCCTCAGGAACACCGAGAGAGAACCATGGATGTAGCGAGAGAAGCGATCTGGTTCCATTAGAAAGAGCGAGACCATCACTTCCGGTCTGGAAGTGATGGTCTGGTGCATGGTGCATGCATGCGTCCCCTGGATATTATTTTATTAACTGCTTTCATAACGACGCGATGTTTACAGTGAGAACAGCTGTGAGGTCCGTGCAGAAAGCAGAGCAGTGTGTATCATATATATTGTTGGCGCAGCAGCCATTACCAGCAAAGGTCTAGATAGCCTTGGACTAATACTACGGAGGAATAAAAGACGCCATACACTTGCATTGTAGTTCACATGACACAGTGCTTCTCAAAGTGTGGTCCGCGGACCACTGGTGGTCCGTGAGCGCCCCCTAGTGGTCCGTGGGAATATTGGTAACATTTCACATTTGAAATAAATTAACTTATTTAAGTTTTCCGCACTCTTGCGGGAATATCTCTGCAATGGAGCGAGTTTAAGTTTCACTTTTCGATTGCATGATATAGCCAAGCGCAACACCTTCATCACACATGTTGCCACTTGTTTGTACCATTTGCAGGCGATTTATAATCTGTTCTAAAAAAACGATGTGTTTTTGGATATTTGTGGAGTTAGGTGGTCCGCGATTTTTTTTTTATTGGTTAAGTGGTCCTTGGTATGAAAAGGTTTGAGAAACACTGCACTAGAGGCTTCTCAATACTCAAATGTCCCCTCCTCGACTCCTCGGTCCTCCGGTAGTGACCCGGAAATGAATTTCAGCGCACCATTTTGAAGGACATCTAATTTCTCTAAATGCACACCGAGGACAGAGCATCGAGCGTCGAGGAGGCTCTCTGGAGGAGCTATAACCGAGGATACACTGATGGTTCCTCCACGGCTCCTCCGCGGATGCATTTCCGGGAACGGTGGAGGCGTGACGCACGGCCGGACTTATCTCAGCCAATGACAGCTCTGCATGCATCCGCTGGATATTATTTTAGAAACTGCTTTCATCGTGTCGCGATGTTTACAGTGAGAACAGCTGTAAGGTCCGTGCAGAAAGCAGAGCAGTGTGTATAATATATATCACTCAGTATAACAGGCCTCCTCTCTTTATTTGCTGTAGTTTAGTAGATAACTACAAACAAAGAGTCGATATTTTTCTAAGACCATTTAGTGCTTCACATAATAAAATACACAACGGCTGTAGCCTGATATGCTTTAGGAGCTGTAGGTGTGTGTGGTACAGTATGTTGGTGTGTGTTGTACAGTACGTAGATGCGGCAGACAAACGGGTCTCAGTTGGTTTGGTGACCTCTGCTTACTTTTAATATTTGTAAATACAACTTTTGGCCCGTAATTTCAATTCCCGATTTCAGCGACCAGAGAGAGGGGGGGATCCAGTCTCTGATGCTGTTACGTTATTATGAGAGTGCTCTGTTTGATTCTGAAATTGTATATATTTATATAAATATATTTGTGTGTGTGTGTCCGCATCTGTAGCCTGTTATTGTCTCATTATACCGCACTCTCAATGAATTCAAAGTAAATATGTGGGGGAACAATGTTCAGCTGATCTAACAGAGATTATAAAATACAGTGCTATGACAAAACACTCGACAGCTGATGCCACGTAATAATGAACGGACGTCGCTTTAATATGACCGCTCAGAGGAGAGGAGTTCTCATTTCTTTAAACGTCTGCTGCTTCCCCTCCTCTCTCCTCGGTCCTCCGCTCGCATTTCCTGTGGGCGGGACTAAGTCTCGAGGAGGGGAGTCGAGGAGGGGACATTTAAGAATTGAGAAGCCTCTACTGACTGAGTTCACCAAGTGAGCCAGCAATGATCCCTTTATTAGAACCAGCTGTGTGATTGACAGATTGACAGATATGACGTCAGCATAAGAGCATTCAAGAGATGAATCGTTCACAACAGTTCAACACCCCCACTTGATCTTATTCTGACAATCTTTGACATACATTTACACTTTTTTTTTTCATTTTAACCTTCAACACCAAAAATGAAATACAAACTTTTCAATCATGCCCTTTGTTACAGGCTTGGTTAAAATATCAGCTACCATTTCTGTTGTTGGGCAGTATTCAATAATAATGTTTCCATCACTAACTGCAGATCGAACACAATGATATTTGATATCAACATGTTTACACCTTTGACGACACACAGGATTCTTTGATAGTGCAATTGCCCCTTGGTTGTCCTCAAAGATTGCCACTGGTGCATAATCATTTCCACTGTCCATTCCTTTTAATAATTGCACAAGATAAAAACGTTCCTGTGTAGCAGCTGCCAATGCCATATATTCTGCTTCACATGTGGATAAAGCAACTGTAGGCCGTTTCTTAGATCTCCAGGAAATAACAGGTCCTGTCTGACAGAGACTAAAACAGTACCCAGTGCTCCGTCTGTCATTTTGATCTGCTGCCCAATAAGCATCACAATATGCAACAAGTTTTAGTTTTGAATCACTTCTCTTGTAACACAACTCCTGGTCTACAGTTCCCTTCAAGTATCTCAACACATGTGTTGCTGTTACCATATGCTGTTCTTTTGGTTCGGATAAGTGTTGAGACAACTTACTGACAATAAAACTTAGATCAGGTCTAGTACATGTCATCACATAAATCAAGCAGCCTACCTCTTCACGATACCTCTTTTGATCAACAGATTCACCTTCATTGTCAAATTGTTGTTTATGTTTTTGTTGCATGGAGTCGATCTTGCCTTGCAGTCAGACATGTCAAACCTTTGCAATATTTTCATGATGTACCTTTTCTGGTTCATCTTTATTTCACCATCTGTCTGTGTGAAATCAATGCCTAGAAAGTTCTTAAGTTTGCCAAGATCTTTCATCTTAAATTTGGATTGTTTGACTGTTGCTTCCTGCAATGATAAGATCATCAACCCAGATTATCAAAATAATCCTTTCACCTTTAGATGTTAGTTTACTGTAAACACAATGGTCAGCCGGATTTTGAATAAAACCATTTTCACTTAGATAATCATGGAGCATTTTATTCCATTTCCGTCCTGATTGTTTCAGACCATACAGTGATTTGTTAAGTTTACAGACCAGTTTCTCCCCCTTCTCTGACTTAACCTCAAATCCTTCAGGTTGTTCCATAAACAACTCACAGTCTATGAGCATGTAAATATGCCGTTTTAACATCCATTTGATGCAAATCTAAATCATGTTGTACTGCGATTTGCATGAGACTACGTACAGATGTCATATTTGCAGTTGGAGAAAAGGTTTCCTTATAATCAATACCAGACACTTGACTATAGCCTTTTGCTACATACCTGGCTTTGCATGTTTTAACTGGGTTCTCTTTCACTGTGTAAACCCATCTGCCCCCCACTGCATGTTTACCTTCTGGCAGTGTGGTCAGGGTAAATGTGTCATTTTCCCTTAGTGAATCCATTTCCTCCTCCATAGCTTTAGCCCATAATTGAGAATTTGGTGATGTCATAGCCTCCTTCAATGTTTGGGGCACATCACAAATAACTCTATAGCAGTAATCAAGGGTTAGTTCTCCTTGGTCATCAGATTCGACTTCACACTCATAATCCTTCAAATATTGAGGAGGTTTTCTTTCCCTTTGTGGAGAAGATGTCCTCTGGCTACTTTGGCCTTCACCTGTCTGAATGTTATCACAAATCTCAGTCTCATTTTCCTTTGACTCTTTTGGGATTACATTTGCCTTTTAAATTTTTGGTAGGTGGTTTACAGCTCTCCTCATACTGAAATCTACATCATCCGTTTCCTGCTCTGTTTGAGTCGGACTCTCAATGACACTCTTGGTGATGAATTTGACCAACCTATTGTTGAGTACTCTTCCTGTGTCAGGATAAAACACCAAATAAGCAGGGCTGTTCTTATCATAGCTTACAAAAATACCCTTTTCAGATATTGAATCCAACTTTTTCTTGTTTTGCTTGTAAGCATAGCATGGTGACCCAAATGTTCTCATTTTTGAAAGGTTAGGCTTCTTTCCTGTCAACATGTAGTATGGAGTTTGTCCTACACGTTTGTTGCAACACCTATTTCGAATGACAGCAGCAGTCATAACTGCATATGTCCACAACTCTTTTGGTAGGTTACTCTCAATTAGCATGTAGCGTAGGTCTTATCCCTGAACGAATAAATTAAACTTTTTAGACACAGAAAAAGAGGGATAGCCCGGTGACCTAGCTACTGAATTTTACAAAGGAAAAATAATAAATCAATTCACTTTCAACATCAAATGTCTGTATTTTTGTTAACTCCAAATAATAAATCAGTACAGCAAACAAACATACTCATGTCACAGACCATTTACCAGATAAACTTAACTCAAATACATACAAACAAATAAGCCAAGTTAACTCACAAAACATCAATACATCCTGGGGATTGACTGTGAGTGAGTGTGGGGGAGGGGAGAAGTCTTTTTTGTCCTTTGTCACTCAGTTTAGGAGTGTATTTCAGGGGATAAGGATGTGTGAAAGTAAAGTTGTAAAGTTCAGCTTTTCCAGTCCAGTGTGTGTGTGTGTGTGTGTGTGTGTGTGTGTGTGTGTGTGTGTGTGTGTGGAGTGCTAGAGGAGGAGAAATGATATTGGTGTAGTGAGAACCACTTATCTGAGGGTGACAGGCCAGAATAGCTCACTGGATTGCAGGGTTAACTTGGAAGGGGAAAGTTGAATGTTTCCCCAACAGCTCCTGTGTTCAGTGACAAAAACTCCCAAAATATAGCCTGATTCAGCTGATGAAGTCCTCAAGAATCCACTTTTCTCCTTGTTCGATTCCGACTTCCTCTTGCTTCTTTCTCCCTCCTTCGAATGACATGCTGTCCTCCTTTTAACAGCACACAGGTGCCAATCATTCTCTTGATTGTTTCCTCCAGTTTCTCTCAGGGGTGCTTGATTAGCCACTCCCCTTTTTCTCAGGGAATCTGTAGGAGTGGGTTTACTTTCTCCCTGTCCTGCTACAAGCATGCATCTTGCCATTTCAAACAATGTTCTCCAATTTCTCTCAGCTGTCCCATTTTGATGGGGTGAATAAGGAGCTGAGGTCTCATGTCTGATGGCATTTCTACTTAGCAATGACTGAAATTGACCAGAAGTATACTCAGTACCATTATCAGATCTAATGCATTTGATTTTTCCATAAGGTGAAACGTCAGCAATGTACTTCTCAGTAGCCTTGACTGTGTCACTCTTAGATTTAAAAAAATAAACAAAAACTGCTCCTGAATTGTCATCAGTAAATGCTAATGTGTATCTGAACCCATCTTTAGCTGTAGGATCTATAGGTCCAGACAAATCTGTGTGTACAAGCTGCAGTGCAGCCTTTGCCCTTTCATCTGGCTCTCTGCTCCTGCTACGAGCAAATGTACCTTTTGTGTACACTTCACATGTCAAATTAGATGTATCAGTTTTGCCTTTAATTGTCATACCCTCTGTGACTTTTTGCAATTTCAACACATCTTCGTAGTTACAGTGACCTAGAATTTCGTGCCATGTTTTGATATCATAACACCCATTACATTCATCAACATTTTCATCATTAACTGTGTTTAAATAAAACAATCTATCATACACCTTAATATCAAATGTCGTACCGTTCTCGTGAATGAGCTTGTTCTGTCCTTCTTTGAATACGACAGTGGCTCCATTGGTCGTCGCTGCTTTGACCGAGAAAATGTCTTGGGGAAAGGATGGGACGTACAGTGCCCCCGTCAGCATCGTCTTCACCTCTCGACCCGTATTGTCTTTCAGCCAAACTTTGGCTGCACCTCTCTTCAGCGCTATGCCAGAGGCCCTCACTCCATCAGCCAACTCCAGGACATGTTTTCGTGGCTCGAAACTCTCGTCAAAGTCTTTGAATTTGTTCATGTCAGTCACTATGTGCGATATAGCGCCGTTGTCGACCATAAGCCCTCTTTGCTTCAGTCCATCGCCCGGGTCGCTGTCCACCTGTTGTTCGTGGGCCTTGAAGGCGAATGTGTGGTGGTGGTCGTGGTCCTCTTCATCCATGGCCTGTTTTACGTTGTCTCGTCATCCTCTCCGCCTGCAGTTTGCATCTCTGTGCGTGGAACTCCTGCCAAAAACGGCACCACTGTCTCTGTTGTGCCCCGTGACCAGCAGCCTTGCACTCGCGGGCCCTTCTGGCCGCAAGTATAACAGGTCAGCAGCTTCACATCAAAGTCTTTGCCTCTTACGGCCCGTCCACACAGCGGCGTGCGTTGCAGCTTTCAACGCTTCTGCCTATTCACTTTTAATGGGGTGACGTCACTTTTAGCCGAACTGCATCGTGGGAAGCGACGCGGAGCTGCAAAAGTTGAGCAATGTTCAACTTTTGACGCCTCGGCAGAAGCGTCAGCCAATCGAATCATATGCCAGTACAAGTTCTAGCCAATCAAACCGCTGCTTGTGTGTCAGGGGCGGGAGATTCATGTGATTGGTTGTTGGACCGAGTGTCAGACACGCCCGCCGGCAAGCGTCAACGCACGCCGCTGTGTGGACGGGCCGTTACTTTCATCACGCTGTCATCAACTGAGCTCCCACTGAACTTCTCAGTGCTCTCGTAGCTCCTCAGCTTGGTCTTGAACTCGGCGAAGGTGATCTTCTCATCACTTTGTGTAGTGTGGATAGAAAACGGCTTAAATGACGCTGGCAGCCCCTTCAGAATCATAGCTATCAATAAACCGTCACTCAAAATCTCTTCTGCATTCCTCAGTGCTGTGATAGCAGTCTCTGCTCGTATAATATAGTCTGTGATGCTTTCATTAGCATATTTCTGGAGAGACGTAAGCTCTGTATACAAGCTGATCACACGCGGTTTTCCTGTACCTGCGTAGTGATCCCTCAGAATCTTCAACGCCTTTCTTCCATCGTCCGCTGCATCTCTCATGACCAGAGACAAACTTGTATCGTCCAACAATTGAATAAGTTCAGCGTTGACTTCTTCATTTTTCTCAGCGTCTTCTGCGGCTCTTACCGCGGCTCCTTCTGCGTCCTCTTCGCCTCCGCCACTGTCAGGCTCTTTCAATATGGTGCTTTTCAACCCTTGTAGACGCAGGTGGCCAAGAAAATTTGTTTCCCACAACTCATAGTTTTTCTCATCTCCGTCAAAGCACAAACAATTCCATCGGTTTTCCAAAATCCTTTCTGGGCCCATAACCTGTTGGCGCAGCAGCCATTACCAGCAAAGTTCTAGATAGCCTTGGACTAATACTACGGAGGAATAAAAGACGCGACACACTTGCATTGTAGTTCACATGACACTGACTGAATTCCCCCGAGTGAGCCAGCAATGATCCCTTTATTAGAACCAGCTGTGTGATTGAGAGATTGACAGATATGACGTCAGCATTCAAGAGATGAATCGTTCACAACAGTTCAACATATATCACTCAGTATAACAGGCCTATTCTCTTTATTTGCTTTAGTTTAGTAGATATCTACAAACAAAGAGTCGATATTTTTCTAAAACCATTTAGTGCTTTCACATAATAAAATACACAACGGCTGTAGCCTGTTTTAGGAACTGTATGTGCGTGTGTGTGGTGTAGGTGTGTGTGGTACAGTGTGTAGTTGCGTGTGTGGTACAGTGTGTGCGTAGATGCAGCGGACAGACAGGTCTCAGTTGGTTTGGTGTCCTCTGCTTACTTTTTAATACTTGTAAATAAAACTTTTGGCCCGTAATTTATTTTCCTCGTTGTAGCGACCAGAGACTCCAAATTGCTCCTGTGGGGATTGCCCGCAGTATTGAGTATGTAAGTCACTTTGCGCTCAACACACACACAGACTCAAAACCATGGACACACTGGCACATAAGTATCTTATGCAATTTATAGGCCTAAATTGCATAAGATACAGTATTGCAACTAAGCAGACAGTGCTGCTTCTCTCTCTATCTCTGAAATTAAGTTATTAAATAAACAAAACGAAAAATATAGCCATACTTATGCAAACAACATTGAATCTGGACTTGACATTATTCTGATTAGGCCTAGCCTACATTGCAAATAAGCAGACAATAAGCAGACCACACACACACACACACACACACACACACACACACACACACACACACACACACACACACACACACACACACACACACACACACACACACACACACACACACACACACACACACACACACACACACACACACACACACACACACACACACACACACACACACACACACACACACACACACACACACACACAGGGTTTTGAAGACTGATAAATCCGAAATGGATGAACAAACTTTGCAGTGTATCCACGGGTATTCCTCTTGTTTCCTCCGCCACATCTCCTCCGTCCATACCTCTGGGTAAGGTGAGCTTGATCTAGCCAGGGGAACGTTGCTAGCGCAGCTAACGTGCACGTTAGCTAGCATTATCCACGTCTTTAGGCGGCTCTTCTGATGATGTATTAATAGCAGCTTCACTTGTAGCTTCGGTGCTGCTAGCCTCTTTCTTCTTGTGAATTATATTATTTTTAGAAAATAAGTCAAGTAAAACATGTTAGCCTGCCATTATAGAGCTGTTTCGTTAGTGTTCTTGAGGGAAAGAGCTGCCGCAAAATCGGCGGGCGCGGCGAGCTGGCTCGCCGTGGGTTTGTCATTGACCGCGGGGTCACGAGCTGATGAATGATGAATCACATTTTTTTAAGGAAATCGTTTTTATTTTTTATTATAATTACTGTGAAATGTATTATGTTTTCGTCATTATTACAACAAATACACACTTGCAAATGATAACACTGGCAATGATTTTATATTTATTAGACTTAAAAAAAAGATCATGCTCCAAATAAGTGGGGGTACGGCGTACCCCCGCGTTCAACGCCCACTACACCACTGGATACAAATGAACACATAATGAAATATGACACCCGGTTTGATGATTGACAGGTCACAGTACAATGGGAGCTATCTACCCTTACCCACAATTTAAAGTCATTCACACAGACCATCTCCTCTTTACTCTTCTCTCTGTGAGGAGCAGCAAGTTCAGCTTCAGAACAAAGTGAAACACAAAGAATGGCATCAAATATTATTAATATGTCGGGTAGTAGCCTAATAGATTTATTTATTTTCTTCTCAGTGTACTAGAATGCAGAGCTGTCCCTCCCTACACTCAGATCACGTGGGGCCTCATCTTGCGGAGGGGCCCCTCAACTGAGCGCACCGTTATGCGGCGCAATTAGTGTAAGCGCGGCACAGTTTTGCCGCTGCGACACGGAGGGCCTCATCATATAACTTTGCGTGGGGCCACAAAATGGCCAGGGATGGCCCTGCCAGAATGCGTAGTTTATATGTTAGCATTTCAAAAAATCTCTGCATGTGTGCCTTTTTATGTTATACAGTTCAGCTTTGATTCCATCATCTCATTAAACTTTTTTAAAAGCATACTTTAGTTCTGTGAAGGGATATAAGGGATATATGCACTGTACTTCACTTTAATTGATTTTGTCTGCTGAAAAGCAAATAAGCAAATAAGCAAATGTCGGGTCGCGATTTATTGACAAAGGAAAAAAGTGCGTCCCGAAGCCTGACCAGTTGAGAACCACTGGTTCAGAGTGTTTAACCGGAATAACAGATCTTTCCAATCACCACTGATTTCAGGGTCAGGAGAAGCTAAAGTCATGTTCTTGGCTGGCTCTGGTTCTCTGTCAGTGTCGCCATAAGTGTTGGTTACTTTTGTGTCATAAGAGCACAATGGAATTGTTTCTGTGCTTAATATTTGTTTTAATGCACATTCAGACTTCACTTAGAGCAATGATGTTTTAACACATTTCGAGCAGGTATCGCGTTATACACATTTACTGGGACTAACTCAAAGAGTTTGAACCTAACAATAATCGCTGTCTTGAGGGTCAGGTTCTGAAGAGTCTCCAGAGTTGTCCTCAGTATCTGGTTGTAAATGTCTCTCTGGATCTGAGTTCCTGGCTGGTTCTGGTCCTCCACAGTCCTCTCCATCAGCTTCTGTTTCCAGGTGTTCAGCTGAGCTGCTGGCTGTAGGCTCTGCCTCTCTGATCTCCTCAGTTTGAGTTTGATGAAGCTGTGAGGACTGACGACCAACACACTTATGAATTTTGACCAGATATCTCCGGGTGAATCTTTTGTCACAAACACTGCAGCTGAATGGTTTCTCTCCTGTGTGGATTCTCAGGTGGTACTTTAAATGTCCTCTCTGTCCAAAAGATGTCTTACAAATAGAGCAGCTGAATGGTTCCTCTCCTGTGTGGATTCTCATGTGTTTCTTTAAATCTCCTCTCTGTCGAAAAGATTTCTTACAAATTGAGCAAATGAATGGTTTCTCCCCTGTGTGGATTCTCATGTGGTCCTTTAAATCTCCTCTCTGTCCAAAATATTTTTTACAAATTGAGCAGCTGAATGGTTTCTCCCCTGTGTGGATTCTCATGTGTACTTTTAGATTATACTTGCTGCGAATTTCTTTACCACACAAAGAGCAGCCAAATGGTTTCTCTCCTGTGTGGGTTCTCATGTGACGATTTAAATTTCCTCTCTGTGTAAATGTTTTCTCACACAAAGAGCAGCCAAATGATTTCTCTCCTGCACTACGTCCTGAATCACTGACAGGGTTTTGTTTATTTTTCTGAGACTTTGAACCTGGTTCTCTGGTCTCCTTCAAATCAGCACTGTCTTCAGTGTCAGGTTCAGAAGAGTTTTCAGTGTCAGGTTCAGAAGAGTCTCCAGGGTTGTCCTCAGTCTCTGGTTGTAAATGTCTCTCTGGATCTGAGTTCCTGGCTGGTTCTGGTCCTCCAGAGTCCTCTTCATCAGCTTCTGTTTCCAGGTGTTCAGTTTGTCTTTGATGAAGCTGAGAGGACTGAGGTTTCTCTTCATCATCTTCACTCTTCACAGGGACAGGAGTGAATGTGGACTTGGTGATATCAGCCTCCTCCAGCCCTTGAAGCTGCTCTCCCTCCTGACTGCTCCAGAGTTTCTCCTGTTCCTCTTTAATGTGTGGGGGGGGGCTCTGGGTCCTCCTGGTCCAGACTGGAGCTCCACTCCTGCTGCTCAGGGGGAACCTCTTCTTCAACCACCTCCAGCTGCTGGAAGTCTGCAGGAAACAGGAAACACATATTCAGAGAAACTGTAGAGTATTAGAATTTAAAATCTAACCACGATTAACACTTCTTTAACTTTGCAGCCCTTATCCATTCCTTATTTTAAATGCTTTTCCAGATCGGTCGGCCGTTCACGGAGTGTGAGGCCGTAGCCTTATAGTTTGTGACCTGTCTCCAGAGTCGTTAGCTGAGAACTGGTGTTGGGGTTTCTCAGAGTAGTCGTTTAGCATCTCTCACCGCCTCGCTAAACCTGTACTTGGACTCATACAGGTGCATCTCAATTCAATTCAAAACCTTTATTTATCCAGGTAAAATCCCATTGAGATCAATGATCTCTTTTTCAAGGGAGACCTGCAGCAGTAGGTTCCACAAGAAGACATAAAAACATAAACAACAGAACAACAAAAGGACATCATAGGGCAACATGTACAGGGATTACAATTTACATATTTAACCACATGTACAGGTACCAACAGCATCTGATTTTGTAGCATCCAACCGAGCTTTAAAAACATGTAGTGGTACTAGCTTGGTAATTTTCCATTCTTTTTGCACACTGTTCCATGTTAGTGGAGCTGCACATCTAAAAGCTTTCTTCCCTAAGACAGTCCTATTACTTGGCACATTTAATAAAACCACAGCATGCGATCTCAGGCAATAAGTACTTTCAATTCGCAGAGAGATCAGGGAGCAGATATAAGATGGTAGTTTATCCAACATTGCTTTGTAAATGAAAAAGTACCAGTGACTGAGCCTCCGTACAGTAAGTGATGGCATAACCGCCTTGGTATACAGGGTACAGTGATGCATAAGTGCTTTACAATTTGTCAAAAATCTCAGTGCACTGTGATACGCAGCATCTAACTTGCTCAGGTAATTGGCAGGTGCATTCATATTTAACAAATCACCATAATCCAGCACAGGTCAAAAGGTCACAGTGCCTTTTCCTGGCCTCAAGCGAGAAACAGGACTTATTTCTGTAAAAGAAACCTAGCCTAACCCTCAGCTTTTTAAGCAGGTTATTGACATGAAGTTTAAAAGTGAGACAGTCATCAAGCCAGATACCCAAGTATTTGTAACAGGTAACCACTTTGAGTTTTATTACTTGCGTAGTTACAATATCCAAAGCAGTCTCTGGTGTATTTTTAGCTTTAGCTTTAGAAAAGAGCATTACCTTGGTTTTAGCCACATTTAAAAGAAGCTTAAGCTCAGAGAGCTGAGCCTGAATAATGTTAAAAACAGCCTGTAATTTAACAACAGCCTCGTTAATCGAGGGACCTGCACAGTACATAACGGTATCGTCCGCATAAAAATGTAAGGTTGCTCCTTCGACATTTTCACCTAAACTATTAATATAGACAGAGAATAATAGTGGACCTAAAACAGAACCTTGAGGAACACCATTAGTGATGTTTAACCACTCAGAAGACAGCCCATCAAAGTGAACACATTGGGACCTTTCAGAGAGGTAGTTTACAAACCACCCTACTGCATGGCTGGACATGCCTATACTGACCAGCCTTTGCTTCAAAATGCAAAACTGATTTTTTATTAATATAGAAATGCTGTCCTTCTGAAAATCATGTTAATGTCTATGCATTCAGTACTTGTTTGAACCTCCTTTAGCGTGAATAACTGCATCAATGCGGCACAAATCTCTCTATTTCAGCGTGATAAGCCGATGAACTGCTGCCTTTGTGCATTAACCTGTTTTAACCCTGAGCCAGTTTTTCAGGTCTCAGGCTCGAAAATGACATTCCCAGAACAAATGACTATATCTTCCCTTTTAAAAAGGGGTAAATTAATAATCCTTTTTCTCAAAGCAATGATAAACCTTCGAGTTGGATGTAGAAAAGTCACAATCAATATAGATTTTGTTTATTTTAAAGTAAATTCAGATTGAACATAGTAAAAAAAAAAGTAAATTATAGTGTCAGTCCAAAAAAAAAACAGTACTTATCGTGAAAACCACCCTTGGATGATGGGATAGTAGACTAAAAGCTTTAGGAATCCAAACTATAACATATAATAAGTACCCTGTATCAAGATTGATGCAAAACAAGTGAAATTTGACCTTTTTAGAGAGATTTAGAAAATAAAACCCACTTCTGGGTCTTTTGGGTGCATTTTCCATATCTCTGGCCCCCCTCGTTCGATTTTGATGATTGAGATCTCTTCTTAACCGTTAGAGCCAATAGAATTGAGGGGAAGTTCCTAAAATCCATCTAAACATTACCCATTGGTGAATGAGTGATGCGTAGCCAGAATGCCCCGGAACCGGAAGCTGTGATACACTCAGCTAATATGAAAACTCCGTTATTGACATAAAGTGAATGATGGATTATCAGTAATCATTTCAAAGTGACACAGACACATTGGTTTAACCTTCAGCAGCGTTTTTATTGTTTTAATGCCATTGAACACGACTTTTTATCAGAACAACAGCAAAGGTAAGACAATGTCCCGTGAATGCTCCGTAATGTTACGTGGTGTGATGTCTGGTTTTGCTTCCCATGTCGCGAGTTCTATCTCAGTGATGATACTTATACGTCTGGAATCTGTGGAATCTCAGCTTGATAATCGATATCTTGTTTGTACAGATCCGATAAGTAATAAGGGTATTTATACCTATAGTTCTGTGCTAAGTGTGTTAGTATTTCTTCGCTCAGGGCTCATTTAGATGCTTCTTGTGAGACTTGTGTTTTGTTTCGGTAAAAATGGTTCATATCGTCAGTTAGCTGAGTTTCTTCCCGTTAAGTGGGTATAACACAATCATAGGGCTTCTTAACATTTAAAAACCTGAGACACAGTTTCGTGAGAAAAAAAACCAGAGAGCCCCCGCTAAACAGGTTAAGCCAGTGGTTCTCAAACTTTTTCTGTCAGGCCCCCCCTTTGGAGAAAAAAAAAGTCGGGCCCCCCACCAACACAAATAGTCAGGCTCAGTGGCGGCGACAGAGATTTATTTTGAGGGTTCTGTGGGGTAGCTTAACGTTTCATAGAGGGTGCTCAAACATTTAGGGTTTCCCATTAATGTACCGGGCGCTACAGAGGAATGTTTTACTGCAACAATCCCCACGCATATACACAGTGTACCCGCGACTGTTACAATGAAGGCTCGATAATCAGCTCACGGCATATAGGTGTAAGCAGGGGTAAAGTGCTATTTTTATAGGTGGTGTGTGGACCTCACATAGGGGGGTCCGGGGGCAAGCTCCCCCGGGAAGATTTATTTTTAAATATTGAAGTTAAAAGCATCAATCTGGTGCACTTTGAGAGCATCTCTCAACACCCACATGAAACAGAACTGTGAACAGATTTACTTTTTCTTTATGGATATTTTACTAATCACTCTCCTTTTAAACTTTATTCTTTTGTTACTGTCATATAGTATTTCATACCTGTTATTCATTTATTCTCTTATTTTTTTATAACTATAATGATCATATAAATGTGTGCCTCGGAAATAATTGTTTACATTAATGGTGACCAAAACGTGTGAGACCCACTGAGATAACACTGAGAGAGTCCTTTAGCTCACTGAGTCTCTCAGTCTGACAGGAGAGGACTCTCCTCCACTTTGTTGTTGAAAAAAACTCCTTATATCCGTTAGCGTAGCTCGCTAGCACCAGCTAAAAGCTGCAGATAGAGCCATAAGAAATGAATGCAACTGATTATGTTGCTATATGCTATATGTTGTTTTTATAGGCAATAATTTAAGCTTTGTTAGCTCCAGGTTTAATATGTGCAATAAGTTCATTTCAATAAGTTCTGCAATAAACATTGAATCAGTCCGGCGCTTGACTAGTAACGATTTTTGTAATTTTGGCCCACTGTGTATTTGAGTTTGACAGCCCTGCCCTAAAAGGGACATGAAAAAAAAAGAAAACGAAGAAACAGAAAAAAAAGGGTTAGTTTCCGTGAGCACGAGAAAACTAACCCTTTATCCCGACTTTTTTGAGAAAGTTACCGGTGCGCCAAGGAGGAAGTGGAGCGCACAGGAGAAAACCATTTCATTGCAGACTGTTATGTTTACGTGGGGAAATGACAGTGTATACATTATTTGAGATATATTTCGAACTCGGACTTAATTGTATGGACATGTCGGCCAGGGGTGTAGAGCTATTTGTGTAAGCACCGGATTGGTAAAACAGGAGTCTGTAAACCAGTCTGCTTTGATCTATGACTTAATGTCTGTGACTCTCAGAGTGCTGCCCGCAGCTGGTTTACACACACACACACACACACACACACACACACACACACACACACACACACACACACACACACACACACACACACACACTACACACACACACACACACACACACACACACACACACACACACACACACACACACACACACACAAACACACACACCACACACACACACACACACACACACACACACACACACACACACACACACACACACACACACACACACACACACACACACACACACACACACACACACACACACACACACACACCACACACACACACACACACACACACACACACACACACACACACACACACACACACACACACACACACACACACACACACAACTAATAAAAGGGGGAGTAATCGGGCAGTTCGATGTGTGTGTGTGTTGGGCGGACTGGCCATCTGTAGAATCACAGAACGGGCGGTCGTCAAGGGCCAGCACCTTACTTAATTTTGTACGTTTTTAAACGGCATCATTGAAGTTGACAGAGGTTCCCCGTTTCCCCACTTGACAGTACACTAGCCCCCCCCCCCCCCCCCTCAAATAATATATGCACTGTCATTTCCCCAAGTAAACATAACAGTCTGCAATGAGATGGTTGCTTCCTCCTAGTTTCTCGTGGGCACGAGAAACTAGCCCGTTATCCCGACTTTTTTTTTGTCCATGTCCCTTTAGGGCAGGGGTCACCAACCTTTTTTAGGATGAGGGCTACTTTCAAAAAATAAAACAAGTCGGGGGCTACTTTTACTCCTCTTTTTTTTGTTTTTTTAAGTGTATATATTTAGCACATTTTAACATTATGATATGCTGACCTTTAACCTTTGTGTGCTGTTTGGGTCTGTGGGACCCGTTTGCAGTGTTTACTAAAAGAAAATGTATGCAATTTAATTATTTTAACCAGCTTTATTTGGGGGTGGACCTCACATCCTCTAGGGGGGAGATTTTTTTTAAAATGTTGAAGTTAAATGCATCAATCTGAACATGAGTTTATGGATACAGCTCTCAACACTCAGATGAAAGGGAGCTGTATACTTTTCAATGATCCAAACATCTTTAGAATATGATCACAACCAATAACAAATAATTTAAACTTGTTTATTCTTATCTTACCTAGTTAGTATTCTTTCCTTTTATTTATGCATATTTTACTAATCATATATATTTTTTTTACTGTCCTATAGTACGCATTGGAATGATTTCTTACTTTATCTATATTAAATAGATAAAGGTGTGCTCTCCCTAGCTCGCTCTCCCTCTGTCTCGCTCGCTCACAGAGGCTGTGTGCTCCTCCGTGGCGATGATGGCGTGGGATAAAAAAATAATTAACATATTTATTTTAAAGTGGGGGTACACAAACATGTCCCCCCTGTCCCCAGTGGAAATTACGCCATGCGTGTGTGTGCGTCGAGTGCAATAAATATATATGCAAGTTGCAACACACACAGTAAAGCTCTGCCCCTCATGTAGAGTATAGGCTGGCACGACAGGCTGTTCAATGGGGCTGATGTGTAGAATCTGCCAGAAGGAAAATCACGGTCAAACTCCTTATGAAGCGGTGAGCTGCCGCTCCACATTGCTTTTCTTCCCGACTGCAACGCTGGTCCCGCAAATCAAGCAAGAACGTGATTGGTCGATATTCATTGAGGGGGTGGGGGGAGGAGGGGTGTTGGATAGATAGAGCTGTAGTAAGTAGATAGAGTTCGCTATGATTGACGTTTCGTTTATGCATAGGGTAGATTCTTTTAATTACATTTCCTTTTTTGTTTTGTGTATGTTTTACATTTTGGATTTGCTTGGCGAGCTATTTTTAGAACATGCCCGGCGGGCGACTCACGTTGCCCCTGTGGGCGACTCACGTTGCCCCTGTGGGCGACTATGTGCCCGCGGGCAACGTGTTGGCTACCCCTACTTTAGGGGCTCCATAGAGAGTTGTAGCATTTAAAAATGTATGAATTCAAGTTTAAAGAATGCTTAATCCTTCCTTTTTAGGTTTTTACAAAACTCTCTGAATATTTGCCTAACTTTTCCTTTTCAGATCGTTAAACATTTTGAGAATTGTTTAACTTTTCTCTTTCAGATTTTGAAAGGACATAATGATTGATAGTTTAAGGCGAGACACGGCAGGCAAAAACATCGTTTTTCAAGTACTGGTACATTTTGAGATTTTGTGCTATTTTGATTCTATAACATGTTTTCCTTCAGGCTTTTGGAAGGAAAACGTACAAAATACACATTTAAGTGTTTATTTGACTATAGTTTGTCTATTTGCGTCTGTAGATTTCTCCTAAATTCACCAAAAGTTAGCATTCTAACGTAACATAAAGTACCGTGACCGCTGTGTGCACCATGTCATCAGAGGTATCGTTGGAAAGCTCCGTCTCTCTTGCACAATCTCATCGGATCCAAATATTGTCATTTCCTTTGTATCAGCAACCAATCGTGAAAGCACAAAGGGGTCTTAAACCAAGAAACAAAATCTCATTGGCTGGTGTGACGTCAATTTCTGACAATGTGATTCGTTCAGATGCGTCACGTGGTGTGCTATAACACTTCCTGGTTTGCTTTCCGCTAGAAATTCAAATCTCAAAATGGCAAAAGAACGGCGAAAAAAACGTTCACAGAGAAGACGACAACAATTGTCACTTGCACGAAGCAAGGTTATACAAAAAACAAATGACCCCGGACATGAAATACCTTCAGAGTGCGTCGATGCGCAAGCTGTCATCCAAAGAACAGGAGGGTTTAGCTAGCGCCTCACTGCAATCTTTAAAGGTCGTTTTCTCAAAATGAGTTTTTTCTCCTACTCTGAATTCGAAATTTCCACTTCAGTAGCACGTACATACACCAAACCTTCCAGTTATATTCCTATCAATATTATGAAGGATTTTATGGAAGGGTTTGTTCATATCTCATTCATAGCCTGAATTATACAACATTGTATACCTAAAAACATGGCGAAAATTGATATTTTAGGGCTGTTGACAGTATTTTCTGATTTATGGAGATATCCAATATCCCTTCTGTAAAAGCCTTAGATACTAATATAACTACAAAATGAAACAAGAATTTTGAACCTGGCTTTATGCAAAGTTCAGATTTTGATTCCTGAAATGTGTTAAAATTAGGGCTGTCAAGTTAACGCGTTAATAACGCGTTAACGCAAAAAAAGATTAACGCCACTAATTATTTTAACGCGATTAACGCATGTGTATTTTTTGTCCTCGGCCGCCCCGTAGTTTCAGAGCGCATCGAGTTTAAAATACCATCTACAAGCTGATGCTGACAGCCCCGCTCCTGCCGCCCGCTTGTGGCAGACCACACTTCCACGCTCACCGGCAGGCACCGACTGGCTGTTGGGAGGACCGGGAGGGTGTGTGTATGTGTAGCCCGAGCGAGCGAGAGAGAGACCTTACGTGCATTGTTGTTGTTAGCATCTGGTGCTAGCTAGCTGCGCTAACGGATATAAGGAGCTGTTTAAATGAAAACAGAGGAGCGACATTTCGCCACAACTGCGCCGAGCACTTGACTTTATGCAGGAAGCCAGACAGTGGGACATTGTACGAAAAGTCAGCACACTCAGCATGGAGAGTGCGCAACATGATTGCAGCGTCCAGGCAGCTCCCGTTCGAGCATTTGCCTTGAGCTGCACATAGCCACACACACACACACACACACACACACACACACACACACACACACACACACACACACACACACACACACACACACACACACACACACACACACACACACACACACACACACACACACACACACACACACACACACACACACACACACCACACACACACACACACACACACACACACACACACACACACACACACACACACACACACACACACCACACACACACACACACACACACACACACACACACACACACACACACACACACACACACACACACACAACACACACACACACACACACACACACACACACACACACACACACACACACACACACACACACACACACACACACACACACACACACACACACACACACACACACACACACACACACACACACACACACACACACACACACACACACACACACACACACACACACACACACACACACACACACACACACACACACACACACCACAACTAATAAAAGGGGGAGTAATCGGGCAGTTCGATGTGTGTGTGTGTTGGGCGGACTGGCCATCTGTAGAATCACAGAACGGGCGGTCGTCAAGGGCCAGCACCTTACTTAATTTTGTACGTTTTTAAACGGCATCATTGAAGTTGACAGAGGTTCACCGTTTCCCCACTTGACAGTACACTAGCACCCCCCCCCCCCCCCTCAAATAATATATGCACTGTCATTTCCCCAAGTAAACATAACAGTCTGCAATGAGATGGTTGCTTCCTCCTAGTTTCTCGTGGGCACGAGAAACTAGCCCGTTATCCCGACTTTTTTTTTGTCCATGTCCCTTTAGGGCAGGGGTCACCAACCTTTTTTAGGATGAGGGCTACTTTCAAAAAATAAAACAAGTCGGGGGCTACTTTTACTCCTCTTTTTTTTGTTTTTTTAAGTGTATATATTTAGCACATTTTAACATTATGATATGCTGACCTTTAACCTTTGTGTGCTGTTTGGGTCTGTGGGACCCGTTTGCAGTGTTTACTAAAAGAAAATGTATGCAATTTAATTATTTTAACCAGCTTTATTTGGGGGTGGACCTCACATCCTCTAGGGGGGAGATTTTTTTTAAAATGTTGAAGTTAAATGCATCAATCTGAACATGAGTTTATGGATACAGCTCTCAACACTCAGATGAAAGGGAGCTGTATACTTTTCAATGATCCAAACATCTTTAGAATATGATCACAACCAATAACAAATAATTTAAACTTGTTTATTCTTATCTTACCTAGTTAGTATTCTTTCCTTTTATTTATGCATATTTTACTAATCATATATATTTTTTTTACTGTCCTATAGTACGCATTGGAATGATTTCTTACTTTATCTATATTAAATAGATAAAGGTGTGCTCTCCCTAGCTCGCTCTCCCTCTGTCTCGCTCGCTCACAGAGGCTGTGTGCACACACACACACACACACACACACACACACACACACACACACACACACACACACACACACACACACACACACACACACACACACACACACACACACACACACACACACACACACACACACACACACACACACACACACACACACACACACACACACACACACACACACACACACACACACACACACACACACACACACACACACACACACACACACACACACACACACACACACACACACACACACACACACACACACACACACACACACACACAATTTGTATTGTATGAGAGAGGTTCCAGGTTGAATTGAGGCGAATATTTGTAATGTTGTTGTGTTTAATATTCATGAGAATATTTTTCATTGTTCAAATGATAATAAACATTAGCATAAAGCATATTTGTCCATATGTTGATAAGAGTATTAAAAACTTGAAAAATATTCCTCTAAGGTACATTTAGAACAGATAAAAAATGTGCGATTAATTTGCGATTAATCGCGATTAACTATTTTTAATCGACTGACAGCCCTAGTTAAAATACGTGCATATTTAATGAGATAATGGATCATTTGCATATTTAAACATGCTATTTCAGAAAACTTGTAATACAAAAAACAATTGCCTTATTGTAAGTAATTAACTGGAGAAATTTCTAGCTGATACCTTTAAGTTAAAAAAATTACCCTATTCACCTGGGGTGTCTCGCCTTAAGTAATGTAATGATGTTAACATGCATAGTCTTTTGATTGAATATTGAATGAAGTCAGAGTAATGTAATCCTAGGTTGATAGTTCTATAATGTTAAGTTTATAGACTGAATACTTATAGCCTTTTAAATCGAGTAATTGATAAAGTAACTGGTGTTTAGCTCCAGAATCAGAATACCTTTATTCGTACAGTCCTTTAAATTGAATAGGTTAAGATTATATATTATTATAGGTAAGATTATAATGCACTACATTGATCATAAAAATGTATAATATTGATAGTTGATAAATACATGATAAAGTTAGCTAGGATTAAATGGTTTGTGTTATTATATTCCTGCGTTATTTCATGTATGTTAAAGTGGACCTATCATGCTATATTTGAATAATATATTGTAGGGCCATACCTATATAAAACATGCCTGCAAAGTTTTTTTTTCAAAATACCAAACAGATCCAGCATTAATAGCCCCGATAATATACAATATATTTTTTGGGTAAAAAAATACTGCGGTGTGGGTGGATTGGGATGAGGGGCGCTTGTTTTTCACTCGGCTCCTCCCGTTTTGTCAGTACTGTAGTATTAGTGGTTTAGGAAGAGGGGAGTTTTTCACAAATCCAGCGCTCCCTAACTCATGCCTGGCTGTGACGTAAATGGTGTGCGGCCGTGAAGCCAGGACAGTAAACAAACATGTCGTCGGTGGTATGGGACTATTTCAAAGTTTCAGAGTTAGATAGTTCGCTTGCTATTTGTATTAACAAATGCAATGCAGAAGTTCCACGAGGAGGGAAAAAGGCAACGAGCTATAATACTTCCAACCTGATTAGTCACCTGAAACATCGCCATCGCTACGATGGTGTGTTAAAAGCGTACGAAGACGCCTGCGCTGCTAAACTAGCGGCAAATCCAAAGCCAACTGCAAAGGCACCGGGGCTTTTACCTATCGACGAGGCTTTTGAAAAAGGCAAGAAGTTTGCCAAAGACGACCCCAGGGTTAGTTTTGTTCATAGTAGTAATGCTCATGTCATTTGCTCACTACTAGTCTTTTTTTTACCATCAGGTGTGCAAAAACTACAGGTACATTTAATATATATATATATATATATATATATTATTATCGGTTATCGGTATCGGTCTTGAGAAGCAGGAAGTTATCGGTATCGGTTTCAAAAAACCAATATCGTGCATCCCTAGTTTTTAGAGATTTGGGTATGGAGGAAAAGAATGAGGGTTGTGTTTTCTGACACTTGGTGAGTTCCCTGACACACCGGGGACACATATTCATGTATAAAAGACGTACAAAAGTGCATTTTGCATGATAGGTCCCCTTTAATTGTTATACCTTTGGAAAAAGATGCTCCAAACTAGGGCTGCACGATATTGGAAAAAACTGACATTGAGATTTCCCCCCCCCCTGCGATATGAAAACATACGTTTTTTCCCCCAGAAACCATCCTTTCTTGAACTTTAAATGCTATACATTTGGTCTTTTTTTAACTATTTTTAACCGGATGATGGATTTTAGTCACGGACGTCTGGATCTTAATTTATCATAGCAACAAGCTGAGCTAGCTTGGTTAGCAGTGCCGAACTGCCCTGGAGAAACATATGAAACTACTTTATTCAGTGTTTCTACCTTTAATCATCGGGTGCGTTTGCTTTGGAGATTTGATTGTGATTGGTGGTTTGCTGTCACTCACTCAAGTACCCCTGACATGAGAGCCGCGCAAGTTTTCCTTTTGTAGCAAGCAGCAAAATGATTGTAACATGACGTGTTTGAGTTAATTTGCCTACTTTTTTTTTTAAATCGCGCGTCCACGCGATGTGAATATCGCATATCACGATTATCGTCCCAACACGATATATCGTGCAGCCCTACTCCAAACACTGATGGAAGATCAGTTTTTAGGATTGTGATTGACTGTGTAGGAGCCATGAAAAATGTATAGTAATGCCTTTTGTTTCAAAGGGGACCTATCATGCAAAATGCACTTCTGTACGTCTTTTATACATGAATATGTGTCCCCGGTGTGTCAGGGAGCTCACCAAGTGTCAGAAAACATAATCCTCTCTTTTCCTCCATACCCAAATCTCTAAAAACGGGGCTGCAACGGATCTCATACAGATTTGAAAATGGTCTGACGTCAGGAACGAGGAGCTCCGCCTATATGGCCAACTCTCCACCTATCAGGGGAATGTGGAGTTGGGCCACGGGCGGCCATTGCCGCCCGAAAGCGCTGGAGCTGTAGTACATATGCCAGGCCTGTAAGTGGCGCTGTAGTCTGCCACAAAAGCAACGAAGAAGACTTCACGCGCATGGTTGCCCTTCTGTTTATTCTCCGCTGTGGCTCTTTTTCTCCCTCCCTGAGGCAAGCGTTTGCTCCTGCAGCTGTAATTCAATGCAATCCCTCCCCATCGAGGCCAGCACTGTAATTCTCTCCGGTTAGTCCACCAGCAGATGACAAACACCCACCTCTCCGCCTCTTCCAAGGAACGAGGGGACCGTGCGGCAGAGTTTCAGTTAGATTTTTTTTCGCCGGTCAACATGTCCGTTAAAGTTTAAATCTTCCAGACAAAATTAGAAAAGTGCTGGTCAAAGGTCTTCTTTGTTATTTATTGAGCTTTAACCTCTTAAGCCCCACGGACCCGAGCTCAGGTCCGAAAATGCTATATATGTAGCAACAGTGCTATATCTGAAGTGTCATTCATGAAACTATTAATATTCCATACCCATCTGACCGGAGGAAACTTGGCTAACTGACGATACGAAAAAAAAAATGTTTTTCGAAAAATAAGTCTCACAAGAAGCCTCTAAATGAGCCCATGGCAAAAACGGGCAATTGCTATTTCTGCTCATAACTCACAAAAACGATCATATATAATTCATACTTTCTGCACAAACACATTTTCTGAAAGCTGAGATTCCACAGATTCCATGGGTGTACACCCCATCACTACAGGCACAACATTAAGCGAGCTAGCAGCTAGAACATAGCAAGTAAACAATATCAGTTTTCAAATCCATGACAATAATTAGGTCTTACCTTGGCTGTTTTGTGATCAAAAGTTGTGTTCAAAGTAGGGCTGTGCAATTAATCGTATTTTAATCGCGATTACGATTATGGCTTGCGACGATTAGGAAAACAGCATAATTGACAAAATACGATTATTTTGCTGGGTGCGCTTTCGCCCCTCCCTAAAAGCCCACTCGGCCACGTGGGAGTGACATGTGTTGTGAGTGTTCAGCGCAAGCGAAGATGTCAGAACAAGAGCAGCAACTAGTTAAAAAGAAGGGTCGCGGGGAGATTCCCAGTCGATCGCGAGATGTGTCTAAAAATAGAACAACAATATTCTGTTTTATCGTTAATGTCCTGTAACATAATGTTCCCGTGCCAGAATAATGCACTTGAACGCATCAAAGCTTTGTGATTGGCCGGCCTCACCCCATGTGTCCGGGCGTGGCTGGTGAGCAGTGCACTAGTTCGCTGACGTTGTCCGTGTCAACAGCATGGATGGTCAACAGGAGTGACAGTCCGCACACACACAAGACCGCAATTATGGCAGAAGCAAAAAAGCCCAAAATATATAATTTTCACTCCGAGTGGGAGGATCATTATTTTTGTATCTATTCCAATTCAAAGTCCATCTGTCTCATCTGCAATGCGAGCGTGACTTTATCGAAGAAGGGTAATTTAGGAGCGGCATTTCAAAACAGTGCACAAACGCTACGAGACGGAATTCCCTCCTAATTCTGCCCTACGCTCCAAAAGGGGAGGGGCCTGAAAGGACAGCTAAATGCACAGCAGTCCATTTTCACCAGGCCCAACAACAAGAGCAAGGCTGCTACCAGAGCATCTTATCGTGTCAGTCACGTTCTTGCGAAACACATGAAGTCTTTCAAAGACGGCGAAGTTGTGAAAGAAGCTTTCCTGGAGGCTGCGACGCGCTTTTGTGGGACAGTAAAAATAACAGCAGCATTTCAACAGGTTTTTGATATAATAAAAACTCAATTTGGATACCGTTATTAATCTGCTGTAAGTTTTAGTTTGTTTGAATTTATTCATGATAATTATTGTACAAAATGGTATAAGAATGCAAACATTAAGATCTGTTCTGTTTAAATTGATTATAGTCTATCAGTTCAGAAACTAGTGTTGCTTGCATCCTATTTTAAAGGCATTTCTTTTTATACTCTAATAAAATGCAACAAAAAATGGGTTTGATTCTATTAATGTTGTCTTTTGTATTGCACTGTTGCTGCAGCAGATTACTGTGTAGCTTCAGATCTGAGTTGTCTTATTAGTAAGCCTAATTTATACTTTTGTAGCAACACTATTTTTATATAATGGCAAAGAAAGGGTTCTTCAGAGTCTTTTCTTTTTTGTCCTGTGTCATATGTGGCAGCACTGCCACAAGTTCCTCTTCAGAGAGGGTCTTCAGTACAGGTGGCAATATTGTCACCTGCCTGCGCTCATCTTTGAAACCAGACCATGTAAACAGGCTGGTATTTCTTGCAAAAAATCTTTAAGAGATGACATGAGCAGCCCTACCAGCATTTGCCATGGTGGCCTAAACATTTTTATTTGGTCTTAAATTGTAGTTCAACATACATTCTTACTTACTTCTGGACCATGACGGTTGGCCAGCCTTCAACGTTTAACTGAGTGGAATATGTTGAATATGTTTTACCAAAATGTTGGCTATATGTTAAGGAGTTTTCAGTAGGTTGTGACAGTGCACTGCAACATATTTGATTTAATTTATTTTGGTCTAATTTATTTTTATTTATCATATTAATATATGTTTAGTATGGTTTTGGAAGTGCGCTCCAACACATTTATTGATCTTGTTTATTGGTAAAATATTATTTGTTTTAAAGTTCAATAAATGGTCAATGAATAATCGTCAAAATAATCGTGATATCAATTATTGACCAAATAATCGTGATTATGATTTTTGCCATAATCGCACAGCCCTAGTTCAAAGGAATAAAAACGCTGCTCAAGGTTAATCCAATGTCTCTTGTCACTTTAAAATGATTACTGATAATCAATCCTTTCATTCACAGCAGAAGAGTAGGTCCAACGATTAACAGTCCGTGGCTTCAGCTGCGGGAGATGCAGTTTACGCATAGCTCCCCCTCCGTAGGCGTAACGTATTTTGAAACTGCCACTCGATTCGATTGGCTCTAACGATTAAAAAAAGGTGTCAATCACCCAAATCGACCAATGGGTTCCAGAGATAGGATCTTGCGTAAGTATAAGTAAAGGCAGTATAGCTGGTTTACGCACAGCCCACTCTTTTTACGCAACATCGCATAGCATAGCATAGCATGTCCCGCGGCGACAGGAGAGCAGAGAACGGCAGATCGATCAGCAAAACAGCAGGATTTGTTTTCTTTGTCTTCATTGTAACAATGGCAGCCAGAAAGAAGACTTTTTTTGTCCGTCGAGGAGGCATTGGACATCGTATTTCAGGACTCTCCGTCGGAAGATAGTGATCTCGTCACGCATAAAGGGGACAGTAATGACTCTGATTATGAACCTCAGTCACCGGAAAGGAATGTAATCTCTCTGTTTGTATCTATTACTTATTTATTTGGTGTAAGAGTATTCATCTGTTTTTATCTTTTTGTTATTTATTTGGTGTAAGAGTGTATTCATCTATAGTAATTTCACACACGTGACAATAACACGACGGCATCCATCTTGTGATATAATGTTCTTTCACACACTCAACAACAAAGAAGATGGATGCCGTTTCTTGTTCTTGTTGTTGAAATAAACAAGACATATACATGTTGAATTTAACACGGTATTACATTTCATTTAGCTGACGCTTTTATCCAAAGCGACTTACAATTATTACTTATATTATATATATATATATACACACACATGCATACATAATATGTATATACACAATATACATATATAAATATATGACAGACGGAATATTATTAAATATTGAAAAGATTATATGAACCCCGTCTCACATAATTTACACGGTATACATTTTGAGTGATATAATGTTATTTCACACACTCAAAAAATTGATGTTCTGCTGTTGTTGTAGAGCAATTATTTCTGATTTGAGTTACATTTTTGAAAGTACAAGCCAGAGAATTAATCGATTTGTTTTTTCCACATTTGTTTTCACAGTGAGGAAGGCGATGAGGATATGGCTTCTGGATGCCCGAGTATTATGGGGAAGATGCCACCAAGGTCAGGAGGTGCTCTGATGCTGACAACTGAAGGGTGAATACACCTGTGTACCAGGGTTTAAGCTAGGATTTTTTCTCGCCGGTCAAATGTCCGGGCAGAATTTATTTTACCGGACAAATTTGAAACTTACCGGTCATATTTCAATAATAATAATAATAAGAGTTGTGTTGCAGAGTTTCCGTTAGCAGGTAATTACCGGACTATGAGCAGATATGCTGATGTTTAAAACTCAGTTCACGGGGCTCATTTTTATATTGCTTCAGTTTATAATTGTAACAGATCGAAAAATGCAGCTTCATTTTTCAATAAATTATTCCACAAACAACAAACAACATAATTATTACATTCAAACTAACTACTTGTAGTAGATAACGTACATTATTCAAAAGTTTACATCAACTTTGAATAATAACACGGGAGAAACGGATCCTCTCTTTTCCCCTCTCCCTCCCTCTCTCCTGACAGCCCGTCAGTTTCTCATGCAGCTCCTGCAGCTCGCTAAACAGTGGGCGGGGCTTCAGGTGATCATGCAGAGCTGCGTGTCTTGGTCAGACTCAGCAGCTGATCTGATCTCTCTCGCGTCCGGTTATACTTCACTCTCGTTTATGTCCATATCGATCAGATCTCCTGATCGGCCTTTATAGAGAGCACCGATCAAACTATTAAGAGTGAATATCGGCCGATAATGACCGGCGGCCGATCTATCGGAGCATCCCTAATTATTACCAGACATTTTGACCGGCAGGTTTTGAATTTACCGGTTTTTAATAAATGTTACCAGCTAAAAACCGGTAATTACCGGCTAACGGAAACCCTGCTGTGTACTTCAGGAAGTGTCAGGTCCCTCTGTGCTTCACTACCAAAAAGAACTGTTACAGGGCATGGCATGACTTACTGGAGTAATACTGTAACATTCAGGGTTTGTATAAAGTTTTTTTTTTTTACCCAAAAAATGCTTGTTGTTTAGTGTGTTGCTAATTTTTTTAAATAAATCTGCTCCAGTTAGAGTCAAATGTTTCCTAAGTTTCCTAATTTTTATTGTGCAAGTAACATGCATCTCATGCAAAGAGGGAACTTCCCACACACTCCACACACACACACACACACACACACACCACACACACACCCACTTAATTATTTTTATTTTTTTAACAATTATTTTTTTTTTTTTATGGAATGAATACCTATAGTGATAATTAAATGTTATACAATGATTTTTACAGTCTGGTACCTGAAAAAGGTTAAATGGCACTGATGGAACCAAATGTACCCAAATGTGCCCAAAGCTTAGTCCGCTTGGACTTTTTTTTGCTAAATCTCTCTAAAAAGGTCAATTCTCACTTGTTTTGCCTCAATTTTGATACAGGGTACTTATTATATGTTATAGTTTGGATTCCTAAAGCTTTTAGGCTACTAACCCATCATTCAAGGGTGGTCTTCACTATAAGTAATGGGTTTTATTTGGGCGGAGACAAAAATGTACACTTTTTGACTATGTTCCATCTGGATTTACTCTGACACTGAAACATCTTTATTGATTCTGACACTTCTACATCCAACTCACAGATGTGACCTTGCTTTGATAAAATAAATTATTCATATAACCCTTTTAGAAGTTAAGTTATAGTCCTTTGTTTTGAGCATATCATTTTCGAGCCTGAAACCGTGAAAAACAGGCTTGGGGCTTAAGAGGTTAAAACAAATGAATAATGACTCTATATAACAATAATATAAGAATAAAACACGGAGGACGGAGATCTATTTTTCTCCCCTTCTTCTGAGAGCCCAGCAGCTGATCTCAAAGCATGCTCCCCTCTCCTGCAGGGGGGCGTGGTCAGCTGCAGCTCATTTGCATTAAGCTACGTCACAGAATCAGCCCCTGCAAAATCAGGGCTGGAAAAGAGCAAATAGAGCGAAATGAGGAATGGCTAAAATGCAGGATCTGTTTGGTATTTTGAAAAAAAAACTATATTTATATACTTTATATAGGTATGGCCCTACAATATATTGTTCAAATATAGCATGATAGGTCCACTTTAATATAAGATATTTGTTTGAGCACTATTGATTGGTTGGCTTGGGTCACATGGATATGGGAGGCACTCATTATAATCCTGTTCACCTACGTGAGGTATGTGTGTGGAAGAGAGGGTGACACAGGGTCGTTTGTTGACCACAAGTTGAAATGATTGCTTTGATTAATATAACAATAGGCGCGTTCACACCGGAGTACTTTTCCCGTTTAGTTCCGTTAGTACCCCTTATGTCGCGTTCACACCAAAAAGAGTACTTAGGGACATTTTACCCCCATTTTTTGTGCCTGCTGAGAGGTGGTACTCTCCTGGGGGAAAAAAGTGCCCCAGTTCTGATTGGCTGGGCGAATTGCAAACCACGCCCCGTAAAACTCTGAAATGTTTTGTAGAGCCGCAATTTTATTATCCTTGCATTAGCATTATTAGCATTAGCCCAGCGCACAAATGCAGAGAGATTAACTTATGGAAACACAAAATAAAACATGGGAGCGGTGGAGATGAGGAGGTGTCGGCATTCTGGCGATTTACTCGGAAGGCTTCAGTAGCCTCCCCCAACTCCGGGGACTTCCGGCCCGGGACTTAGAGTGGCAGGATACGCCGTGAAGTCGTTTGCGGCCTGCCAGTAAACCCAAAGCAGAAGAAGACGAAGTGACATCAGCGGCTTCATTTGCGCAATCTTCCCTCAGGGAAAAGTACTCCGGTGTGAACGCGATCGGCTCTTAGTTCCATAGGGGAATTAAGTGCTAGGAACTAAGTACTCCAAAGTACTTGGTGTGAACGCGGCTATTGTGCATGTCCAAGGAGAATAAGTGGATCATTCCAGTTTTCATTAAACCACATTATTTTGCAACAGAGTTTTTGATCTCAGCAAGTACTTTTTTGTAGCGTGTCACACAATATGCAAAATGCCAACACCCTTTCCGAATAATCTAATTTATTAGGGATTCCGAACAAATGTATTATTGGTAGGGGTGCACCGAATGGGAAATTATTGGCCGAAACCGATACCGAAAATAGGAAACAGTTGGCCGAAAACCAAATGCCGAAAGGCCGAAAATGATTAATAGAAATATATATATATAATGTATACATTTTTTACCAATGTTGTTTAGCTACCTGATTATGGAAATAGACATGATTATGGCAAAACTTAACTTAAATAATAATCACTATTATGGGTCCATAAAACATTTATTCAGCACTTTTGAATGCATACAGTACATTTATATATGTCATGTATTATTGCTAAAAAACATGATATCGCAGTCTTAGTGTCGCCAACTCGTTTCTAATATGCAAAGACAACAAATGCATCTATGATGTATTTTCGATCAGACGAGATCTCTCCCCCGTCTGTGTGCGAGGGGGCGGGGCAGTTTACACACACGCAGCTGCTACATGCAGCGGAGCGCACTGCGGAGATGGCGGAGAGAACGCGCTCCGAGGTGTGGTTAAACTTTACCCGTCTCGATGTGGAGAATACTTGTTACCATAAGTGCAATAAGAGTGTAGCATGTAAGCACGAGCAATTTGTCTAAACATTTAGCAAAAGTGCACCGCATGCAGACGGAGGAATGTACCGGGTTCGACCGTCTTTCTAGCAGCTCTGTAGCCCCATCCACGAGTAACGTTTCCACGTCAGGTGTTATGTATGCTAGCAGCAACACACGGAGTTAACTACATTATACAAACATGGGTTAATGATTAGAGGTAACTGAGTTATTTAGTTTGTTAAAATTTCAGCTATTCTGTTTACAGTCTGTCATCAGATTATTGAATACGATTTGTTAAAGGCTCAGGGCAATCTCGATGACAAAGGTCAATGTTCCCCCCCCCCCTGTGAGCCAGCCGCGAGCATGGTCGCCGCGTCTTTATTACGTCATCACAACAACACGTTAGGTTACCAACGTAAGCCTGTTCTGACATTCGGTGATATTTTTTCGGTGCTAAAACCCTTTCGGCCGAAAGGGCATTTTTAACCATTTTCGGCCGATAATTTTCGGTGGCCGAATATTCGGTGCATCCCTAATTATTGGGGTAGGTTTTGTTTATCAAAATTGATAAAAAGGGAAGAATTGTTGGGGAAATATTTTCTCAGGCCCATAACTGTGACCCAGTTTATCAATTTGTACTGACCTCACTGAGCACACGCACCTGTAGCTTGGCTACTGTGCTCTCAGTGTTTTTTTCCCTGTTCCTGCCTGTTGGCGTCAGCTGATAGAGGTGTTATGGTTTTATCTTGTTATGCACAATGTTGATTATTCTCTCAGAACCAGCTAAATACATGGGTCTGGGTAGAGATCCTCAGAATTTGTTTGGAATCCGTTGTGTCAACTCATGGCTCGTGACACGTCTTGTGAATTCTCCGGCCGAAACTCCAAATAAACTGTCAGTGTTTGCCATCAAAGCTCCTGCTCTCCCCGTGTCTCTCTGAGTCCTGTTTGCAATTACTTCAGAAGTTCTCTAAACTGGGTAACAGGGGCACTGCACCCTCTTACTCTCAGCATGCACCCTCATACCAAAATGCAGACTTCCCCCATAAAATGTTAAAGTGATGCCAGAAAAACAATATTTATGTTAATCAAGTAACGGTATAATTACTCCAGAAATATGAACATGGTGTCAAATAGAGCGTCAGGCGGCAGAGACAGCTATTAACCTGTTAAGCCCGAAGCCTGGGTTTTTTTTCACGACACTGTGTCTCAGGGCATCTTAATATTTAAAAACCTATTAATGTGTTATACCAGATTAACGAGAAGAATCTCAGCTAACTGACGATATGAACCATTTTTACCAAAACAAAACACAAGTCTCACAAGAAGCGTTAGCATTAGCCCTTAGCTAAAACGGGCAGATGCTACTTCCGGTGCTAACTAGCAAAAACGATCTTTAAAACTTAATATTTTCTGCACAAACTACATATCATCTGAAAGCTGATACTCCACAGATTATTTTTGTTATAAGTATCATCACTGTAGGACACAAACTCAATGAGCTAGCAGCCAGAACAGAGAAGGAAAAAAACAACAGTTTTCAAAACCATAACAATAATTATGTCTTACCGTTGCTGTTTTGTGATCAAAGCTCTTGTTCAAGGGAATAAAAACGCTGCTTAAAGTTAATCCAATGTCTCTTAGTCACTTTAGAATTGTTCCTGATAATCTATCATTACATTCATGGCAGCAGAGTAGGTATAAAGTTTCGCAGTCCCGAGCTAATGCTGTCTCACGTGCCGTTTACGCAAACCTCTCTCTACTTGACGTAAGTGTTTAGCGGGACTTACTAACTGTCACTCGATTCTATTGGCTCTAACGGTTCAAAAAAGGTGTCAATCACCCAAATCGACCAATGGGTTCCAAAGATAGGATCCTGCGTAGTATAAACTACGCCCGCTCCGGCTCCATTACGCATTACGCAGCCTAGAGTGCTAGAGATGCTAGCTGACGATAGCGGGGCTATGATCATACCAGATGACTCTTCGTCGGATGATGAAGATCTCCTCCAGCCAGACCTGGATCCGGACAGTAGTGACTCGGATGTTGAACTTCCACCACGGGAAAGGTATGACATCTCTCTGTTTTTATATATTACTTATGTGTTTGGTGGAACTGCGTCACAGTGCTAGCTTAGCCAAGAAGCTACAGAAATGATTAGGCAAAATGCTAAATAGTGTTACTTGTCTTTTTGGAGTTACATTTTCTAAATGAATGGCCAGTGAATGAATATACATGTGTTTACTTATTTATTTGGTGTAATATTATTCATTTATAGTCCAATATTATCCTACAAGTATAAGCCAGTGAATTAATCTAATCTCTTTGTTTTTCCACATTTGTTAGATGAGGAGTGACCCCAGCAGGACAAAGCCACACACCCAGAAGACTTTCAGGGAGCAGCTTGCTGCAGAATTGTTGGAGTTTGCTGAAGGCCCTGCTGAAGGCCCTGCTGAAGGCCCTGCTGAAGGCCCTGCTGAAGGCCCTGCTGAAGGCCCTGCTGAAGGCCCTGCTGAAGGCCCTGCTGAAGGCCCTGCTGAAGGCCCTGCTGAAGGCCCTGCTGAAGGCCCTGCACCTCCACCACCCCCTCCTCCTTCACCACTCACATGCCCGAGTATTATGGAGAAGATGCCACCAAGGTCAGGAAGAACTGCAGGAGGTGCCTAGATGCTGGACTCAAAAGGGTGAAGACACCTGTGTACTGCAGGAAGTGTCAGGTCCCTCTGTGCTTCACTGTCAAAAAGAACTGTTTCAGGGAGTGGCACGACCTAAATACTGGAACATTCAGGTAGGTATATATATATACCTAGTGTGATTTTATTGTATAGTTCGTTGGTAAAATGTTTGTTTTTACATGCCTATAGTGTGTTGGTAAAATGTTTGAAATAAATCTGCCCCAGTTGGAGTCAAATGTTACCTATGTTTCCGTTTTTTTTATTGTGCAAGTACACTTACACACAATGACCTACAGTGTAGTTTTATTGTATAGCGCGTTAGTACAGTTACATACACACACAGCTACACTTACACACCTACACATACCCACACAGCTACACACACACACACACACACACAAATATATATATTTTTAAATATTGTTTTTTTTTTTGGTCGAATGAATACCTATAGTGATGATTAAATGTAATACAATGATTTGTATAGTCTGGTACCTGAAAAAGGTCAAATGGCACTGATGGAACCAAATGTGCCCAAAGCTTATTCCGCCTGGACTTTATTTTCATAAACCTCTCTAAAAAGGTCAAATATCACTTGTTTTGCCTCAATCCTGATACAGGGTAGTTATTATATGTTATACTTTGGATTCCTAAAGCTTTTAGGCTACTAACCCATCATTCAAGGTTGGTCTTCACTATAAGTAATGGGTTTTCTTTAGGCGGAGACAGGAATTTACATGTTTTAACTATGTTCCATCTGAATTTACTCTGACACAGAAACATCTATATTGATTCTGACACTTCTACATCCAACTCACAGATGTAACCTTGCTTTGTTCTGGGAATGTCATTTTCGAGCCTGAAACCTGAAAAACAGGCTCGGGGTTTAACAGGTTAAGAGTCTAACGAGTTAATACAGAGTCTAAAGAGTGAGAGAGAGTGAATAAAGAGGGAACAGACCTGCTCTGTGGATCTGAAGCTGAGGCTGTAAAACAGCGTCCAGTAGTTTCCGGTGTCTCTCGTTCTCCTGTTTTGAACGAGACAGTTCCTCCTCGTACTTTGCTATCGTTCTTTCAAACAGAACAAAGATGTCTTCAGCAGCCGCAGTGAGTCGCTGCTTCACCAACGAGAGTAGCACAACACTCATGTTTACTAAATCACCACTTCCCGTTTCTCTCACTCTGTGTTGCTAGCGTGTTACCAGCTAGCATGCTAAGCTAGCATGCTAAGCTAGCTTCTAGAGTCCGAGCTAGAGGCTTCAGAAGAAAGAGCACAAAGTCAGAGGTTCATCCAGACACACAGACGATGGATGGATCAGCTGTGCACACACACTTCCTCAGGAACACCGAGAGAGAACCATGGATGTAGCGAGAGAACACACGAGAGAAGCCACGAGACGCGATCTGGTTCCATTAGAAAGAGCGAAACCATCACTTCCGGTGCATCACTTCTTCTTCTTCTCTCGATTTAAAGGCGGATTGCAAACAACTTTAAGGTGCATACCGCCACCTATTGTACAGAGTGTGTATCACCATTATCATCCTAACACCACTTGTGGAATTATACTATTTATATATTCCTCAGAGACACAACAACCGCCATCTCACCAGTCATAGCTCACATAATTAACCTCTCCATAAAAAAGGGGAAAGTACCCAAAGACTTCAAAATGGCAAGAGTAACCCCCCTGCACAAAAAGGGCAGCAAATTGGACCCAGGCAACTACCGCCAGAGGTGTGGACTCGAGTCACATGACTTGGACTCGAGTCAGACTCGAGTCACACATTTTATGACTTGAGACTTGACTTGACAACATCACAAAAGACTTGCGACTCGACTTGGACTTGAACACCAATGACTCGGGACTTGACTTGGACTTGAGCCTTCTGACTTGAGGTGACTTGCTACTTTAATTCAGAGGTCTCCAACACGCCGATCGCGAGCTGCCAGAAGAGCAGACTCCCGTCGGGGAGAGCAGAATCTTCAGCCGCTCCTACTCTTGCTGAGATTCCTTGCAGGCAGGGGCGGGTCTTTATTTAGCTGGGCCACCATGCGGCCAATCATATGCGAGGACACACTAGGATCATACCATTATGTGAAAGAAGGGTGGGGGGCACAGCATGTGTAGTGGTACAGGCCAGCTGCACAGAGCGACGGGGAGACGGGGAGCCGGATTGAAATGCAAGCGCGTCGGAAAAAGTCAAGAAATTAGCGAAAACCGAAAAAAGAAGCAGCATCTGGCTGCTTTTCAATGATATTGGAGAAAGCAAAGCTGAGTGCAGGATTTGTAAAAATGAAAATAACCTTCAGAGCAGGGTTTTTTTTTGGTAACCAGGTGGGAGAAGTTCAGACAATTAAAAAAAGTTACAATCAGGGTTCCCGCGGGGTCTTAACAAGTCTTAAAAAGTCTTAAATTTGATAATCAGAATTTAAGGCCTTAAAAAGGTCTTAAATATGATTCAGAAGGTCTTAAAAATGATCGGATTTGAAAGGTACTTCTATGTTGCGATAGCGTCTAAATGTGTTTTGGGGGAAATGTCCGGGCTGCAAAGTAACCAGTACGGTAATAGCCTTTCAGTTCCCCCCAACAATTTGTATTGAATTAAATCAACATGGAACCAGTAATCACTAACTTTGTTTCCCCCGGCCCCTTATTGGAGAACACCCAGCTAGTAACCTAGCAACCAAGCTTCAGCTCATGTAGCCTATCTTCGAATCTACTTACAAATAAATATGGGGAAGTGTCAGTTCAACCGTATTTGGTTGGAAAACATCTAATTTAGTGCTTGGTTGAAACCAGTGGAGGGAACGTGTTTGAAGCCCGCTGCACCTTTTGCAAAATAAATTAGTGTTTGTTTTGCTAATGTAGCGTTAGCTAGTGCAGCAGCAGCTAATGTAGCGTTAGCTAGTGCAGCAGCAGCTAATGCAGCAGCTCCTGCAACAACACCGGGGGACCTCCGGGCGAAAATTGGGTCTACGTCAACCCTAAAAGCGGAGGTGCTGTAGACCAGTGTTTCTCAAACTTTTTCATACCAAGGACCACTTAACCAATAAAAAAACACTCGCGGACCACCTAACTCCACAAATATCCAAAAACACATCGTTTTTTTACAAATCGCCTGAAAATGGTACCAACAAGTGGCAGCATGTGTGATGAAGGTGTTTATCTGGGCTATATCATGCAATCGAACGTGAAACTTAAGCTCGCTCCATTGCAGAGATATTCCCGCGAGAGTGCGAAAAACTTAAATTACTTAATTAATTTCAAATGTGAAATGTTACCAATATACTCACGGACCACTAGGGGGCGCTCACGGACCACCAGTGGTCCGCGGACCACACTTTGAGAAGCACTGCTGTAGACGCTACACACTAGGGCTGCTCGATTATGGCAATAATCAAGATTATGTTGGTCAATAATTAATATCACGATTATTAAATATGATTATTCATTGACTTTGAAAACATCCATTTATTGAACTTTAAAACAAATAATAATTTGAACAGTATCTTTTTAACTGTTGATTACCCTGAACGTATAATTCAACTGAAAAACCAATACAAAAATTAATTAAATAAATGATACATTACTAAAAAATTAATTAGATCAAATATGTTGTGGTGCACTGTCACAACCTAGCAAAGCAAAATAATCGTTTTTTCCGATTATGTTGTTTTCGTAATTGTGGCAGGCCAAAATCGTAATTGCGATTAAAATATGATTAATTGCACAGCCCTAACACACACACACACACACACACACACACACACACACACACACACACACACACACACACACACACACACACACACACACACACACAACAGATACACACTTTTTGTCTAACACACTAACACAGTTCTGTACTGTTATGCTGTTATGTTCAGTCACTGTTCTTATGTTGAACATGAATACATTTACTTTGTAAGTGATTATGGGACGTATTTCTTCTTTCATATCAATTTTCCTTCATACTTTATTGCCGTGAAATAGGTCTTAAATTCTATTCAAAGTGGTCTTAAAAAGGTGTTATTTGAGTTGGCGAAACCTGCAGGAACCCTGTACAATAAAAAGTCCTGCATTCAAAATGTTACAAGTAAAAGTACAAAAGTATTAGCATCAAAATATACTTAAAGTACCACCTGCAGAGGGATCTAGATGCAGGTGTTCTTTATAGAGACCGCCTCGCTGCACATTATCCCTTGCATAAAGATAGATTGTGGGTCCCTCATAACATGTTGTACACAGTGGAAATAAACATTCTGGTCACCTTAACATCAGGGATCTTATACATTAAACTCCTTCTGAATCAAACCGTCACGGTAGCCTTACCTTACTGATCCCTCTTAAATTAGAAAAACACACGTTACTTTACCAGCAGAGAGAAAATGGATTATTAAATTATTAATGTGACTAATAAAGAGCAATTTGATTATTAAGTATTATTCTGTTGATCGATGTCATTACATTTGGTGAAAAACACATAATGACTTGTTTATGACTCGTTTTGTCAAAGTTTAGGACTTGACTTGACTTGAACTTGCCCATCCTGACTTGAGACTTGACTTGGACTTGCAAAACAATGACTTGAGACTTGACTCGGACTTGAGCGCAAAGACTTGAGACTTGACTCGGACTTGCAAAACAATGACTTGGTCCCACCTCTGACTACCGCCCTGTTTCTATACTTACCTCCATCTCGAAAGTCATGGAAAAAATAGTATATGAACAGGTCAAAAAGTACCTCGCGGAAAAGAAACTAATCTATGAATTTCAATCTGGCTTTAGAACATCCCACTCCACTGACACATGCCTTCTTTATTTGAGCGACCACATCAAACAAGAGGTGGACGAGGGCAAGTACTGCGGCATGGTGATGCTGGACCTACAAAAGGCTTTCGACACTGTCAATCACCCCCATTCTGATTGACAAGCTAAAAGCAATTGGTTTTGATAAACTATCGGTGAGCTGGATGCAATCCTACCTGGAGGGGAGAGAACAGATGGTGGAGGTAAATGGTACTCTGTCCCCCCCCCCTCCCAGTGAGCTGTGGTGTTCCACAAGGAAGCATATTAGGTCCGTTACTGTTCCTAATTTATGTAAATGACATGTCATCAGCATGTGACTGCAACTTGTTCCTGTTCGCGGACGACTCAGCCCTGCTGGTCTCTGACAGGAACAGGTTTTGCAGGTTGAAAAAACCCTCAGCTCCGAGCTCGGCAGAATCTGCACCTGGCTCGCCGATAATAAATTATCATTACACCTGGGTAAAACAGAGTCCATTCTCTTCGGTTCGAAACATAATCTCAGCAAATCCGACGACTTCTCAGTTGCAGTGGGTGACATTATTGTCACAAGTAAGAAGGAAATTACATACCTAGGATCTATTCTTGAGGCAAACCTCTCCTGTGATAAAATGGCATCCAATGTAATAAAAAAAGTCAATCAAAGAACTAGATTCCTATACCGGATCTCCTCTCTGGTAAACAAAAACACCCTGAAAACTCTGGCAGGAGCACTCATTCAAGGGTACTATGACTATGCTTGCACGTCATGGTACCATAGCACCTCCAAGGCGCTAAAAATAAAACTTCAAACATCGCAAAATAAACTGGTCAGACTACTGCTTGACCTTTCATCTAGAACCCACCTCACCTCTGCCCACTTTGACAAACTAGGATGGCTTAGAGTAGACGACAGAGTACAGCTACTTGCAATGGGCCTGGTCTACAAGATCCACTACACCTCTATGGTACCCATGTACATGTCAACATTCTTCCCAAAGGTCAAGGAATACCATGATCATAACACCAGAGGGAGCTCCACAAATCATGTGAAACCCAGATTTGGCACAAAAAAGGGGGAATACACGTTTCGCAATTATGCCACATCAAGGTGGAACGCTCTTCCCACAACTGTAAAGGAAAGTAAAACTATACTTACCTTCAAAACCTCTCACCTTCGGGGGAGAGCATTGCAAAACTGGCCCCGGTAATGGTACAAATCTCAACCTGTCGTTCAATGGACAGCTTCCCCCCCCCCCATCTATGTATATACTCGCATTTTAGACTCTGTTACTAACTGTATATCTGTAGACTTGGTATGTCTTAAATGTCTGGTTAGGATGTATTAGAACGAAATCTAAAAGGAAAATTGTAAATAAGCAATCTGTATGTAAAAAACCACCTGTATGTAAATTGTAAATAAGCAATCTGTATGTCAAATATGTCTTATATGTCTTAAATGATATGATGAATTGGAAATGGGGGACCCTGATGTAAACAAGACGAAAGTCTTTCTCTGGTCTGCATCCCCTTAACAATTGTATGTTTTGTACTGTACTGTACTGTACCCAATATACAAGCTGTTAATAAACTTTTCAATCAATCAATCAATCAATACCAGCGGAGGCTGTGGCGCAGTGGATTATTAGAACGTTGGTTTTTGGATCAGGGGAACACAGGTTCAAATCCCACTGCAGTCTGCATGTCGTTGTGTCCCTGAGACACGTCACCCCAAATTGCTCCTGTGGGATTGCCCGCAGTATTGAGTATGTAAGTCACTTTGGATAAAAGTGTCTAACAAGTAACATGTAATGTAATGTATAATACCACTGTATTTACGTTGTTTTAAATTCTTCCAATCAATCCTGTTTCACTCAAATACTTAAGAATAGCCTTCCTGGTAGCTCTTACCCCCTCACCGTCTGTCCCCAGTGTCCCCATCAGGCTCCACTCTCTATCCTGCCTTTCTGACCCTGTCTCTTAGTTTGTCCCTCTCTGTTTTGTACATGTTGCAGTGTAATATGATGTGTTCCACATTTTCTTTCACTCCACGGAGGAGATGTCGGAGAGAACGCGCTCCGAGGTGTGGTTAAACTTTACTCGTCTCGATGCTCGTGGACTAACGTGCAATAAGAGTTTAGCATGTAAGGGCAGTAACACAAGCAATTTGTCTAAACATTTAGCAAAAGTGCACAGGGTCGGCTCCAGAACAAATCGAATGGGGGGGAAATCATTTACCAAGGGGGGGCACACACTGCCGTCAACAACCAACACACAAACACCAACGCAACTTCAATTAAAAAAAACATGCTGTAAAGTGTATTTCACACACTGTTAACATTCAGGTAAATGTGTTACCAATTTGTGTTATTTGTTGTGCATGACCGGAAGCCAATAGCGTAACAGGTTAAAGGTCATGATGGGTATAAATAAAGCCACGCCTTCAATGGGAGAGCCCGTTGAATGAAATGTCACTGTCTCTGATGTTTCGTTATTCCTCCGCTTATTTGGATGCTAAACAGCAATGAAGTTATGCTTACTCTGCTAACAGGTTATGGGCCCAGAGACACCCAAATAAGTATTTCCGGCGTTTGTCCACCGATGGAAAGTCGCAACGAAGCACGTGTGGTGGATTAGCAAGCTAAGCTAACGCCATGAGCAGGTTGGGAGCAGGATCCAGTAGCCGCTGGTCTCGGCTAGTGTTTGACGGGGATGAAAAGAACTATGAACTGTGGGAGACGAAATTATTGGGCCATCTTCGCTTACAGGGACTGAAGAATACTATTTTAAGGAGTCCTACGGACATAATTGAGGAAGATGAAGAGGCGGACGATGAAGGGAAACATGAAGAGGCTTATGCAGAGCTTATCCAATTTCTTGATGACAAAAGTTTGTCCCTTGTAATGAGGGAGGCGGCGGATAATGGTCGGCAGGCATTGAAGATTTTAAGAGACTATTATGCTGGCACAGGTAAACCACGTATTATCAGCCTATATACTGAACTGACATCACTCCTAAAGTCAAGCAGTGAAAGTGTGACGGAGTATATAATACGTGCAGAGACCGCCATCACCGCTTTGAGAAACGCGGAGGAGAAAGTAAGTGATGGGCTTCTTGTAGCAATGGTTTTGAAGGGACTGCCAGAATCATTTAAACCATTCGCCATCCACATCACGCAAATTGACCGGACAATAAGTTTTGCGGAATTTAAGACTAAGCTCCGCAGCTATGAGGATACTGAGCGAATGCGCACACCGCCACCAGAGGACAACGTCATGAGGGCGCGGGAGCAGTTGAGACCGAGACGACCCTCTGTTCCAAGAGCATGGGATAAAGGAACCAAGTGTGTGGACATTGTTTGTTACAGGTGCGGCCTGAGTGGACACAAGGCCGGAACGTGCCAACGTAAGCTGTGGTGCAGTCATTGTAAAAGCAACACGCATCGGCATGTGGCCTGCAGGCGGAAGCAGCGACGGGAGGACGACGCGCGGAAAGCTTCGGATGAAACGACTGGCGAGGAGTATGCTTTCCGAGTCAACGACGTGGACAACAAGGTCCAGCCAGGGCACAGCATCACCGAGAGAGGACTGATGGTGGACACAGGGGCGACTTCACATATCGTCACGGATGTAACAAAGTTCAAGAGGTTTGATGATGACTTCCAGGCTGAATCCCACTGTGTGGAATTAGCTGATGGTACCAGGTGCAATGGTGTAGCAGAAGGAAGAGGGGACGCTGTTGTTATTATGGTGGATAGCATGGGGAAAAGACACAAAACAACCCTGAATAAGGCGTTGTACATCCCATCGTACCCCCAAGACATGTTCTCTGTGAAAGCAGCTACTACCAAAGGAGCAACGGTAACCTTCGAGCAGGGCAAAGACGTCCTGCAACACAAAGACGGTACACATTTTCACATTTATGAATTGAACAGACTTTATTTCTTGAACACAGTAAATGATGAATGTGATGACCAATGCAACAGGTGTTATGATTTACAGACATGGCATGCGATCCTAGGGCACTGTAATTATGATGATATTCAGAAGTTACAGAATGTTGTTAAAGGCATGTCAGTTAAGGGTAAGGTAAACAAACCTCCACATTGTGATGTATGCACTAAATGGAAGTTTACCCAAACCAGGAACAGAGAGCCTGATGTAAGAGCCAGAGCAGCTCTAGAGCTGGTGCACACAGATATAGCAGGACCAGTAGATCCGCAATCCAGAGAAGGCTTTAAGTATGCTTTATCATTCACAGATGATTACTCCAGTGCAGTGTTTGTGTATTTCCTTAAAAACAAAAGTGACACAGTGCAAGCAACAGAGAGATTTCTGTCCGATACTGCCCCATACGGGAAAGTAAAATGTATCAGGTCAGACAATGGCACAGAGTTCACAGGGAAACATTACCAAGCATTGCTATGCAGTAATAAGATTAGACATGAAAAGTCAGCACCGTACTCCCCACATCAAAATGGCACTGCTGAGAGGAATTGGCGCACACTTTTTGACATGGCCAGGTGCATGCTTATAGAAAATGAGATGCCAAAAAGTATGTGGACCTATGCAGTACAGACAGCAGCCGTAGTAAGGAATAGATGCTTTAACAACCACACAAAACAGACACCTTACTTTATGCTGACAGGTAGACGACCTAACCTGTCCAGAATGCACAAGTTTGGGTCAGTGTGCTATGCCTATAAGCAAGACAAAAAGAAACTGGACTCGAGGTGTGAGGAGGGAATTTTGTTGGATATGACAAAAATAGTCCAGCCTTCATGGTCTATTTCCCTCACAGTGGAAAAGTGCAAAAATCTAGACTTGTGAAGTTTGTGACCAAGACCAATTCAGAAAGAGAAACACAAACAGAAACTGTCTCTGATGATGACTTTGAGGTACAGAACAAATCTGGCAAAATCAAGTGTGATACTAACGTTAGTCCAGTATCTATACCTGTGGTAACAGAGACAGAAGACGACAAGAGTGAGCTTAGGCGTTATCCTTCAAGAGTGAGGAAGAAGCCAGCTTACTTATGTGCCAGTGTATGTGGTAAGGAAAGTGAGGATCAGCTACTGACAAATATTGACTATTGTTACAGATTAATGTGCAATATCCCTTTAACATTTAGGGAAGCTGTAACTTCATCTGAGTCAAAACAATGGGTTATTGCAATGGATGAGGAAATGCAATCACTAAAAGAAAATGATACATTTATCCTGACCAACTTACCTCAGAGTGAGAAAGCAGTGGGGGGTAAATGGGTGTATGATATCAAAACCAATGTTGATGGGTCCGAAAGATACAAGGTACGATATGTAGCCAAGGGATACAGTCAGAAGAGGGGCGAAAACTATGATGAGACATTTTCACCTACCGCTAACCTCACCAGTATCAGAGTGTTAATGCAAAAAGCAGCACAGGAAAATCTGATTTTACACCAAATGGATGTTAAAACTGCTTACCTACATGCACCAATAGACTGTGAGATATACATGGAACAGCCAGAAGGTTTTGAGGTCAAATCCAGTAAAGGTGAAAAGTTGGTGTACAAGCTAGAAAAGTCACTATATGAGCTTAAACAGTCAGGCAGAAATTGGAACAAAATGCTGCATGAATATCTGAGTGAAAAAGAGTTCCTACAGAACCCGGCTGACCATTGTGTTTACACAAAAGAAACTGAAAACTGGAAAGTGATAATGATAATATGGGTTGATGACATAATCATTGCAGCTAGTGATAACAATGCATAGAAAGTTGTTAAGGAGATGCTCACAGCTAAATTCAGGATGAAAGACTTGGGGAAACTAAAACATTTCCTGGGCATTGATTTTGATCAAACTGATTCATGTGTAAAGATGTCACAGAAGAACTATGTGAACAAAATACTTGAAAGGTTTAACATGCAGGATTGTAAACCGAGAGCGACACCTTGTGAGCAAAAACTGAACTACTTAGATGATGCTGTACCGATGAAGGATGTTAGAATGTACAGAGAGGCAGTAGGTAGCCTGATCTACCTGGCTGTGTGCACGAGGCCTGATTTGAGTTTTGTTGTCAGTAAACTGTCCCAGTATTTTTCTGAGCCGACAGAAGAGCAATGGACTTCTGTAACACATGTACTGAGATATTTGAAAGGTACAATCGACAGGGAACTGTGTTACCGGAAAAGTAAGAGTGAAAAACTGGGCTTACAAGCATACAGCGATGCAGATTGGGCTGCTGATCTAACCGACAGACGTAATATGTCAGGTTATTGTGTTAGCCTTAATGAGAGCGGGCCACTGGTTTCCTGGAAAACAAAAAAGCAGCAAACTGTCGCATTATCAACTTGTGAAGCTGAGTATATGGCTTTAGCAGCTACTATGCAGGAGTGTATGTACTTAATACAACTACTAGAAGGCATTGACAAATGTGAATATACACTACCTACGATTTACGAAGACAACCAGGGCACAATAGCGTTGGCAAATAATCCTGTTAACAGACAGAGATGCAAGCATATTGACATTAAGTATCATTTTCTGAGGTCTACTGTGGAAGGGGGAAAAACAAATCTGATTTATTGTCCAACAGACCAGATGGTGGCAGATGTTATGACAAAACCTGCACCAAAGTTTAAGTTGATTAAGTTTGCAAAGTTTATGTTTGGAGAGTAACAATTTCTGTAAGGTAGAGAACCTTATAATGTTTTTATTTGTTAAAAAAAAAAAAAAAAAAGCAAAAAAAAAAAACACAAATGTGATATCAAGTGGGGGTGTTAACATTCAGGTAAATGTGTTACCAATTCTTGTTATTTGTTGTGCATGACCGGAAGCCAATAGCGTAACAGGTTAAAGGTCATGATGGGTATAAATAAAGCCACGCCTCCAATGGGAGAGCCCGTTGAATGAAATGTCACTGTCTCTGATGTTTCGTTATTCCTCCGCTTATTTGGATGCTAAACAGCAATGAAGTTATGCTTACTCTACTAACACACACATTGCAGGGTGTAGTGCTATTTTCTAGCGCACCTATGACTTGTGCAGACATGCACGGTTGTGGCACGACCACCAAAACAGAAACATATGGACATAGGCCACCATATAAAAGTGTGCAAATGTATTTAGTATCCTATCCATGTGAACATGTTTTAGGTGGGGGTGGACCTAACCTCCTCTAGGAGGGTCCGGGGGCATGCTCCTCCGGGAAGATTATTTTTAAAATATTGAAGTTAAATGCATCAATCTGGTGCACTTTGAGAGCAAAATGAAGAGATCTATGGATACATCTCTCAACTCCCATATGAAACAGAACTGTACACAAATGTACTTTTTCTTTATTGATATTTTACTAATCACTCCCCTTTTCAACTGTATTCTTGTGTTACTGTCCTATAGTATTTCATACCCGTTTTTCATTTATTCTCTTATTCTTTAATAACTATAATGATCATATAAAGGTATTCCTCGCAAATACTTGTTTACATAAATGGTGACCAAACCGTTTGAGACCCACTTGAGATAACCTACACTAAAGTGAATTATCTAAACACTGAGAGAGTCCTTACCTCTGGCTGAGGTTATACGATCCTCTCAATCTGAGAGGAGAGGACTCTCCTCCACCTTGGTGTAGAAACAGCTCTTTATATCCGTTAGCATAGCTAGCTAACCAGATGCTAACAACAACATTCCACATTACCACTCGCGCACTCACAAAATGCGCTCGTGCCACACACACACACACACACACACACACACACACACACACACAGAGCCGAGCTTGAATGAAACATAGAGACCCAGAAGTAGGCTACTTGTACTGTACTGTATCATATTATTTTCGATGGCTTTACTGTATAATCAGTGTAACAGATGAACAGATCGCCACTGGGCTTTCATCTAACAACCCAGTCTCATGGCATTTCGTGTTCACCAACACGATTTTCTCCTTTTTTTCGTGTTGCACAGCAAGATGCAAAAAGCAATGTATTTCTACTGGTAATGTGTTTCGTGCACGTCTTTTTCTCCGGTCGGGTCCTAAACTCCTAGAGGCCTACGTCTGTTTCCGGTTATTTTTATTTTGAAATTCAGTTCCTGACGGACGCCAAAAACGCCCGAGATTATGGAATTAAACCAATAAATAAAAGCAAGGATAATTGTGTGTTATTGTTGAGTAAATAACAGTGTGTTATTTTGAAAAGAATAACAAATTAGAAGGAAAAAAATATTTTAAAAATACAGATTTCAGTATTCTGAGGCTCTGAGCCCCATTTATTTTCCTCACAGATGGCAACAAAAGTCCGAAATTTTACGATTTAAAATAAAAGCAATAATTGTGGCTTGATATTGAGTAAGAACATATTTTTATGAACCACACAGCTTCCGGTCTTCCACGACCCGACCGGAGAAAAAGACGTGCTGCAGGCACGAAACACATTACCAGTAGAAATACATTGCTTTTAAAATCGTGCTGTGCGACACGAAAAAAAGGGGAAAATCGTGTTGGTGAACACGAAATGCCATGAGACTGGGTTGCATCTAAACACACAGCCACGTAATGATAACAAAACAAAGGTCGGGGGTCATTGTTCAAGCAACACACCAATCAGAGAGCAGCAGTGAGCACAGCTCAGGCTGTGTTTCATATTTGTATTCTTTATTTCTGATGTATTTCACACAAAAAACCTTTAGTGGAAACGTTTTCACTGATATGATTTAAAAAAAATAAAACGGCAAAGTGGCAAGGCTTGCCCACCCTGCGTTGGGGGGGCACAGTGACTCATTTGGGGGGGCATGGCCCGCGAATGACCCCCCATGACGCCGACCCTGAAAGTGCACCACATTCAGACGAAGAAATGCACAGTTTTCGACTGTCTTCCTAGTAGCTCTGTAGCCCCATCCACGAGTAGCTTTTCCACGTCAGGTATTATGTATGCTAGCAGAAACACACGGAGTTAACTCAATTAGGAGGACTGTCTGAGGACCACAGATGGAAATGAGCTATTAGCTATAATCTGGCATATTGCATCTCTTCTCTTTGCTGAGATTAATGTTTTTGTATGCATGGTTTTAAAAAATAAAAATAAATTATACAAACATAGGTTAATGATTAGAGGTACCAGAGTTATTTATTTTGTTAAAGTTTCAGCTATTCTGTGTAAGAGTTGGTGAGGAGCTGATAATTTATTCCGGCAAATTACTCAGACCTACTAATTGACCTAACTGAAGTTATTGAGTCTATGTAAGTTTACTGCTTGGCTCAGATCCACCAACATCAGCAAGATCTCACCTCTATTAACTCCCTGAAGAACCAGGTTCAATTAACTGCTGTTTCAATTCAGACGACCCTCTTAATCGGTTTAAGCGATCCCGAAGGATTTTGATATCAGTAAATGAGGTGTGAGTGTGGCAGTGTGCAATCTTACCTTTGAAGCAGGAGAGGAGAGCGCAGATGTCTTTTAAGTTGTTCCAATCCAAAAGGTGGGATCAGTTTATTTGAAGAAAAATAGGTCCAAACTAATACAGGGTTTTTACCTTCTCTCGTTACAACATTATAATCATACTAAACATATCATGCTGGGGTTATTTTCTAATCTAAAACCTTAATTCATAGTTCACCCATTAAAGTCTTCCGACAAAATCCAAAAATAATTTCCTCGTGGTGGCGAAGGTTCTCTAATTAGTTCTAAAATCCCGACACATTTAAGAATAGTAGGTTATATCTCTCACAGGCTCCGCAAATGAGAAAAGATTTTCTGTTTTATATTAGATTTGTTTTATATGTAATGTCTGCACCATGACATCAAGTCAAATTCCTCGTATGTGTGAACCCACCTGGTGATAAACCTGTTTCTGATTCTGAAGTCTCAGTAAGCAGTGGTTAAGTTCAATGATTAAATCTTCTCTAACAGTTATTGTCAACTGTATGCTTTCCAAAGCAGATAGTGAGTCTGTGCATATCACCACCCTATCAGGTCTGACCTCTTCAACCCATTGTAGCCCAATAATTGCTGCAAGTATTTCTGCTGTATAAACTGACAAGTTATTTGACACTCGTTTTGAGATTGATATTTTGAATTCTGGGATATACACGCCTATCCCCACGCATTCTTGGGCGACCCCACTCTGTATCACCGTGCTATTATAAGATAGATAGATAAAGAGAGAGAGAGATAGCTAGATGGATAGATAACGTTGCTATGTTTCTTTTTATTAAAAAAATGAAGAAAAACATTCGTGCAAAATCGCAGAGACTAATTCATCAACAATTCTTTATTAAACTCTGATTTTTACAGTAATAATAATAATAATGGGTTTAATTTATAAAGCACTTCATATTTGATTTCAAATCCTGAAGTGGAGGCGTGTGGTGCAGTGGGTTGAGCGTTGGTGTTCGGATCAGGGGGTCACAGGTTCAAACCCCAATGACGAGACACTTCACCCCAAATTGCTCCTGTGGGATTGTCCACAGTATTGAGTATGTAAGTCGCTTTGGATAAAAGCGTCTAACAAGTAACAAGTAATGTAAACAAAGTAATGAAGTGCTACAAGCAGTACTGATTAACACTGCTTCACATTCATGAATTAGAGTGTTTGTATCAGACCTTCATAGGTAGAGGCTGTCCAGTAGAGCTGATGTTACTCTAGCTATCCTGAAGGTGGCAGCAGAGGAACACAGGATATATATTTATATAAATATAAATAAAGCAATGAAGTCATTAAATAAATAAAGTAACAAATAATATGTAATTTCACATGGAAGTTGGTCACCAAGAAGAAAGGACACAGGGAAAGTGCCATTTGAGGGGGGGGACTCGCCAACTATCTGATATTAAATATAATAATATTTTTTATCCTCTTTTCATACAACTTTATTTATATTTTGAGAACAAGTTTATCCAGCAAAACAAGTGCATGTATTGTTTACATGTTGATTGTTTATTTCTAGTCTTTTCATTTCTCTAATGTACAATGTCTTATCTTTTTATGCTGCTGCCACACAAACATTTCCCTAGTTGGGATCGATAAAGTACTTCTTATCTCATCTTATGTTATCTTAATAACACGCAGGCCTGTTCCTCCTTGACTGCTATTCGGTGCTTTTATTAACATGCATTGTAGTTTTAGAGGTGAAGAAAGAGACAGGAGCTTCTGAGATCCACGTGTTTTAGAAATGGACATTTTCAAAAACCTCAAATAGACAGTTTCTGTTGGTGAGGAACAAAGTGAGGGTCAGTGTTTGACTGTTAAACTACTGTGTGTGTGTGTGTGTGTGTGTGTGTGTGTGTGTGTGTGTGTGTGTGTGTGTGTGTGTGTGTGTGTGTGTGTGTGTGTGTGTGTGTGTGTCACCTGGCCTGGTTTTAGAAATCTGGATCTCAAGATGAGATTTTTTTCTGAACACAAAGAATAATTAATAAAATGTCAGGATCTATTCGTCCGTCATACCCAGCATACATTACAACCTTCAAAGATGATATGATACTTCATGATATGTGTGTGTGTGTGTGTGTGTGTGTGTGTGTGTGTGTGTGTGTGTGTGTGGTGTGTGTGTGTGTGTGTGTGTGTGTGTGTGTGTGTGTGTGTGTGTGTGTGTGTGTGTGTGTGTGTCTGCAGTCTGGATCACGACAGCCACATGAGTGACGTCCAGACTCTGGCCATGCTGTGCAGTGTGTTCAGAGCTCAGCCCCCCGCAGACATTTACTCTCTGAACGGACATCACCTCTCTCGATCCTCCGTCTTCCCCCCTCACCACTCTCGATATGTAACTGTTGAGAAAATACTGTACTCTTTCAATATCAGAGTAGCACATGATAACAAAGGCCCAACTGTAGCTGTGTACATGACAGGATGTATGATTACATAGATGAAGCTCATGAGATACTGTGTTGAACATACAATAGCTTTGTTCCTACGATTAACATGATGACACAGCCCCTAGGGAGATAGGCATATGACTGTAATGTTTATTGCTTAGGTAGGCTTGAGCTAATCTGAACTAAGCATAGAATACTGCTTTGAACCGGTATCCATGTATCTTGTGACTGTGTAACTCCCTCTCTTGTATATCAGCATGTGAAGGACACTGTTCAGGAACTAGTTGTACCAAATGCTCTGTATGTGATGACTACTTCCATTCTGGAGAGGATCATAAATACATGGATCCTGAGATTGAAGCTCAAGACGGTGACGAGTGATATTTGTCTAATAGTAAGTACTGGCCTCTCTGAATCCCCCGTCTCAGTTATCCAGCAAGATAAACACTTCCATTCATCTCAGGACCACCAGGTTGAGATCAGTCACTAACATAAGCAGTGTGAGGCAAGGCAAGCTATTAATACAGCACCTTTCAACACAAGGCAATTCAAAGTGCTTTACTAAAATGAAAGACAATAAGAGCATTAAGAAATAGTGTCGCAGAAACAATTTATGTAATGGCATTTAAAAACAATCATTTAAAAGCAAAGAGAATAAAACATGAATAACACAGGTACATTAATACAAGTTACAGTGCAGTGTGAGATGTGAATAGTTCAATTAAAAGCAGCGGCAAAAAGAAAAGTCTTCAGCCTGGATTTCAAAGTAGTCAGAGTTGCAGCGGACCGGCAGGTTTCTGGGAGTTTGTTGTGTTGATGAAATGGGTGGGAAACGGTAGAATATCAGGAGCGATAGTCTGAAGGAGGTTTGAGGGGATAGGGTCCAGAGGACAGGTGGTAGGTGGTAGGACGGGCAGAGGTAATGAGGGTAAGAACCTTACTTAGAGAGAGAGGGGAGAAGGAGGTTAGTGTGTTGGTGGAAGGAGGGTCAGGTGACCCAGCGGTGAGTAAAGGTGAGTCAGAAAAAGAAGAGCGAATATCATCAACCTTTTTTTCAAAGTGGTTAACAAAATCGCTTGACAGAAGGGGGAAGGGGCTCTGGGGGGGGGGGGGGGTGGGTTAAGGAGGGTGGAGAAGATAGAAAATAGTTTTTTGGGATTGGAATAGGAAGATTGGATCTTATCTTGAAATAAAGTGCTTTTTGCCTGAGAGATCGAAGCAGAGCAAGAGGAGAGGAGAGCCTGATAGGTTAGGAGGTCGTCATGGTGTTTGGATTTCCACCGTTTCCGCTCTGCTGCCCGAAGGACGATTCTATTAGCACGCAGTGCGTCATTTAGCCAGTGAGCAGGAGGGGACTGACGAGCCTGCCGAGATGTGAGAGGACAGAGAGAGTCCAGAGAGGATGAGAGAGTAGAGAGTTTCTGCAGCAGAGTTTGGAGGCAGAAGTTGGAACGAGTCAGAGGAAGGGAGGGCTGAGAGCACCGATGAGGTCAGAGTAAAGGGGGAGAGGGAACGGAGGTTGCGGCGGACAGGTGCAGGATGAGAAGAGATTAGTTTGTTATGTTTGGAAAGGGATAGAGAGAATGAAATGAAGAAGTGATCGGATGTGTGAAGCGGGTTTACAGAGAGGTTAGAAGTAGAGCAGTTCCTTGAGAATATGAGATCAAGGACATTGCCAGCTTTATGAGTTGGTGGGGATGGAGACAGTGAGAAAGCAAAGGCGGTTAACCGAGATGTTAGTTCGTCTATCTTCCCTGTCTGGAGGTTGAAGTCTCCGAGAAGTACAGCGGAAGGGCCAGTTTCAGGGATGTGTGAGAGGAGATGATCTAATTCCTCCAAGAAGTCCCCCAATGGTTAGTTGTATAGGATGGGTTACTGTGACGGCATGGAATTCAAAGGTGGAAGGAGTGAAGTTAGGTAGCTTGAAGAGGGAAAAGCTCCATTTGGGAGAGAGCAGGAGACCAGTGCCACCTCCTCTGCCAGTGGGTCTGGGTGTATGGGAGAAGGAATATGCTGTGGAGAGAGCTGCTGGGGTGGATGTGTTGGATGGAGTAATCCAGGTCTCAGTGAGAGCAAGGAAATCCAGAGACTGCAGGGAAGCATAGCCAGAGATGAAGTCAGCCTTAGGAACAGCTGACTGGCAGTTCCACAGGCCACCTGAAACTAGATGTTGGATCTCAGTGGAGCATGTGGGATAGACGAGAGCAGGCCGGTTACAACGATTAGGAGATACACGGGGTCAGAAATGTATTCTGGGCCTAAATCATTCAATGCTTTATAAACCAGTCGCAGTATTTAGAAATAAATTATTTGACACACAGGAAGCCAGTGTAAAGACTTCAGAACTGGACTGATCCACTTTCTTAGTGTTAGTGAGGAACCAGTGTAAAGACTTCAGAACTGGACTGATTCACTTTCTTAGTGTTAGTGAGGAACCAGTGTAAAGACTTCAGAACTGGACTGATCCACTTTCTTAGTGTTAGTGAGGAACCAGTGTAAAGACTTCAGAACTGGACTGATTCACTTTCTTAGTGTTAGTGAGGAACCAGTGTAAAGACTTCAGAACTGGACTGATCCTCTTTCTTAGTGTTGGTGAGGAACCAGTGTCAAGACTTCAGAACTGGACTGATCCACTTTCTTAGTGTTAGTGAGGAACCAGTGTAAAGACTTCAGAACTGGACTGATCCTCTTTCTTAGTGTTAGTGAGGACTCGAGTGTGAGTCTTTTTCAGTCTCATAACTACAGTATGTTTTGCAGCCCAGCTTCAGGTCCAGCTCCAGCACCTCCGACTCCATCACTGCCGGCACCTGGAGCTCAGGTGAGTCAGCATGTTTACATAATGTAGTTTTTAAATATTTAGTTTTTAAATATTCATTTAAATATTTTTTTTCCGTGTCTTTATTTTTTAAAATATTTTTGTATTTTAATATTTGTTTATATTGTTTTAATGTTTGTATATTTAATTGGAGTGTCTATCTATATTTGATATACATTTATTATTATTTTTCAAATGTGTATATATTTTTGTTTTATTGTTTATATTTAATATATTTATTTAGCAAGTGCATTAGCTTAGTTGTAGTGTTTGTATATTTATTTTGAATATTTATATATTCTTTTAGGTTTTTTTAAATATTATATTTCTCTTTTTATTCATATATTTTATTATAATTGACTTTATATTTAGTTTTATTATTCAAATTTAAAATGTACTTCCAGTGTTTATGTATTGATCACATGTATGATTTTTTCTGTCTATAGCCATGTTTACATATTTAGTTGGGAGTGTGTATGGATCGTTTTTATATAAGTATAATTTTATTGTTTATATATATTTTATATTTATGTTTATTATTTATTTGTGATGTTTAAATGTCTAATTTTAGTCTTTTTTATATTAGGTTCTAATTTTTGTATACATTTGTTATATATTTAGTTTTATTGTTTAAACTTTTATTATCAACTGTTTAAAATATATTTGTAAAGTTTTTACGCAGTTTTTTTAATTGAATTTTTAATTTGTAGTGTTTGTATATTATTATATATTATTATTTGTATACATATTTTCATCCTTACCCAGGTTGAACCTATATTATTATTTTTGTCGGCAGGTGGAGACTGTGAGCAGGGGCCTCTGTATAACGCCGTGCGTAGGATTCACGTGGGAAGGTTGCTTACGTAGTAGAAATCCGAAAAATAGTTCCATACATTTTCCGCCACTTCCCGATTCAACAAACATTGCGTACCGGCGAGGAAAGTGCGTACAGCACTTCCTACGCCGGTTTCCCTTTATAAATCACAACCGACTCTAAATGCGTGCAGCTTTTGCGGGCTTCACGTAACGCCCATATTTGCCTATAAATGGTCAAAGAAACGCCCATTCATTCATTCATTCATTTTGACTGACTTTATGAAGAAGATCGCAGGAAATGACGACAGAACAGCTAACAAAGACATCTCACACCGTGTCGGATGTGGGTTATTTTGGGGAGGTCGAGATAAATCATATTGTTTGGTGGATGCAGTTTGAACCAGAGTAGCAGCATGGAGGTCGGATCGTCACCAAAATAAATAAATAAATGGCCCGAAAAAGGTTAATGACAAAAACAATACACATAGCCTTCCTCAGGCAGTGTGTTTGTACCAGGGACAGGAGACCCCCCCTTGATGAGAGACTGTAAGAAGTGATCGGGGAATCCCTCCGGAGTGGAGTCATGACCACTGGATCTGAATTATGTTTTTGTATTTGGTGGTTTGTGTTCCAGCTGTCGATCAGCTGTGCGCAGCGTCTCCACTGCAGCCTGTGCCATTCTTCCTTCTGCCAACGGTGTCTCAGTTTCTCGTCTCTCCCGTTTTTGTGCTTTGTGCGTACGCATGGGTTAGAGTTTGCATGGAGGACCGCACGTTTTCCCATCAAGTTAGTATTTTATAAATCGCAAACATTGCGTAGAAACTGGCGTACGCCATTTTTTGAGCGTATATCGCTTTATAAATGAGGCCCCAGGACAACCCGTGGGACGACCACTGCTCAGAGGGACAGGAACAACCCACACCTTCTGCTGCAGAGACAAACCTTCTGACAGCACAGGGACGCCCCGGGACAGAAACAAAGACACCTCCTGCTGCAGAGAGGAACCTTCTGAAAGCACAGGGACGCCCCGGGGCAGAAACAAACACAGCTCCAGCTGCAGAGAGGGGTATCTGATGTAGCCTCTACTAATTTAAATAATGATTCACTGACAGATTAACATAAAATCATAACACAGAATATAGATGTGTGAAATGGGTTGGTACTACCTTTATTTTTGGCATATTTCGAAAATGTAACTCATAATTATTCATAAGAACAAAGAGCAAACATGTTTAAATAAATACAAATACTTCCAGTGGACTGAGGAGGAAGGGTGATTCTTTATGTTATTATAAAATGTGTTTATTTGGCATATAATACTATAATAACTGATATTAAATACATTATTAATTATACATAAGCACTGGATGGAAATCAACGGCAAAAATAGGTAATTAATAAATAAATCATTTCAAGCAGACTTCCACATGTCTTGGTACTTCCTGTTTAAATGTAATTGCTATTACTTTGCATAGCCTCGCCAGCTTTATCAAACTGACAAAATAAACAGTTGTTAAGCTTTTAAATGAACTGTTAAGCTGTCACAGTTGTTTGGAGCTGCTGCCGGGTCTGCTTAAAAAAACACAACAACAATCTTTCTTATAATTCCCCTCACTTCCTGAACGTAGACACAGGTCCGCACTGTCTGACCACAGGGGGTTAAACAATAGCTAACGTTTATTAGCTAAACAGCAATAAGTGGTGGTGCACCAGGAGCTACAGGGCCGGCCGCCAACAGCAATGTAAGATAGTGTCGGTGTTTCGGGTCGGAGCCGGATCCCAGCTGAACAGCTTGTGGGACACAGCAGGAAGAAGTTTTAACACAGCGAGTCCTTCCTTTTCAAAAAGAGTTCACTTTATTAACAACGATTCTTCAAAAGCATCAGGATGAAATGTAACTCACATTAGCTAGTGATATCAACTAAACGATAAGAGATCAGCCGTTGCTTTTTCTTGTTCAAAGGGAGATTCACTTTGGTTTTTATGTCTATGTTTTTGGTCTCAAACTGAGCAACCAAATGGCTTCTCCCATGTGAATTCTCACGTCTCTTCAGACTGTCTTTCAGGCGTAATATTTTCCCACACTCAGATACACCCACGGGTACAACTTCAGATATAAATGAACACATAATGAAATATGACCCCCGGTTTGATGATTGACAGGTCACAGTACAATGGGAGCTATCTACCCTTACCCACAATTTAAAGTAATTCACACAGACCATCTCCTCTTTACTCTTCTCTCTGTGAGGAGCAGCAAGTTCAGCTTCAGAACAAAGTGAAACACAAACAATGGCATCAAATATTATTAATATGTCGGGTAGTAGCCTAATCTCAGAGTGCACCAGAATGCAGGGCCGTCCCTCCCTACACGCAGATCACGTGGGGCCTCATCTTGCGGAGGGGCCCCTCAACTGAGCGCACCGTTATGCGGCGCAATTAGTGTAAGCGCGGCACAGTTTTTCCGCTGCGACACGGAGGGCCTCATCATATAACTTTGCGTGGGGCCACAAAATGGCCAGGGATGGCCCTGCCAGAATGCGTAGTTTATATGTTAGCATTTCAAAAAATCTCCTGGGGGAGGATCCCCCCAGACCCCCCTACTGGGGTTGGGTTTTCAGCATGTGTGCCTTTTTATGTTATACAGTGCAGCTTTGATTCCATCATCTCATTAAACTTTTTTAAAAGCATACTTTAGTTCTGTGAAGGGATATAAGGGATATATGCACTGTACTTCACTTTATTTGATTTTGTCTGCTGAAAAGCAAATAAGCAAATGTCGGGTCGCGATTTATTGACAAAGGAAAAAAGTGCGTCCCGAGGCCTGACCAGTTGAGAACCACTGGTTTAGAGTGTTTAACCGGAATAACAGATCTTTCCAATCACCACTGATTTCAGGGTCAGGAGAAGCTAAAGTCATGTTCTTGGCTGGCTCTGGTTCTCTGTCAGTGTGTTGGTTACTTTTGTGTCATAAGAGCACAATGGACTTGTTTCTGTGCTTAATATTTGTTTTAATACACATTCAGACTTCACTTAGAGCAATGATGTTTTAACACATTTCGAGCAGGTATCGCGTTATACACATTTACTGGGACTAACTCAAAGAGTTTGAACCTAACAATAATCACTGTCTTCAGGGTCAGGTTCTGAAGAGTCTCCAGGGTTGTCCTCAGTATCTGGTTGTAAATGTCTCTCTGGATCTGAGTTCCTGGCTGGTTCTGGTCCTCCACAGTCCTCTCCATCAGCTTCTGTTTCCAGGTGTTCAGCTGAGATGCTGGCTGGAGGCTCTGCCTCTCTGATCTCCTCAGTTTGAGTTTGATGAAGCTGTGATGACTGACGACCAACACACTTATGGATTTTGACCAGATATCTCCGGGTGAATCTTTTGTCACAAACACTGCAGCTGAATGGTTTCTCTCCTGTGTGGATTCTCAGGTGGTACTTTAAATGTCCTCTCTGTCCAAAAGATGTCTTACAAATAGAGCAGCTGAATGGTTCCTCTCCTGTGTGAATTCTCATGTGGTACTTTAAATGTCTACTCTTTGCAAAATATTTCTTACAGACTGAGCAGCTGAATGGTTTCTCTCCTGTGTGGATTCTCAGGTGGTACTTTAAATTTCCTCTCTGTCCAAAAGATTTCTTACAAATTGAGCAGCTGAATGGTTTCTCTCCTGTGTGGATTCTCATGTGGTCCTTTAAATCTCCCCTCTTTCCAAAAGATTTCTTACAAATTGAGCAGCTGAATGGTTTCTCCCCTGTGTGGATTCTCATGTGTACTTTTAGATTTGACTTGCTGCGAATTTCTTTCTCACACAAAGAGCAGCTAAATGGTTTCTCTCCTGCACTACGTCTTGAATCACTGACAGGGTTTTGTTTATTTTTCTGAGACTTTGAACCTGGTTCTCTGGTCTCCTTCCAATCAGCACTGTCTTCAGTGTCAGGTTCAGAAGAGTCTCCAGTCTCAGGTTCTGAAGAGTCTCCAGGGTTGTCCTCAGTCTCTGGTTGTAAATGTCTCTCTGGATCCGAGTTCCTGGCTGGTTCTGGTCCTCCAGAGTCCTCTCCATCAGCTTCTGTTTCCAGGTGTTCAGTTTGTCTTTGATGAAGCTGAGAGGACTGAGGTTTCTCTTCATCATCTTCACTCTTCACAGGGACAGGAGTGAATGTGGACTTGGTGATATCAGCCTCCTCCAGCGCTTGAAGCTGCTCTCCCTCCTGACTGCTCCAGAGTTCCTCCTGTTCCTCTTTAATGTGTGGGGGGGGCTCCGGGTCCTCCTGGTCCAGACTGGAGCTCCACTCCTGCTGTTCAGGGGGAACCTCTTCTTTAACCACCACCAGCTGCTGGACGTCTGCAGGAAACAGGAAACACATATTCAGAGAAACTGTAGAGTATTAGAATTTAAAATCTAACCACGATTAACACTTCTTTAACTTTGCAGCCCTTATCCATTCCTTATTTTAAATGCTTTTCCAGATCGGTCGGCCGTTCACGGAGTGTGAGGCCGTAGCCTTATAGTTTGTGACCTGTCTCCAGAGTCGTTAGCTGAGAACTGGTGTTGGGGTTTCTCAGAGTAGTCGTTTAGCATCTCTCACCGCCTCGCTAAACCTGTACTTGGACTCATACAGGTGCATCTCAATTCAATTCAAAACCTTTATTTATCCAGGTAAAATCCCATTGAGATCAATGATCTATTTTTCAAGGGAGACCTGCAGCAGTAGGTTCCACAAGAAGACATAAAAACATAAACAGAACAACAAAAGGACATCATACAGCAAAATGTACAGGGATTACAATTTACATATTTAACCACATGTACAGGTACCAACAGCATCTGATTTTGTAGCATCCAACCGAGCTTTAAAAACATGTAGTGGTACTAGCTTGGTAATTTTCCGTTCTTTTTGCAGACTGTTCCATGTTAGTGGAGCTGCACATCTAAAAGCTTTCTTCCCTAAGACAGTCCGCTTTTGTTGTTCTGTTGTTTATGTCTTCTTGTGGAACCTACTGCTGCAGGTCTCCCTTGAAAAAGAGATCATTGATCTCAATGGGATTTTACCTGGATAAATAAAGGTTTTGAATTGAATTGAATTGAATGTGTGGGGGTGTTACGTGCCAGGCAGGCTGTACTGGTGTGGTTTTCCTTCCCTCCTGTGTTTCTCTCCCTGTCTTCTGCACAGCTAATCAGCAGCTGATCGGCATCTGCCTGTGCACCTGAGTCTGATGGCTGATTGGATCCTCTCCCCATCAGCTGGCCTATCAGCAGCCAGGGCCGACCATAAAGGAGGCACCCAGGAAGTCTTCTCGCTCTCTCACTCTGGGCCTGTTGCTGATGAAGGAGCCTGCAGTGTTTAGCAACTAATTCACTTTGTATTGTCAGACCTTTTTGAAAGTGTGTGTGTTGAGAGGTGGAGGAGTTAGGTAAGTCTGGGGTACCCAGTACATTTCTCACCACGTAGCTAACTAATGTTTAGACACACTAGGTTAGCGGATTGTTGCCACCCCTGTATATTGTTTTGTCAAAGTCTTTGTAGTTTAGTTAGTGAGGGTTTTTGTTTCAAAGGATAGATGTAGAGATCCTCCTCCTCCTCCTCCTCCTCCTCCTCCTCCTTCATTTGCGTAATCTTCCCTCAGGGAAAAGTACTCCGGTGTGAACGCGATCGGCTCTTAGTTCCATAGGGGAACTAAGTGCTAGGAACTATGTACTGCAAAGTACTTGGTGTGAACGCGGCTATTGTGCATGTCCAAGGAGAATAAGTGGATCATTCCAGTTTTCATTAAACCACATTATTTTTCAACAGAGTTTTTGATCTCAGCAAGTACTTTTTTGTAGCGTGTCACACAATATGCAAAATGCCAACACCATTTCCAAAGAATCTAATTTATTAGGGATTCCGAACAAATGTATTATTGGGGTAGGTTTTGTTTATCAAAATTGATAAAAAAGGGAAGAACTGTTGGGGAAATATTTTCTTAGGCCCATAACTGTGACCCAGTTTATCAGCTTGTACTGACCTCACTGAGCACACGCACCTGTAGCTTGGCTGCTGTGCTCTCAGTTTGTCTCCCTGTTCCTGCCTGTTGGCGTCAGCTGATAGAGGTGTTATGGTTTTATCTTGTTATGCACAATGTTGATTATTCTCTCAGAACCAGCTAAATACATGGGTCTGGGTAGAGATCCTCAGAATTGGTTTGGAATCCGTTGTGTCAACTCATGGCTCGTGACATGTCTTGTGAATTCTCCGGCCGAAACTCCAAATAAACCGTCAGTGTTTGCCATCAAAGCTCCTGCTTTCCCCGTGTCTCACACCAACGCAACTCCGGTTCAAGCTCCGTGCTAGAGCTTTTCAGGTTCAGAACTAGTTCTTCGGTTTAGCTCTGGCTCTTTTCACACCGCCCAGAGTCCGACTGGTAATGCGTCGTTGCGTCATCGTTTGCGTCATGACGTAACCGTTTGCGTGCCTGCTTCATAAAGCCAAACCGCGCGGATTAAATCAGTTGCATTCATTTCTTATGGCTCTATCTGCAGCTTTTCCGGAGTCATTTCTGTGGTTTAGTTATATTCTTATAAAAAAGTGTACTCGTGTCAATAAAGGTTTTTTTAAAACACAACTGTTTCCGAGGTCGGTCTTATTTCTTAAGGTGGACTGAACCATGAGTGTGGAGTAACGTTGTATCTTTCATTTAAATGAACTGTAACCTTCACCCAGGTATGTAACAGCTGTTCTCAAATGAACACGTGAAGTAAAGTTGAATATTTATAGTTTTATAGATTTATAATGAGGTGATCAACGTGAATGCTCAGGTTCCACCTTAACACACAGACACGTTGCTTCACCATGAGCAGAAACCTTTATATATACAGTCTATGGCAGAAACACTGAAACTCTTGTTAAGTTTCTCCATCGTTGTGTACAAACTGGATAAAACGCAGGCTTTTTGTTGTTTTTCAGGAGTTGATCTGTCTCTGCCCCTGGCCTGCCCCCGCCTCGACGTAAGCGTGACGTATGTGGTGCTTTTGCTCTGAACGGACAATTTTTTGGTGCTTGAAACGAACCGGATTCCGGAGCTAAGAGGCTGCTCCGCTGCGGTGTGAAGAGGAAAACCCGGTGCTTTTCAAGCTCCAGCTCCGAACCGGCCCTGAAACACCGTTGGTGTGAATGAGGTATGAGAGTCCCGTTTCCAATTACTTCAGAAGTTTCCATCACACAGGGTTTTCTCTAAACTGGGTAACAGGGGCGCTGCACCCTCTTACTCTCAGCGTGCACCCTCATACCAAAATGTAGATTTCCCCCATAAAATGTTAAAGTGATGCCAGAAAAACAATATTTATGTTCATCAAAAAACGGTATAATTATTGCGTCAGGCGGCAGAGACAGCTATTAAGAGTCTAACGAGTTAATACAGAGTCTAAAGAGTGAGAGAGAGTGAATAAAGAGGGAACAGACCTGCTCTGTGGATCTGAAGCTGAGGCTGTAAAACAGCGTCCAGTAGTTTCCGGTGTCTCTCGTTCTCCTGTTTTGAACGAGACAGTTCCTCCTCGTACTCTGCTATCGTTCTTTCAAACAGAACAAAGATGTCTTCAGCAGCCGCAGTGAGTCGCTGCTTCACCAACGAGAGCAGGACAACACTCATGTTTACTAAATCACCACTTCCCGTTTCTCTCACTCTGTGTTGCTAGCGTGTTACCAGCTAGCATGCTAAGCTAGCTTCTAGAGTCCGAGCTAAAGGCTTCAGAAGAAAGAGCACAAAGTCAGAGGTTCATCCAGACACACAGACGATGGACGGATCAGCTGCTCACACACACTTCCTCAGGAACACCGAGAGAGAACCATGGATGTAGCGAGAGAACCGAGAGAAGCCACGAGACGTGATCTGGTTCCATTAGAAAGAGCGAGACCATCACTTCCGGTGCATCACTTCTTCTTCTGTCGATTTAAAGGCGGATTGCAAACAACTTTAAGGTGCATACCGCCACCTACTGTACAGAGTGTGTATCACCATTGCCCTTTCTCATTTCATCAAATCCCCCTCCTCGACTCCTCGGTCCTCTGGTAGTGACCCGAAAATGAATTTCAGTGCGCCATGTTGAAGGACATCTCATTTCTCTAAATGCACTTCGAGGACCGAGCATCGAGGAGGCTCTCTGGATGAGCTATAACCGAGGATACACTGATGGGTCCTCCACGGCTCCTTCGTGGATGCATTTCCGGGAACAGAGATGTTTCAAAGAGTCGTGACGCACGGCCGGACTTATCTCAGCCAATGACAGCTCTGCATGCATGCGTCCCCTGGATATTATTTTATTAACTGCTTTCATCGCGATGCGATGTTTACAGTGAGAACAGCTGTGAGGTCCGTGCAGAAAGCAGAGCAGTGTGTATAATATATATTGTTGGCGCAGCAGCCATTACCAGCAAAGATCTAGATAGCCTTGGACTAATACTACGGAGGAATAAAAGACGCCACACACTTGCATTGTAGTTCACATGACACTAGAGGCTTCTCAATACTCAAAAGGACTTTTAAAGGACATCTAATTTCTCTAAATGCACTTCGAGGACCGAGCATCGAGCGTCGAGGAGGCTCTCTGGAGGAGCTATAACCGAGGATACACTGATGGTTCCTCCACGGCTCCTCCGCGGATGCATTTCCGGGAACGGTGGAGGCGTGACACACGGCCGGACTTATCTCAGCCAATGACAGCTCTGCATGCATCCTCTGGATATTATTTTAGAAACTGCTTTCATCGTGTCGCGATGTTTACAGTGAGAACAGCTGTGAGGTCCGTGCAGAAAGCAGAGCAGTGTGTATAATATATATCACTCAGTATAACAGGCCTACTCTCTTTATTTGCTGTAGTTTAGTAGATATCTACAAACAAAGAGTCGATATTTTTCTAAGACCATTTAGTGCTTCACATAATAAAATACACAACGGCTGTAGCCTGATTATGCTTTAGGAGCTGTAAGTGTGTGTGGTACAGTGGCTAGGTGTGTGTGGTACAGTATGTTGGTGCAGGGTCGGCTCTAGAACAAATCGAATGGGGGGGCAATCATTTACCAAGGGGGGGCACACACTGCCGTCAACAACCAACACACAAACACCAACGCAAAGCGTACTTTTTCTTTATGGATATTTTACTAATCATTCCCCTTTTAAACTGTATTCTTGTGTTACTGTCCTATAGTATTTCATACCCGTTTTTCATTTATTCTCTCTTTAATAACTATAATGATCATATAAAGGTATTCCTCGAAAATAATTACATAAATGGTGACCAAACCGTTTGAGACCCACTGAGATAACCTACACTAAAGTGAACTATCTAAACACTGAGAGAGTCCTTACCTCACTGAGCTGACGTTATAAGATCCTCACAGTCTGACAGGAGAGGACTCTCCTCCACCTTGGTGTAGAAACAGCCCTTTATATCCGTTAGCATAGCTAGCTAACCAGATGCTAACAACATTCCACGTTACCAGTGGAACCAGTTACGTTAGTCCACCAGCAGATGACAAACACCCACCTCTCCGCCTCTTCCAAGGGACGAGGCAGAGTTTGTTAGATTTTTTTTTTTTCGCTGGTCAACATGTCGGTTAAAGTTGAAATCTTCCAGACAAAATTAGAAAAGTACCGGTCAAAAGGTCTTCTTTGTTATTTATTGAGCTTTAAAACAAATGAATAATGACTCCATATAATAATATAAGAATAAAACACGGAGGACGGAGATCTCTTTTTCTCCCCCTCTTCTGAGAGCCCTGCAGCTGACCTCAAAGCATGCTCCCCTCTCCTGCAGGGGGGCGTGGTCAGCTGCAGCTCATTTGCATTAAAGCTACGTCACAGAATCAGCCCCTGCAAAATCAGGGCTGGAAAAGAGCAAATAGAGCAAAATGAGGCATGGCTAAAATGCATGATCGGTTTGGTATTTTGAAAAAAAAAAAGCATATTTATATAGGTATGGCCCTACAATATATTGTTCAAATATAGCATGATAGGTCCACTTTAATATAAGATATTTGTTTGAGCACTATTGATTGGTTGGCTTGGGTCACATGGATATGGGAGCACTCATTATAATCCTGTTCAACTTTTACCCCCATTTTTAGTGCCTGCTGAGAGGTGGTACTCTCCTGGGGGAAAAAGTACCCCAGTTCTGATTGGCTGGGCGAATTGCAAACCACGCCCGTAAAACTCTGAAATGTTTTGTAGAGCCGCCATTTTATTATCCTCGCATTAGCATTATAAGCATTAGCATTCGCCCAGCGCACAAACGCAGAGAGATTAACTTATGGCAACACAAAATAAAACATGGGAGCGGTGGAGATGAGGAGGTGTCGGCGTTCTGGCGATTTACTCGGAAGGCTTCAGTAGAAGCTGCTGGGAATCCCAGCAGCTTCTACTGAAGGCAGTCCCCAACTCCGGGGACTTCCGGCCCGGGACTTCGGGTGGCAGGATACGCCGTGAAGTCGTTTGCGGCCTGCCAGTAAACCCAAAGCAGAAGAAGACGAAGTGACATCAGCGGCTTCATTTGCGTAATCTTCTCTCAGGGAAAAGTACTCCGGTGTGAACGTGATCGGCTCTTAGTTCCATAGGGGAATTAAGTGCTGGGAACTAAGTACTGCAAAGTACTTGGTGTGAACGCGGCTATTGTGCATGTCCAAGGAGAATAAGTGGATCATTCCAATTTTCATTAAACCACATTATTTTGCAACAGAGTTTTTGATCTCATCAAGTACTTTTTTGTAGCGTGTCACACAATATGCAAAATGTCAACACCCTTTCCGGATAATCTCATTTATTAGTGATTTGAACAAATGTATTATTGGGGTAGGTTTTGTTTATCAAAATTGATAAAAAGGGAAGAATTGTTGGGGAAATATTTTCTTAGGCCCATAACTGTGACCCAGTTTATCAGTTTGTACTGACCTCACTGAGCACACGCACCTGTAGCTTGGCTGCTGTGCTCTCAGTGTTTTGTCTCCCTGTTCCTGCCTGTTGGCGTCAGCTGAAAGAGGTGTTATGGTTTTATCTTGTTATGCACAATGTTGATTATTCTCTCAGAACCAGCTAAATACATGGGTCTGGGTAGAGATCCTCAGAATTGGTTTGGAATCCGTTGTGTTAACTCATGGCTCGTGACACGTCTTGTGAATTCTCCGGCCTCATACCAAAATGCAGATTTTCCCCATAAAATGTTAAAGTGCTGCCAGAAAAACAATATTTATGTTCATCAAGAAACGGTATAATTACTCCAGAAATATGAACATGGTGTCAAATAGAGCGTCAGGCGGCAGAGACAGCTATTAACCTGTTAAGCCCGAAGCCTGTTTTTTTTTTCACGACACTGTGTCTCAGGGCATCTTAATATTTAAAGACCTATTAATGTCTTATACCAGATTAACGAGAAGAATCTCAGCTAACTGACGATATGAACCATTTTTACCGAAACAAAACACAAGTCTCACAAGAAGCGTTAGCATTAGCCCTTAGCTAAAACGGGCAGATGCTACTTCCGGTGCTAACTAGCAAAAACGATCTTTAAAAAACTTAATATTTTCTGCACAAACTACATATCATCTGAAAGCTGATACTCCACAGATTATTTTTGTTATAAGTATCATCACTGTAGGACACAAACTCACTGAGCTAGCAGCCAGAACAGAGAAGAAAAAAAACAACAGTTTTCAAAACCATAACAATAATTATGTCTTACCGTTGCTGTTTTGTGATCAAAGCTCTTGTTCAAGGGAATAAAAACGCTGCTTAAAGTTAATCCAATGTCTCTTAGTCACTTTAGAATTGTTCCTGATAAACTATCATTACATTCATGGCAGCAGAGTAGGTAGAAAGTTTCGCAGTCCCGAGCTAATGCTGTCTCACGTGCTGTTTACGCAAACCTCTCTCTACTTGACGTAAGTGTTTAGCGGGACTTACTAACTGTCACTCGATTCTATTGGCTCTAACGGTTCAGAAAAGGTGTCAATCACCCAAATCGACCAATGGGTTCCAAAGATAGGATCCTGCGTAGTATAAACTACGCCCGCTCCGGCTCCATTACGTATTACGCATCCAGAAGGGCTTCACCACCGAGCAGGTGCTAGAGATGCTAGCTGACGATAGCGGGGCTATGATCATTCCAGATGACTCTTCGTCAGATGATGAAGATCTCCTCCAGCCAGACCTGGATCCGGACAGTAGTGACTCGGATGTTGAACTTCCACCACGGGAAAGGTATGTCATCTCTGTTTTTATATATTACCAGGGTTTCCCACACATAGACTATACTTGGGCGGGCCGCCCAGGTATATTAACGGCCGCCCAAGTATATTTCACGACCCATTTTTTTTTAAAAAGTTTTTATTTTTTTTATTTTTTTATTCGTCCGTGACCACGACGCCATCTGCAATCGATTAACTTGTGGACAATGATCCCTCGCTCCCTTGCTCTGATCTCGCCTCGTTAAGTGGCCTGCCTCACACAGGGTGACTGGCTGTCTACATGATGTGGCCTGCCAACATGGCCACTGTCATAGAGATCATAAATCAAAGCCCTTGATTGGTCTCTGTGTGTCATTCAAGCTCGGGATAACCTCAGCTCAGGTGAGGTAAAGGACTCTGAGTGTTTAGATAGTTAACTTAGTCTAAATTCTCAGTGGGTCTCAAACGGTGTGGTCACCATTTATGTAAACACATATTTCCATTTGAGAGGGTAGTGATTGATCTAATGCAGAGGTGCCCAGTACGTCGCCCGCGGTCGACCGGTCGCCCGCGGGGCAAAGCTGGTAGATCGCGAGTCATTCTTAAAAAAAAAAATCCAGCTCCGTTAAAATAGACACAACAGGTTTTGATCCCTCCTCCCTGCCACTTAATTCAGGAGTTTACTTGATTGACAGAAAAAGCGACCTATCGCTTTCCAGTCTGTTAACCCAGAATGCAAAGCGATACAAAATCAGTCAAGTGCCGGGAAAACTCAAATTAAGTTAAAGAGACAAACAAGAGACAAACAACAACATGAGTGCGGGACCGAGCAAGAAGCTAAAGACAAACCACTTCCACCCAGAATGGGAGGAAGAATATTTTGTTGTGATGTCACATTCAAAGGTTATTTGCCTTATTTGTAAAGCAAGCGTCGCTCTGCCAAAGAAAGGTAACGTGGAGAGGCATTATCGGAGTGTTCACAAGGCATATGACAGCGACTTCCCTCCGAGTAGCGAGTTGAGAAAGAGAAAGGTCATGTATTATTGCTACACAAACATGATCTCGCAGTCTTAGTGTCGCCAACTCGTTTCTAATATGCAAAAAGACAAACAAATGCGTCTATGGTCGGTGTATTTTTGACCTTTCCAATCCAGACGAGATCTCTCTCCCCCGTCTGTGCGCGAGGAGGCGGGGCAGTTTACACACACTCGGCTGCTACAAGCAGCAACACACGGAGGAGATGGCGGAGAGAAGCGCTCCAAGGTGTGGTTAAATGTTACCCGTCTTGAGGTGGACAATGCTCGTTGCCAAGAGTGTTCAGCATGTGAGGGCGGAAACACGAGCAATGTGTCTAAACATTTATCAAAAGTGCTCCACATCCAGACGGAGAAATGCACCGGGTTCGACTGTCTTTCTAGCAGCTCTGTAGCCCCATCCACGAGGAACGTTTCCACGTCAGGTGTTATGTATGCTAGCAGCAACACACGGAGTTAACTCATGATACAAACATGGGTTAATGATTAGAGGAAACTGAGTTACTCTTTATTTTGTTAAAGTTTGAGCTATTCTGTTCACAGTTCTGTCATCAGATTATTTAATAGGATTTGTTAAAACATTGTTGTTTCTTTTGATGCGAAATATTATTTATTTTATTTAAATAAAAAGCAATGTTAATTTTGTAAACAATTTGTTAATTTAATAATATATGTATTTTTGAATCAAGTATTCATCTTTATTGTCTTCATTGTTAGTTTCCACATGCCTAAAACAACCTCAAGCTACATCTAAAAGTTGATGGCTAAATAAGAGCGTTTGAGAAATTGTGCAAGGCATACAGTAATAGTCCGAATAGTCGATTAGTCGTTTCATTAATCGATAGATTAATCGATTATCAAATTAGTCGTTTGTTGCAGCCCTATTATCCCATGTATAAATAAAACGTGTTATTCAGCAACCCTTGCAATTTGGGATTTTATTTTTGGTTGGTAGACCTCGGTGAGCTGGTCATTTCAAAAGTAGCTCACCAGCCCAAAAAGTGTGGGCACCCCTGAATGGATAGTGAGGTGGGCTGAAGATCGGAAGGCTGTGAGTTAAAATCCCGCCAGGAACACCACCACTAGTGTGCCCTTGAGTGCCATCTTTACGCAAAAATGATTATACAAAATGAAAACTTTTTTTTTTTTTTGCTGAAGGCCCTGCTGAAGGCCCTGCACCTCCACCACCCCCTCCTCCTCCACCACTCACATGCATGCCCGAGTATTATGGAGAAGATGCCACCAAGGTCAGGAAGAACTGCAGGAGGTGCCTAGATGCTGGACTCAAAAGGGTGAAGACACCTGTGTACTGCAGGAAGTGCCAGGTCCCTCTGTGCTTCACTGTCAAAAGAACTGTTTCAGGGAGTGGCACGACCTAAATACTGGAACATTCAGGTAGGTATAAAGTTCAGGTAGGTATAACGTTTTGAGAGTGTTTATTTTAAAAAAAATACTTGTTTTTATATACCTAGTGTGATTTTATTGTATAGTACATTGGTAAAATGTTTGTTTTTACATGCCTATAGTGTGTTGGTAAAATGTTTGAAATAAATCTGCCCCAGTTGGAGTCAAATGTTACCTATGTTTCCGTTTTTTTTTTTTATTGTGCAAGTACACTTACACACAATGACCTACAGTGTAGTTTTATTGTATAGCGCGTTGGTACACACACACACACACACTTATTTTTTTTATTTGTTTGGGGGGAATGAATACCTATAGTGATGATTCAATGTAATACAATGATTTGTATAGTCTGGTACCTGAAAAAGGTCAAATGGCACTGATGGAACCAAATGTGCCCAAAGCTTATTCCGCCTGGACTTTATTTTCATAAATCTCTCTAAAAAGGTCAAATATCACTTGTTTTGCCTCAATCTTGATACAGGGTACTTATATGTTATACTTTGGATTCCTAAAGCTTTTAGGCTACTAACCCATCATTCAAGGTTGGTCTTCACTATAAGTAATGGGTTTCCTTTAGGCGGAGACAGGAATTTACATTTTGTTGCTATGTTCCATCTGAATTTACTCTGACACAGAAACATCTATATTGATTCTGACACTTCTACATCCAACTCACAGATGTAACCTTGCTTTGATAACCACAATTATTCATATAAACCTTTTAGAAGTGAAGTTATAGTCATTTGTTCTGGGAATGTCATTTTCGAGCCTGAAACCTGAAAAACAGGCTCGGGGTTTAACAGGTTAAGAGTCTAACGAGTTAATACAGAGTCTAAAGAGTGAGAGAGAGTGAATAAAGAGGGAACAGACCTGCTCTGTGGATCTGAAGCTGAGGCTGTAAAACAGCGTCCAGTAGTTTCCGGTGTCTCTCGTTCTCCTGTTTTGAACGAGACAGTTCCTCCTCGTACTCTGCTATCGTTCTTTCAAACAGAACAAAGATGTCTTCAGCAGCCGCAGTGAGTCGCTGCTTCACCAACGAGAGCAGCACAACACTCATGTTTACTAAATCACCACTTCCCGTTTCTCTCACTCTGTGTTGCTAGCTTGTTACCAGCTAGCATGCTAAGCTAGCTTCTAGAGTCCGAGCTAGAGGCTTCAGAAGAAAGAGCACAAAGTCAGAGGTTCATCCAGACACACAGACGATGGATGGATCAGCTGTGCACACACACTTCCTCAGGAACACCGAGAGAGAACCATGGATGTAGCGAGAGAACACACGAGAGAAGCCACGAGACGCGATCTGGTTCCATCAGAAAGAGCGAGACCATCACTTCCGGTGCATCACTTCTTCTTCTTCACTCAATTTAAAGGCGGATTGCAAACAACTTTAAGGTGCATACCGCCACCTACTGTACAGAGTGTGTATCACCATTATCATCCTATCACCACTTGTGGAATTATACCAGCGGAGGCTGTGGCACAGTGGATTATTAGAGCGTTGGTTTTCGGATCAGGGGAACACAGGTTCAAATCCCACTGCAACGACATGCTGTTGCATGTCGTTGTGTCCCTGAGACACTAAACCCCAAATTGCTCCTGTGGGGATTGCCCGCAGTATTGAGTATGTAAGTCACTTTGGATATAAGCGTCTAACAAGTAACATGTAATGTATAATACCACTGTATTTACGTTGTTTTAAATTCTTCCAATCAATCCTGTTTCACTCAAATACTTAAGAATGGCCTTCCTGGTAGCTCTTACCCCCTCACCGTCTGTCCCCAGTGTCCCCATCAGGCTCCACTCTCTATCCTGCCTCTCTGACCCTGTCTCTTAGTTTGTCCCTCTCTGTTTTGTACATGTTGCAGTGTAATATGATGTGTTCCACATTTTCTTTCACTCCACGGAGGAGATGTCGGAGACAACGTGCTCCGAGGTGTGGTTAAACTTTACCCGTCTCGATGCTCGTGGACTAAAGTGCAATAAGAGTTTAGCATGTAAGGGCAGTAACACGAGCAATTTGTCTAAACATCTTGCAAAAGTGCACCACATTCAGACGGAGAAATGCACCGTTTTCGACTGTCTTCCTAGTAGCTCTGTAGCCCAATCCACGAGTAACTTTTCCACGTCAGGTATTATGTATGCTAGCAGAAACACACGGAGTTAACTCAATTAGGAGGACTGTCTGAGGACCACAGATGGAAATGAGCTATTAGCTATAATCTGGCATATTGCATCTCTTCTCTTTGCTGAGATTAATGTATGCATGTTTACAAAATAAATAATTATACAAACATAGGTTAATGATTAGAGGTAACAGAGTTATTTATTTTGTTAAAGTTTCAGCTATTCTGTGTAAGAGTCGGTGAGGAGCTGATAATTTATTCATGGAAATTACTCAGACCTACTAATTGACCTAACCGAAGTTATTGAGTCTATGTAAGTTTACTGCTTGGCTCAGATCCACCAACATCAGCAAGATCTCACCTCAATTCAGACGACCCTCTTAATCGGTTTAAGCGATCCCGAAGGATTTTGATATCAGTAAATGAGGTGTGGCCCTACCTAGGTGTGTTTGTGGCATTACATTTACATTACATTGCATTTAGCTGACGCTTTTATCCAAAGCGACAATAAGTACATTCGACCAGGCAGTGTGCAATCTTACCTTTGAAGCAGGAGAGGAGAGCGCAGATGTCTTTTAAGTTGTTCCAATCCAAAAGGTGGGATCAGTTTATTTGAAGAAAAATAGGTCCAAACTAATACAGGGTTTTTACCTTCTCTCGTTACAACATTATAATCATATTAAACATATCATGCTGGGGTTATTTTCTAATCTAAAACCTTAATTCATAGTTCACCCATTAAAGTCTTCCGACAAAATCCAAAAATAATTTCCTCGTGGTGGCGAAGGTTCTCTAATTAGTTCTAAAATCCCGACACATTTAAGAATAGTAGGTTATATCTCTCACAGGCTCTGCAAATGAGAAAATATTTTCTGTTTTATATTAGATTTCTTGTTTTATATGTAATGTCTGCACCATGACATCAAGTCAAATTCCTCGTATGTGTGAACCCACCAGGTGATAAACCTGTTCTGAAGTCTCAGTAAGCAGTGGTTAAGTTCAATGATTAAATCTTCTCTAACAGTTATTGTCAACTGTATGCTTTCCAAAGCAGATAGTGAGTCTGTGCATATCACCACCCTATCAGGTCTGACCTCTTCAACCCATTGTAGCCCAATAATTGCTGCGAGTATTTCTGCTGTATAAACTGACAAGTTATTTGACACTCGTTTTGATAATGATATTTTGAATTCTGGGATATACACGCCTATCCCCACGCATTCTTTGGCGACCCCGCTCTGTATCACCGTGCTATTATAAGATAGATAGATAAAGAGAGAGATAGCTAGATGGATAGATAACGTTGCTATGTTTCTTTTTATTAAAAAAATGAAGACAAACATTCGTGCAAAATCGCAGAGACTAATTCATCAACAATTCTTTATTAAACTCTGATTTTTACAGTAATAATAATAATAATGGGTTTAATTTATAAAGCACTTCATATTTGATTTCAAATCCTGAAGTGGAGGCGTGTGGTGCAGTGGGTTGAGCGTTGGTGTTCGGATCAGGGGGTCACAGGTTCAAACCCCACTGACGAGACACTTCACCCCAAATTGCTCCTGTGGGGATTGTCCACAGTATTGAGTATGTAAGTCGCTTTGGATAAAAGCGTCTAACAAGTAACAAGTAATGTAAACAAAGTAATGAAGTGCTACAAGCAGTACTGATTAACACTGCATCACATTCATGAATTAGAGTGTTTGTATCAGACCTTCATAGGTAGAGGCTGTCCAGTAGAGCTGATGTTACTCTAGCTATCCTGAAGGTGGCAGCAGAGGAACACAGGATATATATTTATATAAATATAAATAAAGCAATGAAGTCATTAAATAAATAAAGTAAGGCAAGGCAAGGCAAGTTTATTTATATAGCACTTTTCAACACAAGGCAATTCAAAGTGCTTTACAAAAAATGAAAGAGATTAAGAAAATGGCATTTAAAATCAGTCATTAAAAAGAAAAGCTAATAAAATAAACATTAAAAGAAAAAAGTACATGGATAAAAGTTACAGTGCAGTCTAAGATATGAATAGTTCAATTAAAAGCAGCGACAAAAAGAAAAGTCTTCATTGCTGGATTTAAAAGTAGTCAGAGTTGCAGCGGACCTGCAGGTTTCTGGGAGTTTGTTCCAGATATTTGGAGCATAATAACTGAACGCTGCTTCTCCATGTTTAGTTCTGACTCTGGGGACAGAAAGCTGACCAGTCCCTGAAGACCTGAGAGATCTGGATGGTTCATAATTTAGCAGGAGGTCAGACATGTATTTTGGGCCTAAACCATTCAGTGCTTTATAAACCAGCAGCAGTATTTTGAAATCTATTCTTTGACACACAGGAAGCCAGTGTAAAGACTTCAGAACTGGAGTGATGTGATCCACTTTCTTAGTGTTAGTGAGGACTCGAGCAGCAGCGTTCTGAATTAGCTGCAGCTTCCTAATAGATTTTTTAGTGAGACCTGTGAAGACACCATTGCAGTAGTCGAGTCTACTGAAGATAAAAGCATGGACAAGTTTTTCCAAATCCTGCTGTGACATTAGTCTTTTAATCCTAGATATATTCTTTAGGTGATAGTAGGCTGATTTAGTAACAGTTTTAATGTGACTGTTGAAACTCAGGTCAGAGTCCATGACTACACCTAGATTTCTGGCTTTATCTGTTGTTTTGAACATTGCACACTGAAGCTCAGCGCTAACTTTTATACGTTCTGCCTTGGCTCCAAAAACCATTACCTCAGTTTTATCTTTGTTTAATTGGAGAAAGTTCTGACACATCCAGTCATTGATTTGTTCAATGCACTTACTCAGTGTTTTAATTGGAGCATAGTCTCCTGGTGAAATTGTTACGTAAATTTGTGTGTCATCTGCATAGCTATGGTAACTTATTTTGTTGTTCTTCATTATCTGAGCCAGTGGTAGCATGTAGATGTTAAAGAGAAGAGGCCCCAAGATGGAGCCTTGAGGAACCCCACATGTCATATTTGTCAACTCAGATGTGTATTTACCGATAGAAACAAAGTTGTTTCTGTCCTTTAAGTAGGATTCAAACCCATTTAGAACTGTTTCCGAAAGTCCCACCCAGTTCTCCAGTCGGTCTAGTAATATGCTGTGGTCAACAGTGTCAAACGCAGCACTGAGATCTAATAATACTAACACTGAAGTTCTGCCACTGTCTGTGTTTAAGTGGATGTCATTAAAGACCTTTACAAGAGCAGTCTCAGTGCTGTGGTTTGGACGAAAGCCTGACTGGAACACATCAAAACAGTTATTTAAATGCAAGAAATTACTCAACTGTTGAAAAACAACTTTTTCAATGATTTTACCTAGAAATGGCAGGTTTGATATGGGCCTGTAATTGTTCATTACTGAAGCATCTAGATTATTCTTTTTTAAGAGCGGTTTAATGACTGCAGTTTTCAGGGCCTGTGGAAAAACACCTGAGTGAAGCGATTTGTTTACTATATGAAGTAGATCTGAGGCCATGCAAGGAAAAACATCTTTAAAAAATCCTGTTGGAATAATATCAAGGCAGCAAGAGGAGGATTTCAGAAGTTGAATAATGTCCTCTAGGTTTTTATCATTAATCTGATGGAATGTGTCATGGTGTTTGAATTGATGTTAGGTGGACATAGGGACAACACATTTGCTGTTCCTGATGCAGAGGCACTGACTGCTTGTCTGATTTTCTGAATTTTGTCAGTGAAAAAGGCAAAATCATTGCACGCCCTGGTGGATAGAAATTCAGAGGCTACTGACACTGGGGGGTTAGTTAGTCTGTCGACGGTAGCAAACAAGGCACGTGCGTTGTTTTTGTTTTTGGTAATGATGTCAGAGAAGAACGATTGTCGTGCGTTTTTCAATTCCAAATTATAAAGGCCAAGTCTCTCTTTATAGATTTCAAAGTGAACCTGGAGATTTGTTTTTCGCCACCTGCGTTCAGCTTTTCGACATTCGCTTTTTTCTGTTTTCACGGTCATGGCCTTTCTCCATGGAGATATTTTCTTGCCAGACACTTCCTTTACCTTAGTTGGAACAATGGCATCTATAACATTTTTAATTTTTGAATTAAAATGATCTACTAGCTCATTTACTGAGATGTTGGCAGGGGCAAGTGTGGAAGAGAAATTCTGAGTAAACATTTCCCTAGTATTTTCAGTTAAATATCGCTTTGTGGTTACCTCTTTTTGAACATTTTTGTGAACAGAAATAGAGCTCTCAAAGAAAACACAGGAATGGTCAGAGAGTGCAACATCAGTCACCACAACCTTAGAGATATTCAGACCCTTTGAGATAATTAAGTCCAGAGTGTGCCCCTTATTGTGCGTGGGCTCCGTCACATGCTGAGTCAGTCCATAGCTATCAAGAACACAAAACAGTTCTTTAGCCCCTCTGTCCTGGGGGTTGTCAACATGGATGTTAAAATCACCAACAATGACTAGACGGTCAAAGTCAATACACACTATAGACAGCAGTTCAGTAAAGTCATCAAAAAGCTTGCACAGTATTTGGGTGGTCTATAGATATTTAGGAACAGAGCTCGAGAGGAGCATTTCAGCCGAAGGGCCACATATTCAAAAGAATCAAAGTTTCCATACGATGTCTTCCTGCATTGAAGGGAATCATTGAACAGAATAGCAACTCCACCCCCTTTCTTATGCATTCTTTCCTGACTCATAAAACTAAAGTTGGGAGGGGTTGATTCGATAAGAACAGCTGCACTGTTATTTTGTTCAATCCAAGTTTCTGTTAAAAACATAAAATCGAGATTGTGCTCAGTGATAAAATCATTGATTACAAATGTTTTTCCTGCCAAAGACCTGACATTTAATAAAGCTAGTTTAAGTTTGTTAAACACACTATCAGTCATGTTTTTTGTAACAAGCTGTGGCTGACATGGAATCACTGCTAAATTAGATACACTCACACAAACGTTTGAGCGCTTCCTGTTTCTATGATTCACCGCTCTTAATCTATTACCTATCAACACAGATATCGGCAAAGCTGCTGGCAGGCAGGGCCCCGACATGTCCTGGAAAGAGTTGAGAGTGCCATACGCCCTTGAGCCTGGACCCATCACATATCAGTAAGAGTTTGTTGTGTTTTGTACACACACATCCTTATCAGGCTTCGGAGACTGCAGATGCCCCCTCGAAGGGAGGGGAGATGGTCGACGTAGGCACGGTGATGGAGACGGGCTAGATGGTGCGGGGGTAGAGGACATGCTGCCAGGGGGGGGGAGGTGGTTGACGTAGGCGCGGTGATGAGGACGGGGGCGATGGTGCGCGTCTCCGCGGTGATTTTGGTGGACGTCGTTGAGGAGCGGGGGTAAAGGACATGGTGCCAGCCCTGCGTATCGCCTTTGTTTGGTCTTTGAACTCCAGGAAGGAATCGGTGCCAACCCTCTGTATCTCCTTTGTGTGTTCATCGATCTCCAGGAGGGTGGGCGAGGGGTGAAAGAGTGAACGGAGTATCCTCAAAGGCGTTGACAGGGGGGGGGGCAGTGGAGACTCCTCCATTTGTCTCATAGGTCTCCCATAATCAGAACATTCCTCAGGCGGGTGCAGTGATAATTCTTCAGGGTTTTCTGCGTGATGTGTTGTGTCTTTCTTGTGTTTTGATTCCTCTTGCCGCTTGTCCTTGGCAGAGGGAACAGATTGATGACGCAGGCAGTTGAATATGTGAGAGATAAACAATTTCACTCCTGACTTGTTCAGGCAACTCCATTTGCCTTGAAAAGATGTCTGCGATCCCAGAGAAAAGTTAAAATTGTCAATAAAATGAACAGAATGGTCAGTACAGGCCGTTGAAAGCCAGGTGTTCAGTGCAAACAATCTGCTGAATCTCTCCACTCCTCTTCTGACTGGCGGGTAGAGGGCCACTGATGAACACCTCTGCATTTAGAGAGCTGGCAGTTTCCAACAACATTTAAGTCTTCTTTCAGCACTTCTGACTAACAAAATAATATGTCATTTTGATTGTTTATTTCTAGTCTTTTCATTTCTCTAATGTTCAATGTCTTGTCTTTTTATGCTGCTGCCACACAAACATTTTCCCTAATTGGGATCGATAAAGTACTTCTTATCTCATCTTATGTTATCTTAATAACACGCAGGCCTGTTCCTCCTTGACTGCTATTCGGTTGCTTTTTATTAACATGCATTGTAGTTTTAGGAGGTGAAGAAAGAGACAGGAGCTTCTGAGATCCACGTGTTTTAGAAATGGACATTTTCAAAAACCTCAAATAGACAAGTTTCTGTTGGTGAGGAACAAAGTGAGGTCAGTATTTGACTGTTAAAACTAATGTGTGGTGTGTGTGTGTGTGCTGTGGTGTGTGTGTGTGTGTGTGTGTGTGTGTGTGTGTGTGTGTGTGTGTGTGTGTGTGTGTGTGTGTGTGGTGTGTGTGTGTGTGTGTGTGTGTGTGTGTGTGTGTGTGTGTGTGTGTGTGTGTGTGTGTGTGTGTGTGTGTGTGTGTGTGTGTGTGTGTGTGTGGTGTGTGTGTGTGTGGTGTGTGTGTGTGTGTGTGTGTGTGTGTGTGTGTGTGTGTGTGTGTGTGTGTGTGTGTGTGTGTGTGGTGTGTGTGTGTGTGTGTTGTGTGTGTGTGTGTGTGTGTGTGTGTGTGTGTGTCTGCAGTCTGGATCACGACAGCCACATGAGTGACGTCCAGACTCTGGCCATGCTGTGCAGTGTGTTCAGAGCTCAGCCCCCCGCAGACGTTTACTCTCTGAACGGACATCACCTCTCTCGATCCTCCGTCTTCCCCCCTCACCACTCTCGATATGTAACTGTTGGGAAAATACTGGATGTACTCTTTCAATATCAGAGTAGCACATGATAACAAAGGCCCAACTGTAGCTGTGTACATGACAGGATGTATGATTACATAGATGAAGCTCATGAGATACTGTGTTGAACATACGATAGCTTTGTTCTTATGATTAACATGATGACACAGCCCCTAGGGAGATAGGCATATGAATGTAATGTTTATTGCTTAGGTAGGCTTGAGCTAATCTGAACTAAGCATAGAATACTGCTTTGAACCGGTATCCATGTATCGTTTGACTGTGTAACTCCCTCTCTTGCATGTGAAGGACACTGTTCAGGAACTAGTTGTACCAAATGCTCTGTATGTGATGACTACTTCCATTCTTGAGAGGATCATAAATACATGGATCCTGAGATTGAAGCTCAAGACGGTCACGAGTGATATTTGTCTAATAGTAAGTATACTGGCCTCTCTGAATCCCCCGTCTCAGTTATCCAGCAAGATAAACACTTCCATTAATCTCAGGACCACCAGGTTGAGATCAGTCACTAACATAAGCGGTGTGAGGCAAGGCAGGCTATTAATACAGCACCTTTCAACACAAGGCAATTCAACGTGCTTTACTAAAATGAAAAACATTATGAGCATTTAGAAATAGTGTAGCAGAAACAATTTATGTAATGGCATTTAAAAACAATCATTTAAAAGCAAAGAGAATAAAACATGAATAACACAGGTACATGAATAAAAGTTACAGTGCAGTGTGAGATGTGAATAGTTCAATTAAAAGCAGCGGCAAAAATAAAAGTCTTCAGCCTGGATTTCAAAGTAGTCAGAGTTGCAGCGGACCGGCAGGTTTCTGGGAGTTTGTTGGGTTGATGAAATGGGTGAGAATCGGTAGAATATCAGGAGCGATAGTCTGAAGGAGGTTTGAGGGGATAGGGTCCAGAGGACAGGTGGTAGGACGGGCAGAGGTAATGAGGGTAAGAACCTCACTTGGAGAGAGAGGGGAGAAGGAGGTTAGTGTGTGGGCGAAAGATGGGTCAGGTGACCCAGCGGTGAGTAAAGGTGAGTCAGAAAAAGAAGAGCGAATATCATCAACCTTTTTTTCAAAGTAGTTAACAAAGTCGCTTGGAATAAGGTTTTTTTCTTTTTTAGGTTTTTTTAAATATTATATTTCTCTTTTTATTCATATATTTTATTATAATTGACTTTATATTTAGTTTTATTATTCAAATTTAAAATGTACTTCCAGTGTGTATGTATTGATCACATGTATGTTTTTTTCTGTCTATAGCCATGTTTACATATTTAGTTGGGAGTGTGTATGGATCGTTTTTATATAAGTATAATTTTATTGTTTATATATATTTTAGATTTATGTTTATTATTTATTTGTGATGTTTAAATGTCTAATTTTAGTCTTTTTTATATTAGGTTCTAATTTTTGTATACATTTGTTATATATTTAGTTTTATTGTTTAAACTTTTATTATCAACTGTTTAAAATCTTTTTGTAAAGTTTTTACGCAGTTTTTTTAATTACATTTTTAATTTGAAGTATTTGTATATTATTATTTGTATACGTATTTTCATCCTTACCCAGGTTGAACCTATATTATTATTTTTGTCGGCAGGTGGAGACTGTGAGCAGGTCAACCCGTGGGACGACCACTGCTCAGAGGGACAGGAACAACACCTTCTGCTGCAGAGAGGAACCTTCTGACAGCACAGGGACACCCCGGGACAGAAACAAACACACCTCCTGCTGCAGAGAGCAGGGGCGGTTCTAGGGGGGGGGGGCAGTGCCCCCCTAACACTGACCTCTGACCTCCCTTTGGCCCCCCTAACAATGTAAAGTGGGAAAAAAAAAAAAAAAAGATTTATTACACGATTTATTGAATTGCGGAATAGGCGGAACTAACGTTATTCGTCATTCTAGTTGGACCCATTAGAGCGGTGCACTCAGGACCCATTAGAGCGGTGCACTCGCTTTCACTGTGCGGCTGTAGCGCGCGAAAAATAAACACTTTTCATCTCGGATCATCAGAGGCTGTTGTGCATCCAAGAAAGAGTGAAAGACTGATTGAAACCTACGTTTCCAGAGACCACCACCACGATAATTGAAGGTGAGTTAAACTATTATATCCGTGTAATTGTTACAAGGTAAGACTTTAGGTCAGTAAGTGTTGTTGTTGACTAACGTTAGTTAACGTAGTGTGCAAAGTAATCAGCGACAGCAAACCGTTTGCTTTCATCATCTGTCACATGACATGTCAGCGCCTTAAATGATGCCGTTTAAAATAAATAAATAATAAAGGCGGGGTGCCGGCCGTCAGCGAACCGAGCCAGAACACGCTCTGGGTGGAATCTCCATCCACCGGTTTTACCCAATAATGAGTACCTTCCCAGGCTTTGTTGTAGCTGCATTTTCTTTGTCTCAGGCTCCATTTTACACCGCCATCCCGCCATTTCGTTCTATTTTAAGCGGGACACCTGGTCACCCTAGCTATATAGTTGTGAAATATATCTAGCGGTTATACATTTATATTCTGCGTTTCTGAATTGTTGTCCTCCTCCTTTGTGTTTGCTCTATAGTTTCAAAATGTAGCGAAAAAAGGACATTATGTCCTTTTTCGCCCCCCCAAAAAAAATAATGATGAGGCAGACAGTAACACACAGCAGGAAGTGCAGATTGCCACAGAGATAGCCGGAGGACTTTTCAGGAGAGACTGATCTGGAAATGGAAGGTTCAGAGCAGGCAGAGAAAGATGGGGAGTCACAGAGTGAGGCTGAGGATGACATCGAGAGTGAGATAGAGGATAGATCCACAAGTACTGGAACATCAGGTTTGTGATTTTGAAAAACAAATGTGCCTGCTTTAATCTTAGTTACAGATCAAATGAGTGTGTGTGATACTAATTCATTTTTTTTAACATTTATATTTTATTAAACATTTTCAAAGACAAAAACATACAGAGGACATGGCTCACACACATCACAAATAGGACAGGACAATAACATGAAGGGTGGCGGGCAGGGGGATTACAGTGTCAGTTACATTTTATGTATTCATATGGAGTTGGATTTATACATGATTTACTTCATAATATAGATACTTCTTTTTTCCCTCTTTTTTTATTATAAAACAAAAAAAAAGTGTAATAAATAGATACATATATAAATATATATGCACATTATTACAATTATTTTTCTGTTTCTTCATAGCTTATTTATATTTATTTATTAATATTATTATATTTATTGTTGGCAGCCGAGATTGTTTGAGTCCGGGCAAGCCCTTATCTTATCCTAAAGTCTGTTGTCTGGCTTAACCAAATATAACAGGGAGAAAGCAGCTTCTTGTCATAAATCTATTAATATAGATATCTAATTTGTGGTTGTTCATTGCTCTGGTAAATGTGCATTTATAATGATCGGTTTCAATTATAATAATAATAACAATAACATATTTATTTGCGTTATCTTTCTCCACAGATATCAGCAAGTGCAAAGAGGAGCCACCAATGCAACCACACCCTAAATTGTTTCCAAGGACCTGGATGGGCGACCGGAGAAGGAGTTTCAAGGCTGACTGGTACAAGATTCACCCCTGGCTTGAGTACTCCAAAATGTCAGACTCTGCTCATTGTTACGCCTGCAGACATTTTAGCCCTCCGAATAGCACAGACACTGTATTTGATTCACTTTCAGGTTTCAAAAACTGGAAGAAGGCAACATACAAAGAGGGGGGATTTGCAATCCATGCCAAATCTGAGCACGCAATGATTGCATGGAAAGACTACCAGAGAGCTGTGACATCCAATGCAACATTGGCAAATGTACTTAACAAAGAACTAAGAAACTGGTTCAAGAAAATCGGGAATATATAAAAACCATAGCCGAAGTGCTGCTACTTACTGCGACACAAAACATTGCTCAAAGAGGACACAATGAGTCTGCAGGCTCAGATAATAAAGGGAACTTCATGACCATTCTAGAGACAATTGCTAACCATGACAAAGCTGTTAAAAAAAGGTTGACTTCCATTCATAATGAAAAGTACACAAGCAAAACCATTCAGAATTAAGTTCTGGGTTGTCTTGCAGACATGGTTCGATCTGAAATAACAGAGGAAGTGAAAAACAGTGAAGTCTTTAGCATCATGGCAGATGAAACAAAAGATGTTAAAACATTTTTTACAGATTTCTCTTGTAGTCAGGTACTACTTCAATGGTGCTATCCAGGAGAGTTTTCTCCATTTTGAGTCAGCAGAGAGGCTAGATGCAGCAGGGCTTACTGAAAAAATAATTCACATATTGGAAAGTAACGGTCTGGAATACAAAAACAACCTTGTAGGCCAAGCATATGATGGTGCTGCTGTCATGAGCGGTAAGCACTCAGGGGTCCAGGCTAGAATCAGAGAGCAAGCTAAATATGCTTTTTATGTTTATTGCAATGCTCACTGTCTAAATCTAGTTTTAGTAGATACAGTCAAAGCTGTCCCAGAAGCAGAGCAGTTCTTCTCCTTACTAGAAAAGCTATAAGTCTTCACATCTGGGTCGTATGTCCACCCCAAATGGCTAGATATCCAAAGAGAGATGTACGAAGGTGCCCCAAGAGAACTCCAGCGATTGAGTGACACTAGATGGGCATGCAGATTTATATCTCTCCGTAACATAATGGATAGATTACCGGCCCTCAAGCGAGTACTGCAAGACATAGCCCAAGAACGCAATGGTGAGTAGATCTATTGAGGCACGTGGTCTGCTGGCACAGTTGGATCTAGAATTCATTGTGCATCTTTTAACACTCCGTTAAGTGTTTGCAGAAACAACATTTCTCTCTGACATGTTACAGTCTTCATCCCTTGACCTTTCAAAGGCTGTGGATTTAGTTGGATCTTTGGTTCAGACATTGAATGACTTCAGGCAGGAGTCATGTTTTGATAACTTGTGGGATGAAGTGTTGAACATTTCTGAGCAATGTGATACTGCAATACAGCCAGCAGCAAAACGACTGAGCTCTAAACTTGCTGAAAGCTTCGTACTGACTACTGTTGGACAGAGAGAGACAGAACAAGATAAACACGGGTTTCGTACAGCCTTTTTCTACCCTGTCATTGATCAGATGCTCAATGAGCTTAATAGACGGTTTTCAAACACAAACTGTGACATGATGAATAGCATCCAAGCTCTTAACCCCCTAAAGTGATGCATTTCTGAAGGAGACAACTCCGTTTCATTTGCTCAGTTGTATGATGCAAATATTGAGGACTTGGGGCATGAGCTACATCAGTTCAACAGAATTTTAGATAGGAAAATAAAGACTGGGATGCAGAGACCTGATAGTACAGTGGAGCTTGTTCAGTTCATTGAACCTTATAAAGAAGTGTTTTTTGAGCTCTTCAGACTCTGCAAAATAGCAGTCACAATCCCAGTCAGTTCTGCTTCCTGTGAGCGTAGTTTTTCTACATTGAAGCTGGTCAAAACTTTTCTCAGATCCACCATCACTGATGAGAGACTGAGCAATCTGGGTCTGCTTAGTATTGAGTCAAGGAGGTCAAAGGCTTTGAATCTTGACTTATTTGTTGATCGGTTTGCCAAAAATCACAAAAACCGCAGGATTATGTTGCTGTAATGGGACGTTTTGGGAAGGAAACTATGCGTGTTTTCCAGATATCACTGTTTTATGTTTATTAGAAATGTGACGGAATAGACGAAACTGATTGGTGCGCGTGCAAAACAGGTGTGTTCAGTCTTCATGTTTGTTAAATAGCCTACGTGTCTGTGCTTATGGGAAATAATACATCTGAAATCTATGTTTTCATCTATATCCATGTATTTTATTTAAAGTCAACATTTAAGATTTGTAAACTTTTGCATTAAATCCTTTTCTGTGGATTTAAAAATGTATAAATGTAATGCTGAAGCTAACAGTATAAGATCTGTCTGAAATAAATAAGTGTACTGAAACAAATACCAATAACTGTATTGCATTGTTTTCTTATGCGCAATTACTTCGTACTGTCTAGTTCTCTTTTTCGTCCTGCATTTATTGTGCCCCCCTCAGAAAATAACTGACCCCCCAGTGGCCCCCCCACTCAAATTGGTCTAGAACCGCCCCTGGCAGAGAGGAACCTTCTGACAGCACAGGGATGCCCCGGGACAGAAACAAACACACCTCCAGCTGCAGAGAGGAACCTTCTGACAGCACAGGGACGCCCCGGGACAGAAACAAACACACCTCCAGCTGCAGAGAGGGGTATCTGATGTAGCGTCTACTAATTTAAATAATGATTCACTGACAGATTAACATAAAATCATAACACAGAATATAGATGTCTGAAATGGGTTGGTACTACCTTTATTTTGGCATATTTCAAAAATGTAACTTATAATTATTCATAAGAACAAAGAGCAAACATGTTTAAATAAATAAAAATACTTCCAGTGGACTGAGGAGGAAGGGTGATCCTTTATGTTATTATAAAATGTGTTTATTTGGCATATAATACTATAATAACTGATATTAAATACATTAATAATTATACATAAGCACTGGATGGAAATCAACGGCAAAAATAGGTAATTAAATAAATCATTTCAAGCAGACTTCCACATGTCTTGGTACTTCCTGTTTAAATGTAATTGCTATTACTTTGCATAGCCTCGCCAGCTTTATCAAAGTTTACTGACAAAATAAACAGTTGTTAAGCTTTTAAATTAACTGTTAAGCTGTCACAGTTGTTTGGAGCTGCTGCCGGGTCTGCTTAAAAAAACACAACAACAATCTTTTTATAATTCCCCTCACTGCCTGAACGTAGACACAGGTCTGCACTGTCTGACCACAGGGGGTTAAACAATAGCTAACGTTTATTAGCTAAACAGCAATAAGTGGTGGTGCACCAGGAGCTACAGGGCGGGCCGCCAACAGCAATGTAAGATAGTGTGGGTGTTTCGGGTCGGAGCCCAGCTGAACAGCTTGTGGGACACAGCAGGAAGAAGTTTGAACACAGCGAGTCCTTCCTTTTCAAAAAGAGTTCACTTTATTAACAACGATTCTTCAAAAGCATCAGGATGAAATGTAACTCACATTAGCTAGTGATATCAACTAAACGATAAGAGATCAGCCGTTGCTTTTTCTTGTTCAAAGGGAGATTCACTTTGGTTTTTATGTCTATGTTTTTGGTCACAAACTGAGCAACCAAATGGCTTCTCCCATGTGAATTCTCACGTCTCTTCAGACTGTCTTTCAGGCGTAATATTTGCCCACACTCATACACCCATGGGTACAACTTCAGATACAAATGAACACATAATGAAATATGACCCCCGGTTTGATGATTGACAGGTCACAGTACAATGGGAGCTATCTACCCTTACCCACAATTTAAAGTAATTCACACAGACCATCTCCTCTTTACTCTTCTCTCTGTGAGGAGCAGCAAGTTCAGCTTCAGAACAAAGTGAAACACAAACAATGGCATCAAATATTATTAATATGTCGGGTAGTAGCCTAATAGATTTATTTATTTTCTTCTCAGAGTGTACCAGAATGCAGAGCTGTCCCTCCCTACACTCAGATCACGTGGGGCCCTCAACTGAGCGCACCGTTATGCGGCTCAATTAGTGTAAGCGCGGCACAGTTTTGCCGCTGCGACACGGAGGGCCTCATCATATGACTTTGCGTGGGGCCACAAAATGGCCAGGGATGGCCCTGCCAGAATGCGTAGTTTATATGTTAGCATTTCAAAAAAATCTCCTGGGAGAAAATCCCCCCAGACCCCCCTACTGGGGTTGGGTTTTTAGCATGTGTGCCTTTTTATGTTATACAGTTCAGCTTTGATTCCATCATCTCATTAAACCTTTTTTAAAAGCATACTTTAGTTCTGTGAAGGGATATAAGGGATATATGCACTGTACTTCACTTTAATTGATTTTGTCTGCTGAAAAGCAAATGTCGGGTCGCGATTGATTGACAAAGGAAAAAGGTGCGTCCCGAGGCCTGACCAGTTGAGAACCACTGGTTCAGAGTGTTTAACCGGAATAACAGATCTTTCCAATCACCACTGATTTCAGGGTCAGGAGAAGCTAAAGTCATGTTCTTGGCTGGCTTTGGTTCTTTGTCAGTGTTGCCATAAGTGTTGGTTACTTTGGTGTCATTAGAGCACAATGGACTTGTTTCTGTGCTTAATATTTGTTTTAATACACATTCAGACTTCACTTAGAGCAATGATGTTTTAACACATTTCGAGCAGGTATCGCGTTATACACATTTACTGGGACTAACTCAAAGAGTTTGAACCTAACAATAATCACTGTCTTCAGGGTCAGGTTCTGAAGAGTCTCTAGGGTTGTCCTCAGTCTCTGGTTGTAAATGTCTCTCTGGATCTGAGTTCCTAGCTGGTTCTAGTCCTCCACAGTCCTCTCCATCAGCTTATGTTTCCATGTGTTCAGCTGAGATGCTGGCTGGAGGCTCTGCCTCTCCGTTCTCCTCAGTTTGAGTTTGATGAAGCTGTGAGGACTGACGACCCAACACACTTATGGATTTTGACCAGATATCTCCGGGTGAATCTTTTTTCACAAACACTGCAGCTGAATGGTTTCTCTCCTGTGTGGATTCTCATGTGGTACTTTAAATGTCCTCTCTGTCCAAAAGATGTCTTACAAATAGAGCAGCTGAATGGTTCCTCTCCTGTGTGGATTCTCATGTGGTACTTTAAATGTCCTCTCTGTCCAAAAGATGTCTTACAAATAGAGCAGCTGAATGGTTTCTCTCCTGTGTGGATTCTCATGTGTTTCTTTAAATCTCCTCTCTGTCCAAAAGATTTCTTACATACTGAGCAGCCAAATGTTTTCTCTCCTGTGTGGATTCTCATGTGCCGATTTAAATTTCCTCTCTGTGTAAATGTTTTCTCACACAAAGAGCAGCCAAATGTATTCTCTCCTGCACTACGTCTTGAATCACTGACAGGGTTTTGTTTATTTTTCTGAGACTTTGAACCTGGTTCTCTGGTCTCCTTCCAATCAGCACTGTCTTCAGTGTCAGGTTCAGAAGAGTCTCCAGGGTTGTCCTCAGTCTCTGGTTGTACATGTCTCTCTGGATCTGAGTTCCTGGCTGGTTCTGGTCCTCCAGAGTCCTCTCCATCAGCTTCTGTTTCCAGGTGTTCAGTTTGTCTTTGATGAAGCTGAGAGGACTGAGGTTTCTCTTCATCATCTTCACTCTTCACAGGGACAGGAGTGAATGTGGACTTGGTGATATCAGCCTCCTCTAGCCCCTGATGCTGTTCTCCCTCATGACTGCTCCAGAGTTCCTCCTGTTCCTCTTTAATGTGTGGGGGGGGGCTCTGGGTCCTCCTGGTCCAGACTGGAGCTCCACTCCTGCTGTTCAGGGGGAACCTCTTCTTTAACCACCACCAGCTGCTGGACGTCTGCAGGAAACACATTCAGAGAAAACTGTAGAGTATTAGAATTTAAAATCTAACCACGATTAACACTTCTTTAACTTTGCAGCCCTTATCCATTCCTTATTTTAAATGCTTTTCCAGATCGGTCGGCCGTTCACAGAGTGTGAGGCCTTAGCCTTATAGTTTGTGACCTGTCTGCAGAGTCGTTAGCTGAGAACTGGTGTTGGGGTTTCTCAGAGTAGTCGTTTAGCATCTCTCTCCGCCTCGCTAAACCTGTACTGATACAGGTGCATCTCAATAAATTAAATAACATGGAAAAGTGAGTTTATATCAGTAATTCAATTTATAAAGTTTAAATGTATACATCACATAGATTCATCACACACAAAGTGAATTATTTTCCAGCATTTATTTGTTTTGATCTTGATGATTAAATGAAAGCCAAAATCCAGCATCTCAGAACATTTTAATAATACATAAGACCAATACAAAAACTGATTTTTTATTAATATAGAAATGCTGTCCTCCTGAAAATCATGTTAATGTGTATGCATTCAGTACTTGGTTGGACCTCCTTTAGCGTGAATAACTGCATCAATGCGGCACAAATCTCTCTATTTCAGCGTGATAAGCCGATGAACTGCTGCCTTTGTGCATTAACCTGTTTTAACCCTGAGCCTGTTTTTCAGGTCTCAGGCTCAAAAATGACATTCCCAGAACAAATGACTATATCTTCCCTTTTAAAAAGGGGTACATTCATAATCCTTTTTCTCAAAGCAATGATAAACCTTTGAGTTGGATGTAGAAAAGTCACAATCAATATAGATTTTGTTTATTTTAAAGTAAATTCAGATTTGAACATTGTAAAAAAATGTAAATGAGTTTAAAGAATGCTTAATCCTTCCTTTCTAGGTTTTTACAAAAGTCTCAGATCGTTAAACATTTTTGAGAATTGTTTAACTTTTCTCTTTCAGATTTTGAAAGGACCATAATGATTGATAGTTTAAGGCGAGACACGGCAGGCAAAAAACATCGTTTTTCAAAGTACTGGTAAATTTTGAGATTTTGTGCTATTTTGATTCTATAACATGTTTTCCTTCAGGCTTTTGGAAGGAAAACGTACAAATATACACATTAAGTGTTATTTTACTATAGTTTGTTCATTTGCGTCTGTTAGATTTCTCCCTAAATTCACCAAAACTTAGCATTCTAACGTAACAAAAGTACCGCGACCGCTGTGTGCCCAGTGTCAGAGGTCTCGTTGGAAAGCTGTGGTCTCTCCTGCACAATCTCATCGGATCCAAATTATGGTCATTTCCTTTGAATCAGCAACCAATCGTGAAGCACAAAGGGGTCTTAAACAAGAAACGCAATCTCATTGGCTGGTGTGTGACGTCAATTTCTGACAACGGATTCGTTCAGATGCGTCACGTGGTGTGCTAAACACTTCCTGGGTTAGCTTTCCGCTAGAAATTGAAATCTCAAATGGCAAAGAACAGCGAAAAAAAACGTTCACAGAGAAGACAACAACAATTGTCACTTGCACGAAGCAAGTTTATACAAAAAACAAATGACCCCGGACCATGAAAATACCTTCACGGAGTGCGTCGATGCGCAAGCTGTCATCCTAAGAACAGGAGGGTTTAGCTAGCGCCTCACTGCAATCTTTAAAGGTCGTTTTCTCAAATGAGTTTTTTCTCCTACTCTGAGTTCGAAATTTCAACTTCAGTAGCACGTACATACACCAAACCTTCCAGTTATATTCCTATCAATATTATGAAGGCTTTTACGGAAGGGTTTGTTCATATCTCATTCATAGCCTGAATTATACAACATTGTATACCTAAAAACATGGCGAAAATTGATATTTTAGGGATGTTGACAGTAGGGGTCGACCGATAATCGGCCTGGCCGATTATCAGGGCCCGATATTCCGCATTTTGACCGATAATCGGTTATCGGCCTTTTTTTTAATCAAATTGCCGATAAAAGTTTGGCTCTGATGCGGCCGTTTCTCTGGCTGCAGTCACTACTCTGTGTACACAAGCAATGTCCCGCCCACAGCGCTATCTGATAGGCTATTACTGAAGTGTCAATCAACACTGAAGATTTTCTTAGCGGGAGCCAGCCAGAGAGGCGGGACCTTCTCAGATTACAGGCAGGTGCGAAGAACGCAGACAGAGGGCAAGCGGCAGAGCCCATACATGTGTTTTCGAGGTAAGTCAGGTCACATAAACATCCACAATCCCCTATGCTGATAGTTTGTCCAAAAACACCACGATCTTACCCCCCGATCCCAATTCTATCAGTTTTCCCAGTTACACTGGGACCCTCGGGATAGTCCAGTCCAGAGTTGGGGGTGCGTCCAGCACTACTCGAAGCGGAGATAACTGGGCGGAGTGGGCTGCGAGTGCGGAGCCTTCGCCTAGCTTTTTTCCAGGTTGATACCTGTGAAGCTCCACTGAGCTAGCCAACATGTATCTAGCCAAAATGTTTAGCAAAATATTAGGAAGTGAGGCTTACTAAGACTACGTGAGGTCTACTCTGTAATAGCCCACTTTTAAATATTTGCAAAACAGCTAGCACTAGTTGTTTTCAGTTGCTAGCACGTTTTATTGGGCATTTTATGCTAGATAGACAGTCATTGTTTTGATAGAATAAATTAAGCATTATTGTTAGTTAAGCATGTAAGCCTGCAGCCCACTTTTAACTCTCTGTCTCTCTCTAACTCATTCAGATGGCTGCACTAAAGAAAAGGGCAACAAGTGCAGTATGGGAGTATTACACTCAAACAACACAGGGGAAGGCAGTCTGCAATACATGCAAAGTAGGTGTCAGCATGGGATCAACAAATGCAAAAGCGACAAATACGTCAAACCTGTGGTCCCATCTTAGGAATCATCACCCTGGTACTATGGAACCAGCCACAGGGGAAACGTGAATCTGAATCTCAGCAGGGGACAATGACTCCAACTCAGCCTACAATGCATGCCATGCTTGAGAAACAAAAAAAGTGGCTAAGTTCTGATAACTGATCTATACTAATGGACAAACTAATTACAGAGATGATTGTCACTGACAACCAACCGTTCACACTGGTCTCTGATGTTGGTTTTAAGCGCCTCATGGCTTGCAGCGGAACCACGATATGCGCTGAAAAATGAGAAGTATTACCGCACTGTAAAGCTGTATGATGTTCACCACAAGGTTGTAGAGAAGATAAAAGCCCTGAGAATGCTGGCCACTCACTCTCCTTCACTACAGACTGCTGGTTCTGGATCAACCGAGTCTGATGAGCCTAACATGCCATTTTTATTGACAATGAATGGGACCAGACAGCAGGTTTGTTTTGAATACAAAGGCGATGCATGGATCCCACACTGGGGAATATATCGGAGAGACATTCCTCGGCATGCTTGATAACTGGAAAATAAGCAAAGACCGTGTAGCACTTGTGCTTCGAGACAGTGGAGCAAATATGGTCAAGGGAATGAGGCTTGCTGAACTCTCAGACCTCAGCTGCACAGCGCACTCATTGCAGCTCGTGGTGAATGATGGTCTGTCAAGTCAAAGAGCCGTCATAGATGTCATTGCGATGTTAAAGAGGTGTGCCACCCATTTCCACCACTCAATTCTTGCCAAGCAGCGTTTGAGGCCATTCAGAAGGACCTTGGCCTGCCAGAACACAACCTAGTCCAGGCTGTCCCAACCAGGTGGAACTCAACGCTCCCACATGCTGCAAAGAGCACTGGAGCAAAAGCGTGCTCTTAGCATCTACGCCGGTGAACACGGAGGATTTGCCTGTCCTAATTCTCACCAGTGGGACATTGTGTCCAATGTGGTCGAAACTCTCATCCAATAGAGGAAGGTGACACTAGAGGTGAGTGAGCCATAACAAACTCCTCAGCGTCCTGCATCATTCCAGTCTGACTGTACTGAAGATGCTATTTCAAGGTGAAGGGCCCTCGAAACAAGGGATCAGAACACTCAGGCAAGTCATGAGGGAGAGCCTGGTCAAACGTTTCTCAAAAAGGGGAAAGAAACACAAATGGGGTGCTGGCATGTCTCTTAGATCCTCGCTATAAAAAATCATGTATTCTCCTCTGACGCTACACTGACCAAGGCCAAAAGAATGGCTGAAGAGAGGATGTGACCAGTCAAGAAGAGAGCCTGCTGCTGCTGCTGCAGATATCAGTGAGGAAGAGCAGGGCTGCTGCAGAAGGGACCAATGAGGAAGACAGAAGAACCCCCAAAAGGCTACGGAGAGAGAACAGATATGTTGTCGTAGCCGTATTGATGACATTTTCAGTTCTCTTCTAGCATCCCACACTGCTGAGCCGTTTGGCTGAATCCTGCCTCGAGGATGAGTTATATATGTACCTCAAGGAGCCAGTGATCGACAGGCGTAAGGGGGATCCACTCCAGTGGTGGAGGCAGAATGAAGGGCGCTTCAAGCTACTTGCCACACAAGCAAGAAAGTTTCTTTGCCCACCACCCTCGTCTGTTCCAAGGTGAGCGGGTCTTCAGCGAAGTCTCTGCCATTTACGAGAAGAACAGAAGCCGTCTCACTGGAGAGCATGCTGAAGCAACTCTGCTTTCTGCACCATAATCTGGTGCTGCTGAATTGGGAATACTAAACTAAATTTTCAGAAGTTCAGAACACAAGTTTTAGTAGTTTTTTTATTTTAACCTCATTTACTTTTAATGTAATTAAAGATGTTTTAAAAGTTCAATAAAACAATAATGCTTAAATGGATTTCAAATAAGTGTGTGGTTGGAGTTTGTGTTATTCTACATTTTGACACCAAGATTTTCTGATTTTACTGCAAATGTATATCGGGTTCCAAATATCGGTTATCGGTCTCCTTGAATTACTAATAATCGGTATCCGGTATCGGCCTTGAAAAAGCAATATCGGCGTCGATCCCTAGTTGACAGTATTTTCTGATTTATGGATGATATCCAATATCCCTTCTGTAAAAGCCTTATTAGATTACTAATATACCTACAAAATGAAACAAGAATTTTGAACCTGGCTTTATGCAAAGTTCAGATTTTTTCAATTCCTGAAATGTGTTAAAATACTGTGCATATTTAATGAGGATAATGGATAATTTGCAATATTTAAAAATACTATTTCAGAAAACTTGCAATACAAAAACAATGCCCTTATTGTAAGTAATTTAACTGGAGAAATGTCTAGCTGATACCTTTAAGATAAAAAAAAAATTACCCTATTCACCTGGGGTGTACTCGCCTTAAGTAATGTAATGATGTTAACATGCATAGTCCTTTTTATTGAATATTGAATGAAGTCAGAGTAATGTAATCCTAGGTTGATAGTTCTATAATGTTAAGTTTATAGACTGAATACTTATATAGCCTCTTTTCTTAATCGAGTAATTGATAAGTAACTGGTGTTTAGCTCCAGAAATCAGAATACCTTTATTCTGTACAGTCCTTTAAATTGAATAGGTTAAGATTATATTATTACTAGGTAGATTATAATGTACTGTGTTGTCACGATACCCACATGTTGGTTTCGATACCGATACCAAGTCAAGAATTGCGATTCCGATTCTTTTTCGATACTTTTCTTAAAAAAAGGGAAACAGTCTTAAATGTAATTATTGTGCTTTATTTCACACCAGAACCATAACACAAACTTTTAAACAATGAGAACAATAAACAAAATAAAGGACAATAATTCGTATTAAATAAAATTAAGCATCATCTCAAACAACTTTTTTGTTTTATAAAATATAATTTTTTTTATATTTTATTAACATTTAATAGTACAGTAATATAAATAATTATTGACAAAATGTATATTGCAGATGTTAGCCACATTGGTAAGTTAGCTAAAAATGTATCATTGCCATTAATTTCCTCGTTTGTCACAAAATAAATTACACTGGTTTGACTTAGATTTGAGGGCATGGGCATGTTATCATGCATGTTATCTATCACATTCGCTTACCTGTCTGTCTTTAAATTCTTTAAACAGCTCTGGATTCCGGTTGGCTGGTGCTTAGCCAAGTCTGATGTGTTGAACTTGGCTCCCTTGGTTTGCAGGGATCTAAAACATTTCTCACAGACAGGCCTCGTGGTGTCCGTAGGCTTGCCCTCACTGTCAGAGATATAGCTCAAATACTTCCAAATTTCGCTTCTGCCGTCTTTTTTGTCAACAAGCCGAGGCGCAGCGGCAGTTGCACTCCCACTTGCAGCCATGCTTCTCGTTTTCTCACATGCTCTGGTAGCTAGCGCGTGGCCGCGTGCACGAGAGAGGGGAGGGACTTAGAGCGTGCTTGAGAGGGGAGGGACTGCAGAGCAGGCACGGCTGCAGTGCAGGGAGAGTGGAAGCAGAGCGCTGAACACACACGGCTCTTATTAAAACGGCGCTTTCTCACCGGAGTACTTTTCCCCGTCATTCTTAAAGTACCGATACTAATGAAACGGAGGAATCGTACCGTTTTTAACGGCAGGGTATCGCGGTACCTTTCAAGTATCGGTACACCGTGCAACACTATAATGTACTACATTGATCATACAAATGTATAATATTGATAGTTGATAAATACATGATAAAGTTAGCTAGGATTAAATGGTTTGTGTTATTATATTCCTGTGTTATTTCATGTATGTTAAAGTGGACCTATCATGCTATATTTGAATAATATATTGTAGGGCCATACCTATATAAAACATGCCTGCGAAGTTTTTAAAAAAAAATACCAAACAGATCCTGCATTTTAGCCATGCCTCATTTCGCTCCATTTGCTCTTTTTTAGCCCTGTTTTAGCAAGGGCTGAATCTGTGAGAAGTCTTCTTCGCTGCTTTTGTGGCAGACTACAGCGCCACCTACAGGCCTGGCATATGTACTACAGCGTCTCCAGCGCTTTCGAACGGTAATGGCAGTGGCTGTCTCCTCCTGATAGGTGGAGAGTTGCCCATATAGGCGGAGCTCCTCGTTCCTGACGTCAGAGAATTTTCAAATCTGTATCAGATCCGTTTTTAGAGATTTGGGTATGGAGGAAAAGAGAGAGGGTTGTGTTTTCTGACACTTGGTGAGTTCCCTGACACACCGGGGACACATATTCATGTATAAAAGACGTACAGAAGTGCATTTTGCATTATAGGTCCCCTTTAATTGTTATACCTTTGGAAAAAGATGCTCCAAACTAGGGCTGCACGATATTGGAAAAAACTGACATTGAGATTTCCCCCCCCTGCGATATGAAAACATACAGGAATTGAAGAAAATACCGTTTTTTCCCCCAGGAAACCATCCTTTCTTGAACTTTAATGCTATACATTTGGTATTTTTTTAACTATATTTAACCGGATGATGGATTTTAGTCACGGACGTCTGGATCTTAATTTATCATAGCAACAAGCTGAGCTAGCTCGGTTAGCAGTGCCGAACTGCCCTGGAGAAACATATGAAACTACTTTATTCAGTGTTTCTACCTTTAATCATCGGGTGCGTTTGCTTTGGAGATTTGATTGTGATTGGTGGTTTGCTGTCACTCACTCAAGTACCCCTGACATGAGAGCTGCGCAAGTTTTCCTTTTGTAGCAAGCAGCAAAATGACGTGTTTGAGTTAATTTGCCTACTTTTTTTTTATAATTGCGTGTCCACGCGATGTGAATATCGCATATCACGATTATCGTCACAACACGATATATCGTGCAGCCCTACTCCAAACACTGATGGAAGATCAGTTTTTAGGATTGTGATTGACTGCGTAGGAACCATGAAACATAGTAATGCCTTTTGTTTCAAAGGGGACCTATCATGCAAAATGCACTTCTGTACGTCTTTTATACATGAATATGTGTCCCCGGTGTGTCAGGGAGCTCACCAAGTGTCAGAAAATACAACCCTCTCTTTTCCTCCATACCCAAATTTCTAAAAACGGGGCTGCAACGGATCTGATACAGATTTGAAAATTGTCTGACGTCAGGAACGAGGAGCTCCGCCTATATGGCCAACTCTCCACCTATCAGGGGAATGTGGGGTTGGGCCACGGCCATTGCCACTCGAAAGCGCTGGAGCTGTAGTACATATGCCAGGCCTGTAAGTGGCGCTGTAGTCTGCCACAAAAGCAGCGAAGAAGAAGACTTCCCGCACATGGTTTCCCTTCTGTTTATTCTCCGCTGTGGCTTTTTTTCTCCCTCCCCGAGGCAAGCGTTTGCTCCTGCAGCTGTAATTCAATGCAATCCCTCCCCATCGAGGCCAGCACTGTAATTCTCTCCGGTTAGTCCACAAGCAGATGACAAACACCCACCTCTCCGCCTCTTCCAAGGAACGAGGGGACCGTGCGGCAGAGTTTCAGTTAGGTTTTGTTCACCGGTCAACATGTCCGTTAAAGTTTAAATCTTCCAGACAAAATTAGAAAAGTGCTGGTCAAAGGTCTTCTTTGTTATTTATTGAGCTTTAAAACAAATGAATAATGACTATATAATAATATAAGAATAAAACACGGAGGACGGAGATCTCTTTTTCTCCCCCTCTTCTGAGAGCCCAGCAGCTGAGCCCAGCAGTTGATCTCAAAGCATGCTCCCCTCTCCTCCTCATTTGCATTAAAGCTACGTCACAGAATCAGCCCCTGCAAAATCAGGGCTGGAAAAGAGCAAATGGAGCGAAATGAGGCATGGCTAAAATGCAGGATCTGTTTGGTATTTAAAAAAAAAAAAAAAAAACTATATTTATATAGGTATGGCCCTACAATATATTGTTCAAATATAGCATGATAGGTCCACGTTAATATACGATATTTGTTCGAGCACTATTGATTGGTTGGCTTGGGTCACATGGATATGGGCGCACTCATTATAATCCTGTTCACCTGCGTGAGGTGTGTGTGGAGGAGAGGGTGACACAGGGTCGTTTGTTGACCACAAGTTGAAATGATTGCTTTGATTAATATAACAATAGGCGCGTTCACACCGGAGTACTTTTCCCGTTTAGTTCCGTTAGTACCCCTTATGTCGCGTTCACACCAAAAAGAGTACTTAGGGAAATTGTACCCCCATTTTTTGTGCCTGCTGAGAGGTGGTACTCTCCTGGGGGAAAAAAGTGCCCCAGTTCTGATTGGCTGGGCGAATTGCAAACCACGCCCCGTAAAACTCTGAAATGTTTTGTAGAGCCGCCATTTTATTATCCTCGCATTAGCATTATTAGCATTAGCATTCACCCAGCGCACAAATGCAGAGAGATTAACTTATGGCAACACAAAATAAAACATGGGAGCGGTGGAGATGAAGGGAGTATCCGGCAATTTTTGGTGTCGGCATGTGGCGATTTACTCGAAGGGCTTCAGGAGCCTCCCCCAACTCCAGGACTTCCGGCCCGGGACTTTCGGAGTGGCAATATAAGCCGTGATGAAGTTGTTTGCGGCCTGGCCAGTAAACCCAAAGCAGAAAGAAGAATAGTGACGTCAGCG